>NC_045705.1:51710301-52018754 GCF_009834535.1 Camelus ferus | reverse complement strand
CTGCCCTCACAGCACAAAAGATGCACAATTCCTTTGATTCACCTGAAATTGCCAAAAGGTTAATCCTTAACTTGGAGGTCTCGGGTCTGGGAGTGGTTGCTACAATTAGACAAATACCCTGGTGCACTGACACCAACTTGGAGAAGATCTGAGGTGGTGAGGATATCTAAACTGCACTGTGTTGTATTTTCCCCTGCTTTCTTTAATGTGAGAGTTTAGGCCTGGTGTAGGCAAGTTAATCATGAAAATCTATGGCAGTTACGTTTGGATGTTACAGAGCTGCTCAATGTGGCCAATGGGAGACACGTGAGAGTATGATATGCTGGCTTCATTAAAAGACATTTGGCATGTGTCCTCTGCCTTCTATTCTTCATTCCTTCCTTCTTTTGTCTTTTTTTTTTGTGGTAAGAACACTTAGCATGACATCTACCCTCCTAACAGACTTTTCAGTGCACAGTGCGGTATTGTTATCTGTATCTGTTCAGCACAATGCTGAACAGCAGCTCTCTAGAACTTACTCATCTTGCATAACTGAAACGTTATACTTGCTGATTAGCTACTTCCCATTTCGCCTCCCTCCCCCCAGCCCCTGGCAACACCATTCTATTCTTTGCTTCTATGGGTTCATGTAAATGGAATCAATGCAGTAATTGTCCTTCTGTGACTAGCTTTTCACTTAGCGTCATGTCCTAAGGTTTGTCCATGTTGTCACATATTGCAGGATTTCCTTCATTTTTAAGGCTGAATATTATTTATTCATTGTATGGAAATTACACATTTTCTTTGTCCGTTCATCCATCAGTGGACATTTAGGTTGCATCCCCATCTTGGCTATTGTGAATAATGCTGCAGTAAATACAGAGTGCTAATATCTCTCTGAGATCCTGATTTCAGTTCTTTTGGATAATGATGCAGAAGCAGGATTGCTGGATCATATGGTAATACAACTCGATAGCAACCCCCCCCCACCCCAATAACCCAGTTTAAAAATGGCCTAAAGACTTGGATAGACATTTCTTAAAAGAAAACATATAGATGGCCAACAGGTACATGAAAATATACTCAGTGTCACTAATCATAAGGGAAATGCAAATCAAAATCACAATGAGATATTACTTCATGCTTGTTAGGATGGCTATTATCAAGAAAACAAAAGGCAAGTGTTGGCAGGGATGTGGAGAAATTAGAACCCTTGTAGACACTGTGGGTGGTAATGCAGAATGGTGCCTCTGCTATAAAAAATAGTATGGATGTTCCTCAAAAAGTTAAAAACAGAACTACTGTATGGCCTTTCCTCCCTCTTGCTCCATGAAACAGATGTAATGGCAGAAGATCTAGCTGTAGGCATTTCTTAGCAAAGGAAGGAGGACTGCTAACTCCCACAAAGATGAGGCCACACTTGAGGGCAGGTAGGGTGGTGGCTGGAGGGAGTCTGAGGATTTGTGAAGTGCCCATAATTCCCAGCTCTGGACTATTTAGTGAAAGAAAGAGAAAGACACTTCTCTTATTTATTTCATTGTTGTTTTAGCTCAATTGAATCTAATTCCAGCTGCTGCCTTTGAGAATACTAAGTTATTGGTAGAGCGCAAGCTTTTGCTATGTTTATTTAGAAAGAATCTGAACTTCGCCGTATGTCACTGGAAGTTGATCAGGCTCGAGGGGGGGCTGTCTGGAATGTGGCTGTAGACATGAACTATGCAGGTGGCCAGGGACTGGGGCTTACCTTTGGGGAACAGTTGACAGGTGGTAGATAACAGTGACTTCCACCTGATTTGTTTCTCTTTCTCAAGGACTCACCCTTTAGGGAAATCGTGAGTTATGGGGACTTTGGCCCACCCTGAGCTGTTTGGGGCTCATCTTGTGTTTTCTCTAAGGTTTCTGAGGATTCCTGAGTGGAGCTTCTGTATCATGGTGACTTTGGGTTCTCATTCCTCGTTATCTAAGGATCCTCTCTCTTCTGGAAGCTACTCTCCTTCCTTTCCCAGATTCTCCCAGCATGGAACAGACTCTTCCTTCTTTGTTCCCTCAGGGTACCTTTTAAGCTATTGTGCCTGCAACTTTGGGGTTAGTTAAATAGTTGATAAACAGCCATTTGCCCTGGGTCTGTTTACACTTCATGGTGCAAAGAAACAGTGAAATTATGAAATAACAAAATTTCACAAAAAATTCCATTTTTTTTGGTTCTTTCAATAGTTTTTTTTATTGTGGTAAAACATATAGAACACAGAATTTGCAGTTTTAACATGTACAGGGTCACATGTACGATTCAGTGGCATCAGTAACATTCACAATGTTATACAACCATCACAATGTTCTGATTTTTTGATTTCCCAAGTCAGAATCTTATGCCATTATCCTCAATGCGACCATAGTTAGGCTCATTCTTAAATAACAGGAATTCAGGAACTGGAAAAATGCCTATGCTTCACTCAGATACAATTTAAGCTGCTCCCGTTCCTCCAGATATCCCTGGTAGAATCCATAGAGCTGAGGATGGACTGGGTGTCCACAGTGCTGTCATTACTGATGGTGGCCAGCCTTCTGGAGTTTGTCACTCAGCTGGGAAGCACACGCTTGGGATAGGACAGCTATTGACTCTTGGTTCTGATTCAGCCTTTGACCTAATTGTTCATTAAATGGTCAGGTGGGCAGTTCTAAATCAGGGGTTGGGAAGAGGATAGTCTGGGACTGGAAATGTTAAATGCTACTGCCAGGACTGGGAATGAGCGTGGCCCAAGGAGAATGTGTGGGCATGCGTAGCAGAAAGTCTCCATCCCTAGGAGACAGAGGTCACAGCCTCACCTGAGGCTCTACTCTGTCCATGTCCCTATCACCCCTCCAGAATAATTCTGGAAGGCTACAGTCATGCTAGAATTTGACACCTGAGTTTTGAATTATAAAGTAAGAGATGAAGGGAGTTGGGGCAGATGATTTGGGGCGTTCAGACAATGAGTTAAATGTGCCAGTCTATCTGAGGCTGTGATTCACATCTGTAGAAGTCCAACTGCAGAGCCTCAGCAGATGGTATAATGATTAGGCTTATGGGAGAGTTTGGAGAGTGTGAAAAGCACACAAGCATGGGAATGAATTGGGGGTGAGCTGGAGCAATAGCCGAGCATTATCTTGTACAGAGTCCTGGAGGGAAGGCAGAGACGACAGGCCGTTCTTAAATGGGGAAGGGAACTGCTCCTTCCCAGACTTCAGCTTAATTACAGAGACCATGTGCCCATCAGCAGGCAGGCGTGTCCTGGGAAGCATCCACCCTTGACTACTGAGAAAGTGTTCCGTGGTCATGTGCTGCGGGCCCCAAGCCTCCAATACGCACTCATGGACCCCCCTTCCCTCCAGTCCAGAGAGGAGTGGCTGAGGGGTCTAAGCCCAAGGTCCCCAGTCACCCCGAGCCTCCACACCAGTCCCACTTCTGAGCTGTGTCTCTCTCACTTCAGGCCTGGGCATGGGGACCACACATCCCCCACTTCTGGTCACAGCAGTTCCATCTCCAGTCCTGAGTGAACATGCTATGAGTCTAAGGTCTAGCTCTCCCACTAATTTTCAAAATGTTCAGGTTGGACTCTTTCCTTTCTAGAAACCCATTTCAGGAAGAGGGAGCCAGCTGTTAGTTGTATGGGGACCCACTGTCAGACTTCAGCTTGCTCTGGGCTGATTGACTATATGGAAGTTAAAAACTCCTGGGGAGGGAATTGAACCTCCAGCTGGAGTGGAGAGGCAGGTGCGGGGAAGGCTGTACCCCCATCACACCAGGGCATCAGTAGGGGCCACAATGCCCTTCCACATATGGAGCCAGGAACATTGCCCTGGGCACTATTCTCAGCCACCAGAACTCCTGATGGACCTATTGCTGCCCTGCTGTCAGACCCCATGCCATGACTTCAGTCCACTCAATTAGTAGAATGCCCCAGGGCACTTTGCTTTGAAAACTGGACATATTTGATGAGGCTCTGCTAAAGCACTCTCAGAAGCAAAACCCTCTCTTATTGCCTCCTGGGGGAAGATTTTGGCTTCTGTAGCTCAGGAGACAGTAAAAGGAGACAGAGAAATGGGTTTTTTGGAGGCTGCCAATCCTGTCTTGGAACAATTATGGAACATTTACCCAGAGGAGGGTGTTAGTAGGGGCTGGGAGGATGGAGCACAGACCCCAAACACCTCTGGGTTTCCAAAAATTCTCAAATAATCCCCATCCCCTAGTGGGATTAGGAGTCAGAGCACTGTTGGAGGTAACCCACAGCTTTGTCCCAGTGCTCACCAAAGCGTTCAAGTCTGAATAATTGGAGGGAAGGGCAGACTGGAGGAGGCGGGGAGAGGACTCAGGAGGTCTGCCCCTGGGGGCAGAAGCATGGAGAAGAGCCTGGTGGTGCCGCTGGGGGCTGGGGGTGAGGCGGGGGAGGCAGTTGTGTTGGCAGAGATGCGTTGGTGTTCACATTGAGCTGAAGCAATGGAGGGATGGATTAAATCAGTGGTCTTCAAGGTGGGTGTGTAGGTAGATGCCCCATTGGACATAAAAGAAAAATTTAAACCTCTATTTACACGTGCATACCTTGGAGATATTGTGCGAATTCAGTTCCAGATGACCACAATAAGGCAAATATCACAATAAAGCACATCACACGAGTTTTTTGGTTTCTCAGTGCATACGAAAGCTGTTTATACTATACTGTAGACAGTTAAGTGTGCAATAGCATTATGCCTAAAAAATAATGTTCCTACCTTAATTAAGAAATACAAAACAAAAAAATTACAACAGTAACATGAAATATCACTGATCACAGATCATCATAACAAATATAATAATGAAAAAGTTTGAAATATCTTGAGAATTACCAAAATGTGACAGACACGAATTGAGCAAATGCTGTTGGGAAAATGGTGCCAGGAGACTTGCTTGATGCAAGGTTGTCACAGATCTTCAATATGTGAAAAACGAATGTCTGCTAAGTGCAATAAAGCAAAACACAGTAAAATGAGGTCTGCCTGTATTTATGTTTTAGTGTAAAAATAAAAAAGTTAAGAGTCACCAAGATTTACTGTATAGATTGACAACACACCCTTACTCGACTCTTTCGTCAGGTGTCCATGTCATGCGTCACAGTAGAGGTGTCCACAGAGGAGGGGGTGATAGTGGTACCCTCACTGGTCCAGTTATTTTCAAGTGAATTGCAAGATATTGCGAATTATTTGTATCCCAGGTGGTAGACAGAGTATATCATCTATCAGTTAACTGAACTAATCTCACAAAAGGGACAAGTGGCTTGAAACGATTCCCACAAAGAAATCCATAGATTGAAAATTCAGTTGGCCCTCTGTAAACGTGCGGATTCAACCAACTCTGGATGGAAAATATCTGTAAAAAAAATTCGAGAAAGTTCTAAAAACCAGAACTTCAACTTGCAGTGTGACTGGCAACTATTTACATAGCATTCACATTGTGTTAGGTATTACAAGTAATCTAGAGATGATTTAAAGTATACGGGAGGATGTGCATAGGTTATATGCAGATACTATGCCATTTTATATAAGGGATTTGAACATCCATGGACTTAATTACCCGCAGAGGTCCTGGAAGGGGTGCTGTAATATGAATAGTGCAAGCAAGAGCAAACTCAGAAAAATAGCAGAGCTGACCATTTCCTACTACTCATATAAGATCCATTATGATGCTATCTCTGACATGGAAGTTCATAAAAAAAGTTCAAATTTATAAAAAAGATTAATCAAAATATGGATTTACATCACTATAGCTAACAACAAACCTAAAGGTATTGAGGTATTAACTAATAATAATATAAATATGCCATCATGATCAGCAAGACATAAATTCTGTACAACAGCGCATGAAGACAAATTGCTACCATTTTTCCAAGTCATGCAATACTTAGTTGTGTATTTTTGTGAATTATTATTAAATGTAATCAACATATCTAGAAATCTCTTTTGAGTAAAATCTCTTTTACTTAATAGTAGAAGGCAAAATTTCAGGCAATCTGGAAAAAACCTGTTGTTCTACTTGCCATGCTTAAGGTGACTGAATTGGTACAGAGAGAAGATGGTGACACATAAAAATACATTCAGTTGAAATACACACAGAACATTTTCAAAGATTTAGAAAAAAAGGTTTAGAACACATATTGTGTTGTGGAGGCTGGCTATATGGTTGGATGCAAGTTGCTAACATGTTTCACCTTAAGCTTTTGCCATACTTTTCAATAATGGCATTCACAAAGAAATACTTTGTGATCTACTAAAGAAAAGATGTGTTTATAATGTGAATGATATATTTAAGATAACATGCTGTGTCTTTTTTGTGTAAGAGTAATCACCAATGGAGTGGCTGTCCAGGCTGAAATACAAGGTTGTGGGCTGAAGGTAGGGAGGGACTCCATTTGAAACTCATCAGCTGCATCATTTACAAATTACAGCAACAGAGAAACTGAGGTGAGAAGAGCACAAAATATTACAGGATGTGAATAATATGGTTAATTTACAAAAAACCTTAAATACAGTAGAATCTTTACAATACTTTGTAATGAGACTATGAAAATCTTTTATATTACTCAAAGGTTTACTGTTTTTATCTCAAGGCAAAGAACTTAAAAGTTGTGGAATTTAAAGATGGGTTTACTTTAACAAAAGGACAAGTATTCCAAATTTGCTGACCTCTGACGTGCTGGCTTGTGACTGTTACAAGTGTATGCGTGCGCGCGCGCACACACACACACACAAAATCTATCCCTTCAGGTAAAGGTGATATTTTAGCAACAAATATAACTGTGCTTTAAAAGAATCATGTTATGGGGAAGGCACCTTGAAAACTGATGTTTGGAACTGTTTCCATCATTATGCAATTTTAGTGCCAAAATGAAGTGTCATTGTCAGCTATATAGACTGTCATAACCACAGTCTTCCAAATTAAGTACACGTTTAAACTCTGGTTACATTCTTCTAAATGAAGAGTTTCTGGAATCTTGAAAATCCCATGGTTAAAAATATTTGCAAGAACAACTGATGAAAATGAAACAACTCGTAAAGCATTGACCAGCTTAAACTGGTTTTGCTTCCTTAAACAGGCTGTTGAAACAGCACCAGCTTAAACTGGTTTTGCCTCCTTAAATAGGTTGATTAATCACACCTTGAGTGATTTTACAGACAGCGTCGCGCATGTGCAAGATGGGAACCCACGGCTGTGGGATTACCCCGAACCAAGGATCTTCAGTGTATGGAACTCGAAGAATTGGAATGTTGCCACTGGAGCCCTTTATGGAGTGAAGGGAGATGTCCTTCAACAACGAAAATCTGGCCTCCAGTAGCACGAATAACTTATATGAACTGATGCAAGGCTAGCCAGTCAGCTTCCAAATTTGAAATTCCCCCAGCCCCTTAAATTTTGCCCCAATCCTGGACTCTGGAGACAGATTTGAGAGTTTTGCCTTCTATCTCCTTGCTGGTCAACCCTGCTATTAAGCTCTTTCTTTTCTCCAAACTAGTGCCATAGTTTTTTGGCCTCTGTGTTTATCAGGCCTTACTTGATAACAAAAACATCATTGGGAACATGGGTTTCACGGACAAAGAAGAGTTTTCTGGGGAAATTCACATTTGCAGAATTAGTTGATGCGATTTAAACAGTGAGAATTGTGATTTGATAAGTGTAATCAGAGGTAGAATTCTTCTATTTGGGTCCGTTTATCTTTGTCAGTTTTTGTTTTGTTTTGTTTTTTTGCAGTAATATCCACTAGGACTAAGTATTGACACTAACTGAACTTAAAAGCATACTTTCAAGTCTCATAAAATATTAATCTAAGATTTATTCACCATTTTTAATCATGTTGCTCTCACTAAACAGATTTTTGCTAATAACTTTAAAGCGAAGGGGAAAAGTATAATGTACCATTCAATAAATATGAAGTAATTTAAAATTATTGTTTCATCTTTACCAAATCCTTTAATCATTGGTAGTATGCTTTATATTATATACTTTGCTTTATATGCTTTATACCATATACAGTTGCGTGTGCATATCATTTATAAATAAGTTTGTGAATATCTGGCTAGAAGGCAGAAGGAATAAAATGCGGCATTTAAATGAGACAACATGAAAGCGGTTGGCATGGTCAGGGCACTAATGAATAATTTCATTTCCCCCTTGGTGACTAAGTTGGTATGAGAGATGAAAGGGAAAAGAGTTAAGGATGGCTCCCAGGTGTGGCCCGGAGGAGTGGGTGGTAGTGCTATGACTCAGCTGACTGGAAATGTTAATTGAACCAATTTTGGGTCCACCAGTCAAACTACTGACAATGGGTTGAGGAAAGTGCAGCGTTCATTGCAAGGCCAAGCAAGGAGTAACAGCAGCTAATGCTCAAAAGATTCGACCTCACAGATGGGTTTCAGGGAGTTTTTAAAGACAGGGTGAGGTTGAGGGTCACCAGGTGCCTGATCAGCTTGTAGAAATTCTTTTGATTGGTTGCTGGTGAGGTAATTGGGAGTCAACATCCTCAAGCTTCTGGTTCCAACCGGTCTGGGGTCTACCTGCTTGTTGATCAGCATGCAATTAACTTCTTCCACCTGGTGGGGGTTTCACTATCTGCAAAGCAGCTCAAGGCTATGGCTTCGATATTACCTGCAGCCCTGGAGAAGGAAAGAAAAGTTCGTGACTTTGTTTTTTAGCTAAACTATTATTGTTTTGCTTGACTGTCTTCTTTTGTTTCTGCATTTTTTCACTTCCCTGATTAAATTTGCTCTTTGGAACTGGGGGATGGCCTAAGAGGCTAAAGTTTCTTTTACAAACAAGAAGCAGGTGGAGGACATGGGGGTGGGGGCGGCGAGGTCTGTCCTAGGAAGGCCCCACAGGGTCCTGCTGGGTTACAGAAACATGGGAGCAGGTTCTGGTGCATTCCACATTCTGGTGCATTCCACGTTCTGGGAGGAAATCAGGAGTTTGAGTTTGCACACGTTTCCTCCAGCCTAGGAACCTCTAGTGGAGATGTATCCAGGAAGTTGGATGAATACACCATCTGCAGCTCTGGAGCATTCTGGGCTGGAGAGGAGGTTCAAGATCATTAGCAGGCAGGAGGCTTTTAAAACCATGGGAGTGGGTGAGATCCCTAGCGTAGGCCGGCAGAATGAAACAGGAGGCAGGCAGTGGTGGGACCCCAGGGAAGAACACCACGATGAAAAGCCAGGCCCAGGAGGCTGAGAAGCTGCAGTCATTAAGGTATGTGGACAATTTGGAGAGAGGGGGGCGGTGGGCACCAACTCTAGAAACTCTACTCCGAGGGGTTCAGGAAGGAAGGTGTGGTTAGCAGGTTCAAATGCGGGGGAGAGGCGAGAAAGGGAGGTTACAGGGCACCCACAGGCTTTCACAACGAGAAGGTCAGTCCGGACTTGGAGGGGCGGGTGTACAAACCAGAGCTGAGGGTTGGTGGAGAGAGAGAGAATTGGGAGGGGCAGGAAGGTGATCCAAGGGCCCAGGCGCGCGGGAGAAAACCAGCGTTTGCGGGTCTGTTCAGCTACTGGGGGTAAGTCACCTGTCTGGGGGCTGTGACCCCAGAACCTCCCCCTGGGACAAGTCCTGGCGGGGAAGGAGGTTCGGAAAGGTCCGAACACCGTGGGGAGCGCTCTCGGGCCCGGCGGGTACCCGCGGAGACGAGGTCCGAGGAGCCGCGCTGGATCTGACCCCCCGCTGCGGCGGGCGCGCTTCCGGCCGAGGGACCCGGCGGTCGCCGCGCCCCTGACGCTCCCAAGTTTCCTGTAGGCGGCGCGGCCCAGCGGGGCGCTTCAGGTAGCGGCGGGCCAGCGCGGGGGGCGGGCGGCAGCCCGGCCTGCGGCCCCCTGCCGCCGGCTCCTCGCCTCTTCTCGGCTCCGCGCCCAGGTAGGGCACCGGCTGGGGCGGCGCGCGGCTCCTGGGCTTCCTCCCTTGCGGAGGCGGCTCTCCTTCTCCCGCCGGGCGGTTCCGGGTGCTCCGGGGCCGGGGCGCCGCACCACCGCGCCCTGGGAAGCGCCGGCCCCCGCCCCTACCGCGGAGGCTCCCGCCCAGTGCCTCCCGGGGGCGAGGCCTGGCCCGGGCCGGCGCGGGCCGGCGGGGCAGTGCTGGGCAGTCCCGCCGCGGTGCTTCCTGTGCGTCCGGGAAGGCGCCGCCACCTGCGCTCCAGCCTGCGGGCCGCCCCCTTCGGCCCACCGCATGGCCCTATCCTCCGACCCCGGTGAGTACGCGTGATGCTGCGCTGCCGACCTTGGGCCCACGCCCCGCGGCCCAGGGCGGGAGTCGGAGCGCCCTGGAATTGGAACCTCAGCCCTGGGCTTCCTCGCCCGCTAAGGCAGCAGCGCCAATCCTGGGCTTATCCCCTGCCTGGGACCTGGCCTGTGCGTCTGTCTCAGTCCCTGCGGTGGCCTGGGCTCGAGAGGCCTTAGGTGAGCCCGCTGCATCTCAGCTCCCTGGCCACCTACATTGGATTCGAAAGGTTTAGAGAAATTAGGACACTGGACTTGCCACCACTTAAGCCAGGAGAAGTTTCTAGGTACTTGAAGACTGGCTGGATGCCAATGGCCGAGGTGGGCTTCCATCTGGAGGCAGGGGTATGGACAGGCTGGCAGGCGATGGGGTCATTGGAGGCCTTCATCCTTACCTCTTTGGCTCTCTCTGGCGAGGGAGGCAGGTGTACTGCTTCTGGCAGCCTGCTTTCTGCCCTTGAACTTCCTGGTAGCTGCTTTGCCAGTGGAGCTGCTAATGGCTAGACTTGGCTGGCAGAGGCCTCTAGGGTGAGTTTTGAGAGGCCCTGGAGTAGGAGAGGCTTGCTAACTAGAGTGTCATTCCCCCTAACTGTTGGGTCCTTGCATGTGGCTGGAAGCTGGGTGATGACAAATGAGCAAAGGAGCTGGGTGAAGCAAGCTGGAAGCACTAGGAGGAATTTCAGCATGGTCCTGAGCCTTTGTTGGCTATCCTCCTGGACGTAGTGACCAACATTTGGCCATCTTTAGGGAAAAGCTGGCTGCAGCTGAAACCCTCGTAGGAGACATTCCTCCCGACTGTAAAGCATCAAAGCTGAGTGGTAGTCAAGCCATAGAGCCAGAGCCTCTGTCAGCTCTCACTTTCCAGAGTGTTGATAGCAGGTTTGGGGTAGTTATCCTGGCCTGACTGCAAACTTGGATGTCAACTCTGAGGGGCTGGCTTGCTCTGAAGATGCCAGCGTGGGGCTGCCCAAGAATTGTGGGGCTTGCATGGATGGGTTGCTGGGAGACTCTTGTACCTCTGAGCCACACCCTCTGCCCAGTCTCCATCCTTTGGAGATCCTGGATAAGGAGTGAATGGTTCTCAGATCAAGAAGCTCTTAGAGAGATGAGGCCTGTTTTTCTTGTCCTTACACTAGATGAGTCACTCTTCAAGTGGGCTTTGAAATCAATCCCAGATACTGAAAATATCATGGCAGATACAATGTAGTTTTAGGGTTAAGCAGGGAGAGTACCTTTTCTCCCCAAAAGTTACTCTCATTGGCCTTCTTGTTTCTTCCTCCCAAATATTAATCTCTTATATCTTTTGTGTGCTGGCTGCATATCTAGGACAAGAGACCATGGCTTTAGGCTCTAATCTATGAGGGGCTAGGGCCTAAGAGGATGGGCTCATGGCTGGAGTGCTGGCCATGCAAAGTCAGCCTTCACTCCTAGAAGAGAAGGCTATTTTTCCTGATCTGGTTTTACGTTTGAATATGGTTTCCTTCTTGCACCCAAATAGGAGTTGATTGTGCCTAGCACATAACAGTGCTCAATAAATAATGTTGAATAAAAGGATTTGGTGTCTAGATGAAACATCAGATTCATTTTCCCAGCTGGACTTTCTCGTACCCAATATCAGGATGCCAATGATGGCAATAATGTTGAGAGATAAAACTTACAAAGTACGTGTTATTGCCAGGTACTATTCTAAGCACTTTATGTGTGCTAACTAATGTAATTGTCGTGGAAATCTATGAGGTCAGTAGTGTTACCATCCCCATTTTATAGGGAATAAAACTGAGCCAGAGAAATTAGTAACTTGCCCAAGGTCATGCAATTTAGTGGTGGAACAGGATTCAAACCTGAGTAACGTGCCTTGAGTCCATATTCTTAACTACACACTGTACTGACTCTTGACATCAGCAAAGGTAGATTCATCACTTAGCTCATTCACTCATTCATTATTTTATGTGTTCATTCAACTGATATTTCTTGATGCCTATGATATTCCAGGCTTGGGGACATAATAGTGAATGAGATGGACAAGGTCTGTCATGGAGCTGGTATTTAGCAGGCAAAGCCCCTTTGCCCAACCCCTCTGTGAGTCATGCATGCCTCAGAAACAAGAAGGAAAATGCATCCTTATAGGCAAGCCCACAGCATCCTTTTAGGGGAGGGAGAGTGGTATCGTTTTGAATGAGCCATAGTTTAATTCTGGCCTTTCCTATTTTTGGGGATTTTTAAGGGACACTTAAGTGATGCAGTGAGTGAATGCAGTCTGGCCTCCTGGGCAGGACATGCAGGCCTGGGCTTGGTTATCATAGATGGTCTTTTTTTTAAAAAGTCTTTTTAAAATTGAGATGTAGTTGATATGCAATACTACATAAGTTTCAAGTTTTCAACATAGTGATTCACATTTTTCATGTTATACTCCATTTATAGTCATTCTAAAGTATTGGCTGTATTTCTTGTGTTGTATAATACATCCTGTAGCTTATTTATTTTATATAGAATAGTTTGCACCTCTTAATCCTCTACCCCTATCTTGTCCCTCCTCACTTCTCTCTCCCCACTGGTAACCACTAGTTTGTTCTCTATATCTGTGAGTCTGTTTCTTTTTTGTTGTATTCACTAGTTTGTTTTCTTTTTTAGATTCCATGTATAAGTGATATCATATGATATTTGTCTAGCTCTGTCTGACTTATTTCACATAGCATAATACCCTCCAAGTGTGTTGCATTCTTTGTTATGGCTGAGTAGTATTCCATCGTACATATATATGCCACATTTTCTTTATCCATTCATCTGTTGATGGACATTTAGGTTGCTTCCATGTCTTGGCTATTGTAAATAGTGCTGCTATGAACATTGGGGTACATGTATCTTTTCAAATTAGTGTTTTCACTTGGATAAATACCCAGGAGTGGAATTGCTGGGTCATATGGTAGTTCTATAGTTAGTTTTTTGAGAAACCTCCATACCGTTGTCCACAGTGGCCACACCAATTTACATTCTTACCAACAGTGTACGAGGGTTCCCTTTTCTCCACATTGTCGTAAACATTTGTCATTTGTGGTCTTTTTGATAACAGCCATCCTAACAGGTGTGAGATGATATGTCGCTGTGGTTTTTATTTGCATTTCTCTGGTGATTAATGACATTGAGCATCTATTCATGTGCCTGTTGGCCATCTGTATGTCTTTTTTGAAAAAATGTCTATTCAGGTCTTCTGCCCATTTTTCAGTTTTTTTTTATGTTGAGTTGTATGAGCTGTGTATATGTTTTGGATATTATCCCCTTATCATTTATATCATTAGCAAATATTTTCTCCCATTCAGTAGTACCATAGATTGTCTTAATATTCCTTCAAAAGGGAAATAAGGCTTTGAGTTTGGGACCAGTGCTTCTCAGTCCAAGGAGACTTCTAGGCCATGAGGAGCAGAGGCATGTTAGACTCCAGGTGGAATTGTTAAGTCTTGAGCAAAGCTTGCCCTCTGGACAGAGCCACAGCTTCCTTCTAAATTGCTGTTGTTCTGGAGGGTCTTACATCCCTCCAGCAGGACCCTTGGCCATTGTTCCAGCCTGTGTCATTTTAGTAGGGCTGCTGCCCATCTCTGTCTGGACCTGATGGAGTAGACCTCACCCTGAAGCTGGGCCCCAGGAAGGCAGCTTTCTCTAGGTTGGAAAATGAAGGCTCAGAGTGGAAGACATTTTCCAAAGCCTATGACACAGGATATTAATAGGTTTTTTTTTCCTATGGTTGCAGTGGTCAGAGGGTCAAATAAGTGTGTTGGGGTAAACAAAGTTAAGTAGCTTTCTTGACTGGAGGACTGTTTGGGTGTTTAGAACCTGCTAGTAGGAATTGTGTGTGAATCCCCGTAAAGGACTATGGTATATGCCGTGTTGTCCAAACCTTCTGACATTTTATGTTCTGCAGACTACACTTGGGAAAATGTTTATTTGGACTGAGGCTATCATGGTCTGCTTAGAGGTGCAGAGTAAGATGCCCTGGATGTGTTGGATCCAGGTTGGTTCTCAGGTGCAGGGGGCAGAATGCTTGCATGCAGCCCCATTGTACCTCCCCCGCCCCCCAAACACAACAGCAGAAGGAATCCTTTGCCCCTTCTCTCCTCTGGCAGAATAGTACTTAGGGCTCAGATTTCTCCCCCCTCTATTTTAAGGCCATTTAATTATTTAATGAATACATATTGCCCTCTCTTTAGGTTGCTTGTAGCCTGCTGGTCGCACTGTTTATGAAACAGCTGTGAGGACAGGTGGGTCATAATCTCTGGGTAGCTAAAGCCCAGCAGTGGCCAGAGGATCGTGTGTCAACCCTGTAATCCTGCTCTGTACACACAGGAATTATTATATGGGCTCAGGAAGGCACAACCTCACGATTGGACATGAGGAGGTGACTCAGGCCCAAGTCAGGGATAGGTCCAGCCTCCCAGTAAACAACTGCCCATCCTTCCTGGGCGCTTCTCCCCAGGATTTCAACAGCACCACAGAAATAGCCGTGTGGCTCACGGTTTTTTCCCAGACCCACGCAGTTTGTCTAAGTTCCCGGGAGTCCGCGTGTCTGTTGTGAGCTTTCCCTCACAGAACTGCCCTTCTCCTAAAGGGCAGATGAGAAAAGGAGCTTTGTGCCCTGGGATGCTGTTTTGATCCACCCTAACTGCTTCTGTGGGTCACCTGAGGCAGGGAGAGTGGCAGCTGCTGGCGGCGGGGTGGCCCCATCCAGCCAGCTCTTGGAAGGCTTCTCAGAGCTGGAGGCCCACGTGGGAGCCGTGACTGGCAGTAAGGAGTGGAGGCTGGGGGGTGGGCTCGGGTGGGTCAGGCGGGAGGCCTGTCTTTCCTGGCTGTGAGTGGGTGGGTGGGCATGGAGGCGCTGGCAGGCTGCCCAGCCAGCAGTGATGTGCAGCCCCTTTCAGGGAAGAGAGGAAGGAGTGGGACAGGGCATGCCAGCTTTCCATCCTAGCCTGTTGCTGCACTGAGATGTCCCCTCCCCCTTTCCAGTTCATGGTCCTTCCTTCTTTTAGGGGTGGGGGGAGGGGCTCGTCTTGGCAGCTGGCCCACAATTTCCCCTGCCAGCTCTGGGGTGCCCTCAGGAGGGTTGCTGTATTTTGGAGGGGGAGCTTCCAAGAGGACCAGGGCAGGCTGTGTGTGTGTGTGTGTGTGTGTGTGTGTGTGTGTGTGTGTGTGTGTGTGTGTGTCTGTCTGTGTGTGTATGTATACAGATCATCTTGGTGAGATGAACCCGGTGGCCAGGCCAAACCTGAAGCGCTGTTCAAAACGGAAGCAGCACAGGTGATGGTATCTCAGTGACTCTCAGCTTTCAGGAGGGGTCTGGACGTTTGAGGGAGGCTGTGGCTTATCTTCTGTGGTTGGTCAGGAAGGCTGCAGGCACTCTTGCATTGGGCAGCAGTGGCTTAGTCTCCTGTTCTGGAGAGGGCTGTGAGCTGGGCCAGGACGCTGCATTCTGGACACAGCGGCTGTGACGACTGGCATTACCTGGGCCCTTTAGAACTCTCCGAAATTTTCCACTTCCATTTCGTACTCACAGAAGAATTTCCAGCCCAGGCCTCCTGCTCTTGCTCCGGGCTGCTCAGATATGCAAAGCAGAGACCTCCCACCCCAGCAGCAGTGGCAGATGGGACCCAGCTAGCTGCACTTACACTGACTCAGCTCAGCCTCCCTGGCAACACGCAGCCCCTGGCCCGAGCACATCGCCTGGGTGGCCTCCTCCTGATCAGCCATGGAGAGTCCAGCACCAGGCTCAGGTCTGTGTCGCGGGTTCCCACTGTGGGAGTCTGGCAGGAGCAAGAAACAGCTTTATGTGTATAAGGAGGGAATTAAGGGGCACTGTGCTTCCTTTCCGGAGGGGCCTTGGTGCCATGAAAAAGTTACTCTTTGTTGAAATTGGTGACATTTTATCTTTCTAACTTTGGGACGCCTCTCCTCCAGGCTCCTTAGAGGATAGTGTATGTAACTACAGCTTCAGCTTTTATCACTTGCCAATGCCGGTAAATTCACAGTTAAACCTCTCAAGCCTGCGGGCTTCATCTGATAAATGGTTGACAGCCAGGCTTGAGCAAGCAGCTGGGGCTTCGGCTTGCTGTGTGTGTGGTGGGCTTTCCTCCGCATGCCTGGCCTGGCAGGGGTCTGTGGGTCTGAGAAAAGACGAACTCTGGAGGGAGGGGTTGGCAGAGGGGAGCTGTCTGCCAAGGATCTCCAGAAGACAGCAGGTGTCTCGAGGGCTCCGAAGGCCGAAGGCCTACTGTCTTAGCCCAGCACTCTAGAGCTTCTTGGTCAGTGCGAAGTAAAGAGACGGAGTCTTCACCAGTTATTTAAGGCATTGGTAGTAGGAGAAGATTCATATGGGTTCTGAAGAAAAAGGGGTCTATGGGGAGATGGCACTCTGTGATCCTCGAATCTTTAATGTGCCTAAAGAGTCTGGGGTGAGGGGCTGTGGAATGCAGCATCTCCCTAATAATTGATCACAGGACCTGTTTCATAGCAACAGGTATTGACTTCTAATGGGACCCAGTTTGGAAAAGGCTGATTTAAGCTATTTGAGCTAAAGAAAAAGGAAGGTCTTTTACAGGAAGACGCATCCTGAAAAGTGTTTCTTTGACTTGAGCAAGGGAAAAATGCTTCATGAAAGAACGTGGCGGAATCTGACCTAAGAGCCCTTAGACACAAAAGACCCCCTGAATGCACCTGTTCAGAGGGGCCTGGTGAGGTGTGGCTGGGTCAGGCCTGTGTGTGTTTGGGAGGATAGGAAAGTGGTGGTGGGCAGCTTTTATCCAGGGCAAGAGCTAATGCAGGGATGGACCTCAGTGGTGTGATTCCCTGTGTCCTCTCTCTGGTGTGGTTTAGGTAGGAGATAGGACCCGAATTGCCAACGCCTGGGGTGTAGAAGTTTGATTAGCTTTCCTATTTTTCTCTCTTTTTGTAACTCTTAAATGTATTCTTTTTCTTTCTATCTTCTTTGTTTTTGTGAAAATGACATTATATTAGTATCAGTGATCAACGTCAGATACCGCCTCACACAGGCAGTCCTGCAGTGTGATGATCTGAGTGTGTGTCTTTCTTGCAGCCCTGGTCCAGGGACTGCATTTTCATATCATTGTAATCAAAGCATGGGTACAGTTTCATGGATTAATTTTTTCATTTACTTTTACTTCACAAGTTATTTTTCATGTGATTGCACCATCCTTACAATTATAACGTTGGTTACTTAATTTTTTTTATCAAGTGAGTCTGCTCTCTTTTGGACATTTTTAAGCTATTTATATAAAGAGTGCAGGTAAACATCTTTGTGCTTTTTCTTTCTTCAGATTCTTTTCGTAGAAGCAATTTCTGTAAGTGGGTGCACCCTGTCAGGTGCTTGGGTGCTTCTCTAGCATCTGCTGCCCCTTGCCTGGGGCCTGTTGGACGACTGCTTCTGAGATGCCATGTGAGGTTCTGGAATGCTGCACCTGACCGTGGCCTTAGAGATGGGGGGCTGGTCCAGCTTTGTTCTCCCCTCACAGCTCCTCCTGGGTCTGGTTCTTTGTCCTTCTCTCCATTTCTCCCTCCTGTCACCTTCCTCTCCGGCCTCTGTCCTGATGGTTTCCAGCTTCCCCCTTTTCTCTGTTATCAGGTCGTGGAATCTCCACAGTCATCTGTTCCTCTTCATCCTTTGCAGGACGGGCCCTTGCCGTCTTGGTCTCTGTGGCCACAGCCCAGCACGGTTGCACAGTTGCAGGCCCGGCTGCCTCTCCCCTCCCACCTCTCCCCTCCCTGCTCCCTCCCACTCGAGCGCCGAGGGTGAGAGAGGCCCAGGAAAGGCCTGGCCCTGGAGGTGCAGGGAAGGAGGAAATGGGTTTCGCAGTCTAGAGGCATGTGTTTTGCCTGCCCGTTACTAGCCTGCTTTCCTCTTTCCTGTCTGTGTCCTGAGTTAGACCCACGTGCTGCAGAGAAGACCAGAGCAGCAAGCCTCCCTGGGCTCCAGAAAGCTCTCTGGCACCTAGAAGTATGGCACTTCGGACTGAGAGGGCCTTGGGGACCACCTAGTCCAGTCCCTTTATCTCACAGATGAGAACATTATGAGGTGCAGGGAACGAGGGTTGCCCACCGAGTCCCTCCTCCTCTGTGATCGCTTCCTCCCCCTGCCATACGGCACAGGGCACTGTCTCACCTTCATCCTCATCTGTTGGGCTGCAAAACCACATCTCTCTTTAAACCCTCCTTAAAGAAACTGTGGTCATGGATGGATATAAAAATGCCTCTTTCGGAGCTCCTCCTGGTGAAGATGGCTCATGGAAAGGATGCAGTATTCATCCATTCCTTAAATATAATGCTGGGACAGTGCGGAGACCTGACCTGACCCCCAGATGGGCAGAGAGAAGCAGCACGGTGTAGTGGTTCAGAGGACACGGTGCCCGTGTTCTAACTCCTGAGCAGACCATCGGAGAGGAAAGGGACGGGAGCCAGAAGCCGACAACAGCACAAGTCTCTGCCCACTTATTAGAAGTGGGTAAGTTAGCTTTCTGTGCCTTCATTTTCTCTTCTGTAAGATGGGAATAATAGGATTAACTGAGCAAGAATAAAGGGCTAGGCAGAGCATGCTTAATACATGCTATGTAAGTGCTCAAAGAGAGGCAGAAAGCAAAGGCAGAAGAGAAAGATACCAACCAGTGGCGGAGGCCAGCTCCTGACAGTGAGCAGCCGGTGTGCAGAGGAGGATGAGGGCAGGCTTCTTGGAGGAAGTGCGTTTTCAGCTGGGCTGTGAGAGGTAAAGAGGATCCCTGTGCTCAGAACCTCAGTTTATTTGCTGTCTTGTTAGAAGTTCCAGAGGGTTTGGGAGATGGTGGAACTGTGATTTCTTTTCAGCAAAAGGCCTCATTTTCTGTGGCGAGGACTGTAGCTGTGGATTCCCCAGGGCTCTGCTACCATCTTGTGGGACCCTACTCAAATCATTAAACCCTTTGGGCTTTAGTCTCCCCCCTGTGCACTGGGGAGCCGGTTTGGTCGTTGTAGCACCTGGCATGGCCTCCTCACCGTCTGCGGGAGGGGTCATGAACTCTCCTCCCCCTCCTGTGTCACAGAAACCAAGTCGGGAAGGGAGGGGCTGCGGTGTGCTGAGGATTCCCGGGTTTGGGAAGACAGAAGCCCACTTGGTTGGGCAGTTCATTTTTTTACTTCTGAACATTTGCTTTTTCATGAAATGTAAGTGGGCCTCCACCCTTCACATCCAGTTACTTACTGAGGTAGTTTTAAAAATTGGCATGCTGGGTTCATTCTAGGGAATTCCTGAGTAGACAGCTGACCCCCAGAACTGGGGTGCCGGGCCCTGATTTTGGTACCTTCTCCTGCCCCGCACTGGTGACTCAGGTGGTCCATTAATTCACAGAAGCTCATGCTGGTTCCTTTTCTGCTAGCCGAGATGCCGCGCCAGTTCCCCAAGCTGAACATCTCTGAGGTGGATGAGCAAGTCCGGCTCCTGGCTGAGAAGGTGTTTGCTAAAGTGCTCCGAGAAGAGGACAGCAAAGATGCCTTGTCCCTCTTCACTGTCCCCGAGGACTGCCCCATCGGGCAGAAGGAGGCCAAGGAAAGGGAGCTGCAGAAGGAGCTGGCGGAACAGAAGTCCGTGGAGACCGCGAAAAGGTTTGTCCCTGTGACTTGTGTGCAGCTGTACAGACTCAGGCAGGCTGTGGGCGTGGGTCCTGCGATCAGGCTCCTCGTGGGGACTGGCCTGTCCTGGGAGCTGAGTCTATTCCTTAACCGAGTCTAATTAACTCACTTCTTGCTGGAAGTGTGTTTTGGTGCCTCTGTTTGTAAAGATCAAAAACCGCTTTCTCTGCTGGTGTTTTAATAACAAATCATGCTCATAAATACACATCACTTCCAAATGACATTTTCTTTTTGGGAATTTGAAGATTTCTTGGGAAACGTCAATTTGACTTCATCACTTGACAAGTATTTTAATTAACTCAGCTCACCATTTGCCAGGTGCTGTGCTGGGCACTGGGGATGTATTAATGAACAAGGCGGATACAGTGTCTGCCCTGTAGAGCTTTCAGTTGGTCTAGACAATAATTGAGTGACTGGACAAATTAATTAAAAAAAGGTAGGTTATGATAAGTGCTATGTCAGTCAGGGTCTAACCAGAAAAACAGAAATGACTTGAATATTGGAAATAGGGCTTCAGTGCGGGGAATCAGTTACAGAAGTGGTAGAGAACTGAGAAGACAGGAAGGGAGGGGAGGCACAGGAGGAGGCAGCTGCCACCCTAGGCTGGAGAGACACTGGGGAGAGGTGGAGAGGTTGGAATGGCGGTGGCCTTTCCAATGGAAACTGGAGCCAAGGAGGAGAGGCAACAGCTGCAGAGACCCCTCCCAAGGCAGAGAAGGAGGCAGGAGATACCTGGCTTTAATCCTTCAGGCATGTGCCAGTTTCCCCCAGTGGCCACACTCAGCCAGCAGCCGGCTGACGTGTAGCTAGAAACACAGGGGAGGATGAGGAGTGATCTGAGAACAGAGAGGCCCCGGCCCAGCACAGGTGCTGTGAGGGAGATGAGTGGGGAGGCGGGAGGGGCCTAAGGAGAGGCCTTTTCAGAGTAGGTCCTTAGGGAAGGGCTCTCCGAGGATATTGTAGCTGATGAAGGGTGTAAAAGAGCTAGCTCTGTGTAGAGCTGGGTGGAAGCCTTACAGGTGGGGAAGGAGGACAAGGATACGTAGCCAGTAAGTGACAAGGCGGAGACCAAAACCCACATCCTTTGAATCTAGAACCCCACACTTTAACCATGAGGCTGTCTCATCTCCAGTCTGAGCTCGAGTGCTCTGTTGCATGTGGAGACACTGAAATGACCCTGGACGCTGCTCCCCGGGGTATAACTGCCAGCTTGTGAAGGAAGCAGAGGGAAGCTGCCCAGTGGCTTCTTTTCTGCCAAAGGACAGCGTGGTCCCTGGACTCCTGGTCAGATGTCCCAGTGTCTCCAGAGCTGTGCACCCCCCAATTTTATCTTTCAGCCTCACTGCTCAGTACAGACACCGTTATGCAAATACTCAGATGTGAACCATTTGGGGGAGGAATGCTCTCCACAGCTTCCTCTTCATCTCTGGTTCCTTCCTGACATTCTGAAATATAAATGGTGATATAGAGCCTTCCTGCAAGGAGCCCCCAGGCCTGGAGCCAGAAGCAGGTCTCCAGATACCCAGAGTCTATGGGTTTGTGTTTAAAACTGTGACATGAGATGGGGCTTCCAGTTTGGAAAAAGCCCTCCCTCCTTCTGGCTCTTCTGACAAGCCTGATTGTTCCTGGTGTTTGGAGAAGTCTTTTTAAAAAACAATCATTTTCTTTTTCTCTGTAATTTAGGAGAAAAAAGTTTATTTTCAGTCTACTGTAAAGGCACTAGCTAGAACCAGTAATGAAAATAGCTTCTTACAAAAAGAATGAAAAACTTGAGTTGTGAGTAAGGAAGATAAGCACCTAACCCTGGGAGGGCTGCTGTCAGGATTCCAGCAGCTTTAAGAGCCAAGCTAGGCTCAGACACAACCCTTCCAGGATGGGGTGCCAACTCTAGGAAGCCAGCACCCCAGGCTGCCCAGAGAGGCCAGATCAGCAGGCCAGCAGGGACTGCTTGCTGCAGGGACCCCTCTACCTCCTTAGGAAGATGAGATTGACCCGGTCTCTCCTGGAACTCCAGTGGGTCAGGGTGAGTGGGAGGGGTAGACTGACTGGGGAATCAAAGTTAGGATGCAAAGACAAGACAGGAAAAGCCTGCTGGTACCCAGAAGCTATCTGTTGTTCACATCATATTATCTAGCCAGAGTTCACCCACTCTGCAAATGTAGGTAGTTGAATGAATGTAGCCAATGTGGATGATAACGTGAAAAATTTCTAATGTGCAACCAAAATGCACACTAGGGTTCCTCCAGCTCTCCTGTTTCCTTTTCTTTTTTTAAAGCAGCTTTATTGAGATTTAAATCACATACCATACAATCCATCCACTTAAAGTGTACAATTCAATAGTTTTTAGTATATTTGCAGTGTTGCAACCATCACAATTTTAGAACACTTTTATCTGCCCCCACCAAGAAAGCCTGTATTTAACTGTCATCCAAATACTAACCATATTCTATTGTTACTTTACACAGAGTTCTAATAAGCTTGGTTATTTTGTTTCTCACCCTGTGACAGATTTAAGGAAGCAAATTAGAAGTGGGGAGAGGGACTTTTCTAGGCAGAGTTACAGACGTGCTTTCTGTGGTGGTTATGAGCTCAGGCTTTGGAATGAGACTGACTGGGTTCAAGTGACAGCCCATCTCTTACTACTGAGGCAAGGATCTTAACTGCTGAGCCTGTTTCCTGCTTGGCAAAATGAGGATAATGGTAGGGCCGACCTCATGAGGACTGAGCTAATACGGATGACTGCTTAGCTCCGCGCTTAGACGTCATTAGTGTTCCTGTTTTTGTTGTTATTATTTGACAGTCAACAATGAGGGAGGAAACAGAATAATTATGAAAAGCAGACACAAGAATTCAAAGCACAGCAGTCTTGGGACAAAACACCTCTGAGATGGTGACTGAATAGTACAATAATGAACCTGAGTCATGGAGGAAAGTTTAAATTGTGTTCAACATGCTATGATTCAGATACTGGAATTACGAATTTCATTTTTAAAAGCCACACTGAAGTTTTTTTTTTTTTCTTCAATTAGGGTATAAAAAGGACAGACTTTATCTGAAAAATTTAGCTCTCCAGAACAGCTACTTCTCTGGGTAAAAGAGAGAAACATATTTGTTATGAATTTGAGCATAGCACAACTAGTGCTGTTAAATCATTTTGTTTTATGAAACTTCTTAAATGGCGGGCAGGTCACTTTTTAAATTTGGAGCCATTGACAAAGGAGCTTCATTTGAAAACAGTTTAATCTACATGTGTTTAAAGTTAAGGATAGAGTTTAAGACAATTTAACAGGTAGTAAAGACCGTACTTCATTTAGCTCTCTAGGGAGGAAGGGCAGCTGGGAGCAGGCAGGTCGGTGGGGACCTACGGGTGCTCAGGAGCAGGGCGGGAGACAGCGGCAGGTGAGGGCAGGTCATCGGAGAGATGTGGGTGAGGCTGTGAGTCTATACCCGATGGGCTTCAAGTGTGCAAAGCAAAGCTCCCTCCACCCGTGTGGTCAGGCCACTGGTCATGTGCGTGCATGTAGAGTGAATGTTCTCTGTGGGTCCCCAGCGCCCTCTGCACACCTGTCAGGTAGCGCCCACCATGCAGCCTGCATCATAGTCAGCCATTCCCGCCTTCTTTTCAGATAGGTTGGGACCTCTGGTCACAGCACAGAGTAGGTGCCAGCTCTTCAACTGCTCCTTCTTAAACAGGGGTCCCACTTCCACATGGATCAGTGCAGTGGCCGTGGAAGCAGTAGGAGCAGATGAGCCTGTGGACCTGGGGAATGCCGACGCCAACTAACGATGTTGAGATTTAAATTGTTAATAAAACCTCATGCTGCTTTGTGACTCTTGCCTTGAACCTTTAGAGTAGTAATTCTCATCGGGAGGGGTAGGGGCATCCAGAGTGGTGTGCGTGCCTGGGAGGGGTTCAAACAAGCCTCCCCATTCGGAAGCCTTCTCTGACCCTCTCGCTCCATGGCTCCCACCCTTAGTCTGGATTAGGTGTCTCCTCTGGGATCCCAAAATATCCAGGGCGTCTCATCACACCGACCACACTGTGATGACAGTCTGTTGAAATGTCCAGCCATCTAGGGCAGCACACGTCAGCCCCTGGAGTCAGGGGTATATTTTATCTACTTGTCTACCCCAGGGCCTGGCACATGGTAGCTTACTGAATAAAATGGAGTCCAATATAGCCCCCTGGCTCACTGTATATGATTGATAGCTTTTGGTACAAGGTTTCCCCTGAATAGGCTATACAGGGCAGTGGACTGCAGAAAGTGCTGGCAGGAGAGCCTGGGGTTCCTTAACTTGGGCTTAGCATACAAATCAAAGGTTGTAACAAGGCTCTGGGGTGCCCAGGAGCTGAGAAGGGCTGGGGAGTGGGGCAGGGCATAGGGCTGGGGACACAGAGAATGCCAGGGGCAGGCAAGGGCCATAAAACAGGTGGGGGCAGCAGACAGGTGCTGAGAGATACTGTAATGACAGCCCACGTGACCAGTTTGTTTTCTGTGTTGAGGGTCTGGTTGGGCAAGAAGGTCCCTGTGGCCCGAAAGGGAGGTCGAAACTTCTTCCTGGCCCTTTGGGCCCTCGGGATTGCCCTGGAGCTGGTGCCCTCACCTGCCACGCACCCTGCCAGTTCTTTGGCAAGAGTGAGTTTCTGCCAGGTGGACATGTGGGTAGGGGAAGGAGGGGATGGGCCAGCTATGGCAGAATGAGCTGCTTGCTCTGTATCCCAAGGGCTAACACGAGGTGCAACAGGTGGAACTGTGGACAGACAGATCTTGGCACAACAGAAGGAAATGCTTTCTAATAGTGGAACCGATCATGTTTTGCTCACTTTGTATTTGCGTGCTTATCCCTGGCCTGGCCCAGAGTAGGTGCTTGGTAAATGTTTTTTGAGTAAATGATTGACTACTGATGTCTTATTTGTAAATGTAGTGACCTCCCTGTCACTGGAGGTATTCAAGCGAAGGCTGCCTTAATGAGAGGAGAGAGGATTGGGGTGTGTAGTTTTTAAAGTCCTTTCCAGTCAGGATACTGCATGGTTTTATAATTCAGAAAAAGCTTATGGCAACTTCGTTATTATTGTGACACATGTGGGGCTTCAGACAGCTTTCAGAGGGAGAAAAGGACAGGTGTGTGGGCACACACACCGTCACTCTGCTGCTGCTGTCCACCGTTGTGGCTGAGCCTCGGCTGTACAGAATGGATACTAGATATGGTCCTGTGGTAGACAGAATTTCTAAAATTTCCCCCCAGGGATGTCCTTCCCTAATCTCCTGACCCTTTGAATATGATGAGACATTACTCCTGTGAGTATGCTGTTGTATATGTCACTGTGGACCTGAGATAGGGCGGTTCCAGGGGTGGGCCTGGTCTAATCCCACGAGCCCTTAGTGCAGAGAGCTTTCTCAGGCTGGCAGTTTGGGGGATGTCAAAGAGATCCCAAGCACCGAGCCAGGCTCCATGCCTGGTTTTGAAGATGGAGGGCAACCCCTGCCCAATAGCCAGTGAGGAACTAAGGCCTCAGTCTGTAGCCACATGGAACTGAATTCTGCCAACCACCTGCATGAGGTTGGAGGTGGACTCTTTCCCAAGGTCTCCAGATAAGAGCCACATGTGGCCAGCCTTCTGAATTTGGCCTTTCGGTACCTTGGGCTTAGAGCCCAGTGGAGCCCACCCAGACGTCTCACCTGTGGAACTGTGGGCCTAACGAGTAGGGGTGGCTTGAAGCCACTAGGCTTGTGGCAGTTTGTCATGCAGTCATAGAAGATGAGCACAGGGCCCTCCCCTTGGGCTCCACGTGGCTCTCCCAGTTTTCTTAGAGACCAGCTTAGTAGTTTGCTCTGGTTATTCCAAGCCCTTGCCCGTGATAAGCGGGTCCTGAGAGTGTTGCCCCATCTGTTGTCAAACCTGTCCTTTGTCTCTGCAAAGTCTGAGCTCCCAGCGCATGGATGAGCTCACCTGAAGACAGTGGCTGGAGCCATAATGGATGTCTTCAAGGAGAATCTGGGGCACCAGCTGAAGGGTACTGGCTTCCTCACTGGGGCAGAGGAGTGTGGACATTCCTCAGACACGCCTGGTGGGCTCTTGGCTTAGGCAGCCTTCCAGCTTTCTGATCATGGTTGGGCTATTTATTTACCCTTTCTTACCTGTTGCTCACCTTAGATGTCACCTTGGTTCTCCTTAGCAGGACTGGTCCTCAGGCAGCATTGGCTGAAGCTTGTTGGGGTGAAGTTGGCAAAGAGATAAAAACAGTGACCTGGTAGGCATGTGACGAGAAGCCAGAGTCTCATAAATCCTGTCTGAACCTGTCAGAACATGAGAGGGAGCCCAAAGCAATGGCTCTTCCTCTAGGTGTGAGGACCTCATTGCTCAAGGTGAGCCTGCCTCTGAGGAATGATTGACAGGCATGAGCTGGCATCTTCCTTGAGATAGGATGCTTGACTCAGCTCCATGTGATGGATGGCAGGCTGGGGAAAGCCAGTGCTGGAGGCTCCCGGGCTTCAGCCTGGGTTTCCTGAACAACCTGTGCATCTGTTATGCAAGGGCAGGGGCAGGGGAAAGGCAGGCTTCTGAAAAGGGGCCACCTTCATTTTCCAGGTATGAACAGCTCTGTCCCCAAAGAAGTGGTAACACGTGTGGGCAGAGAAGGACCAGAGAGCCATGGCAAGCAGTGGGTGTATAGACAAGACAGGGAACTGTGGTTCCTGAAAAATCAGCTGTGGGTCTGTGAGAAGGATACCCAGCTAAGAGCCAGGAGGAAGACAGCAGCTTCCAGGGGGGTCGTAAGGCCCATATGGAGATCAACTGATTTCTCTATACCCTGTAGGGGTCACCGGTGCCTGGAGGGAGGAAGGGCTCTAATGGGCTCTGGTGGGTCACCATTGTCTCTGAGTCTTTTGCTGGTGGCTGTAGGCCCTGGTTGTGGTGGGATAGTACCCGGGAGGCTGCTGGCCCCCTGGCACAGGAGGACAAGTAGTCAGCTGGTTGCTGGCCTTGGACATCACTGGGTGGCGGTGCTGGGGGGCTGGGTTCCCTCAGAGGCAGAAGGACTTGGGAGAAGGGAGTGCTGATGGTCTCACCTCCCAGCTGGTTAACTCCCTCCCTGGGGATCCTCGGACTTGGGGTGATGTCATTTGAAACATTACTAATTAGTTAATGAGGAAGGTGAGTGATCATAAATCAGCATTACAAAGAAGCATGATCTTGTGGCATTTTAAACCAGCCTTGTGCCTACTTCCCCAAGAGTTTGTGAAGTCATCTTTTGGTACTACAACGATAGATCAGAAGGACCTGAAATTGATGCTGATTATTCCCTTTCCCATAACAGAGCTTCAGATCTGTGCCTGCCCAGCAGGGTACAGGTCAGGCTGGAGGAAGGAGCAGGTACCAGGGAGGTGGGAGGCTAAGGGCTGGCTACCACCTGGCCTTGACTTTGTAAGTTGTCCCATCCCTGGTCCCCTGACTCCTCCTCTATGAAAATAGGAGGTTGGACTTGCTGATTGTCACAATCTCTTCTGGTTCCAATACCCCAAATTTCTAGCTCTGTGAAATGCACTGTGATTGTCTCTCTTGAGATTGTTCATATGCTGGGACTCAAGAGTTTGGCTCATCTGCAGACAGCACGCTGGTAGATTTGACATTGTCCTCACCTCGCCTGACCTTGGTGTTAGACCCCTGCAGGGTGATCTGCCCTCTGTCTCCTGAGACATTTGCCTACTCGAATGCTCCATGTACCCTGCAAACACAGCCCATGGCGGTAGTGACCGCAGGGAGGGGTGTCTAGGGTATTACATGCAGAGAGACGTGTGTTAGGAGGAAGACATAAATAATTAGAAATCTCTTGATGGTAGGGCCAGCTCCAGTGGTTAATCAGAGCCAGATTCTCCCGCCACATCCATAACAAAGACTCCCCATCACTTGCCCCAGTTAGTTGCTGCTGTCTCTCACTTTTCCTTGTCCTTGATTTTTAGAAAGAAAAGTTTTAAGATGATTCGGTCCCAGTCCCTGTCTCTGCAAATGCCGACGCAACAAGATTGGAAGGGCCCCCCGACAGCCAGTCCGACCATGTCTCCCACAACCCCCGTGGTCCCCGGATCCACTTCCCAGCCCCCACCCGCGCCCTATGCCATGCCCGAGTTCCAGCGGGTCACCATCAGCGGAGATTACTGTGCTGGGGTAAGGCGTCTCCCACTCCCCGCGCTCTGCGGGCACCCCTGGGAGCCGTGTGAGTGTTGTATGTACCTTGTGCAGAAGCCAAGGGTCCCCTGGGGTCGTGCCCAGCCCTGAATCCTGGCCTGGTCTGGGGGTGTCTGGGAGGTGGCAGGCAGGAGGCACAGGAGTCTGCAGAGAAGGAGGGCTCCAGGCAAGGCAGTGGGTGTGGGTGTGTGTCTGGGACACTGCCCTCCCTGAGTGGAGGGCCTAGAGCTGTGGTCTGGCACACGGGCTGCAGCCTGTAGGCTCCATGTGTTCTCTGGGCCCAGAACGCTGCTCTGTCCCTGTAGCCCACTGAGGGTGGTTCTAGCTTGGGTCCCTTAGTATACCCACATGTTGAATGGATTCAAGTCCTGGTGTTGATTACTTTGCATGGAACCAGCTATTGCTGACTCAGCTCTTCCTGTGTGCTCCGTATCCTTAAAACAGGCTAGCCCCTGACCTGGGCAGCTGGTGCCCAGAGAGCTACGGGTCCATGAGAGGCAGGCTGACCCTGTCGATCGTCTTGCCCTGGTGGGTGTGCTGCCGGGCATGAGGCCTGCAGTGCTTACGAGCTGGCTGGTCCGCTAGGGCACTGAGCACGTCTCCAGGACCTTCAGCTGTGGCCTGAGCCCCTCTCCATGCTGTCAGCAGTGTTTGGCTGTGTCGTTGGTAGGGACATTTTTGTCTATGGTATTGTCTGATCACCTCTTCCTGCTGCTCTCAGAAGCCATCCATTAGAAGGTGTAAAATGAGATTGATATTCTCTCATGGGGACACCTGGAGTCAGAAAAGAAGATACTTCTTTAATAAGAAGCAAGGACAAAAAAAAAGTAAAAGTATAAAAGCATGCATGGAAAAGATATATACCAACGTCCTTCCTCTGAGAATGGAGTGGGGTGGAGGAGGGAGAGGATGGAGTTATTGGCTGTATCTGAGACGGTTTGTTTATTCAAACATAGATCTGAAACAATGATGAAAAATATTAGTTGTTAGCTCTGAAAGGTAGATACATCCCTGTTTATCATATTATCTTCACTGCTTGTCTGTATGTTTAAAACATTTCAAAACTAAAAATGTTTTTTTTTTTTTTTTAACTAAAGCAGAGGAGACAGCCACCCTCCCTACTCCGTGCTCCCTCTTCTTTCTCCCTCTGCTGCATCTCTTATCCTCTCTTCTGAATGACTGTCCAGCTGCTTGTCTTCCCCAGCATGTTCAGATTTCTGCCACATACATCCTTCCCAAAGATGAATGAGTCCACTGGAAGGTGGGGATTTATCTATTTCGTCTCTGAGTACGAGGCAGCTCCGGGAAGGCAGAGCATCCTTGGGCTTTGGGAATCAACCAGATGAGGGTCTGAAATTTGATTTTGTGGCTTCTTGTCTTCCTGTGATTTATCCTCTCTGGGTTCTCCATTTCCCCAGTTGCAGAATGGGTTGCAGTGAGGACCAAAATGAAATCTATAGGAAGGATCTGACCCATAACACGTAAGCACTTGTTGACCGGGTAAATTGGGGTGATTACCAGATGAATCAGAAGCCGGGGTTGGCAGAGCAGCAGACTGAGCACCCAGAAGTTTTTATCTTTACGTTCGAAGGACCCGTGTGTTTTCTCAACTGACAAGAATGGTGTTCACCCCCACCAGGGATACGGCTTTGCCTCTTCCTGTCCTGTTGCAGCCGCAGCTGGCTTGTGGTTTAATCACAGCACTGAGGTTGGCCCGGTACCTTCCTCCCTCCCCACGGCCCCGACTCTCCTCCTGTGTTGAGAGTCCCCAAGACCACCACCAGGTTCAGTGGGTTGCTAGGACTCCTAGGACTCAGCACACAGCTCTACTCATGACTAGGATTTAGTACAGTGAAAAGATGCAGAGCAAAGTCAGCACAGGAGGAGGTACACAGGGTGGAGTCTGGAGGAGGCCAGTGGCAGGCTTCCCAGGGGCCCCTCCCAGTGGCATCTCCAGAACATCCTTAATTCCTTCAGCATCGAATTGTGACAGCACATGTGCAATATCCTACCATGGAAGCTCATTAGAGACTCGGCGCCCAGGGGTTTTACTGGGGCTGGCCGCACATCTGCAGAGCATATCACCCAATTCCAGGTTCCAAAAAGGAAATCAGGTGTTCAGCATAAACCATGGTGTTTGTACAAACCTTTCAGGTCCAGTGAGCTGCTGTGCCCACCGTGGTGGGAATGCTCCTCAGACCCAAGTTGCCGGCTACTAGCCAAGGGCCAGCCTCGCAGCAGATCTTGCTAAGACAGTGGTCTCAAGCCTGCTAGGTGAACTCTGTTCTGCGTGCGCTCTTCTGCAGATCACTGTGGAGGACTACGAGCAGGCTGCCAAAAGCCTGGCCAAGGCCCTGATGATCCGGGAGAAGTATGCCCGGCTCGCCTATCACCGCTTCCCACGGACCACAGCCCAGTACCTGGGTCATCGGCGGGTGGACGCTGCACCCCTGGAAGAGGGCCTCCAAGGTAGGGCGCCGTGGCTGCGAGTGGGGTCCCAAGTGCAGCTCGGCCCAGGAGGTGGTCCGGACTTTTTCCTGGCGTATTTCCCCCAGATGGTGTAGCATCTCCTACAAGACTATGCTGGTACTAGTTCTCCAACATGTTTGTGTGCTGGTACCTTGCCCTAGGTAGAGCTGAGCTGTAGAAGTTGAGAGAGAGGTGAAAGACAGTCCCTGATCTTGGGAGTCCCCCAGGAAGACAGGCAGTCTCATGCTGGATCTTTAAAACAGCACAATCAGACAGTAAATGCCGAATCAGTGGTGGGGTGGGAGGAGTGGAGGTGGGTACAGAGGATGTGTTCTGGGGCTGAGGAAGTCGACTCTGGAGTCACATACCTGCACCGTGATCTAAGTTCTGCCACTTTCTTGGGCAAAGAAGGTATTTCTCCAAATCTCAGTTTCTTGATCTGTGAAATGGGAATATAATAATATCCATCTCTTGGGCTGAAACAAGAGAATGCACACGAAGTGGTTAGCATGGTCTGGCATCTCATGAGTGTTCAGTAAGTGGCAGCTATGTTGATGCTGTGGATTCTGGGGAAGGGGAGATCGGAGAAGGCAGAATCATTTCTGGTAGAGTCTGTTTGGCCTGTGAAGGACCCAGAAGCAGTAGAGGCTGTAAGTTAAGTAACATGAATGAAGACAACAGGAAATCTCATTCTGGAAACCTGGTGATGGGGGATCAGGTGAGGGCCCAGTGGTCTGTGCTGGTGCCCAGGACCTGGCTGCCCCCTGGGTGGAGTTGGTCCCAAGATGTCTCCTGTCTCTGGCTTCCTTGAAGCTCTGAGACCTGGACTTTGAGCATCTGTCACCCCCTGGGGCCCATTTCCCTGTCTGTCTGAGGGAAGTTGGTCCCACTTGCCCCAGTATTGGCAAGGGCAGGCAGGAATGACTGTCAAATGTGCACTTGGTACAAAACAGAGTCCCCAGGGGGCCTGGGCACGAGTGTGGTGAGTGGAAACTGTGGCTTCACCCAAGTCTCTGTGCTGCCTGCGTCTCTCAGTCTCTGGCACATGTAGGGGCTCCTGAGCCAGCCCGTGACCATGCCTGATGTGGGGACATCAGCTCCCAGCTTTGTGCTGCTCCAGCCCGCGTGACACCTCGTGTCTGCTCTGGGGGCAGATGCTTTCAACACTGATGGGGGACGCCCAGGCAGTCACCCCACTTGGTTCCTTCCTTTGATGAAGATTCCAGGGTTTCCTCTGCCTGGGCGGGCAGCTGGACCCTGTGTAGGGCTGGCTGATGTGCAGAGTTGAAGCCCCCAGTCCTACTGCTGTTTAGCATAACCCGTCCCCTGACCAGAGCAGAACTTATCGGGTCAGGAAAACCCACGATGAGAGTAATGGGGATGATGCCCTTCGGTTCATTCCTGTTTACAAAGCATTTTCCTCTACCCGCTACGGCCACCTGCACAACAGCTGGTGGAGGCTGGGGTGTCTTCCTCGGCTGAGCAGATAGCTTTGGGAGGTGGAGTGGTCGGCTCAAGTCTTGTAGCTGGGAAGCAGGCAGGAGGCGTTTCCTGCCTCCTGTGGGGACAGACAGCTCTGTCTCGGGGGCAGACACACTCTCTATCCCGTGCTTGCTTGTGGGGGTGGCTCCCTCACCTAGTTCCCTGACCGCCCTGGGCTCAGGAAGGTGTGGGGAGACAGGGAGCTATTGCCACCGGGCCGTCCCAGGCCGTCTCTTATAGGAGAAGATGCGGGCACCTTTTTTTACACCTCGTGTCCCTGAAGTAGCTGGGAGGCTGAAGCTCATTTCAGTTAAATTTTATAAATGTCTGGAAGTGCCAGCCATGGGCCAGGATCTGTTGTAGGAAATGGGGATTCAGCAGTAAACAAAATGAACACATACTATCCAAGATAAATAAGAGAAGTTATTTTACATAGTGGTAGGTGCTAAGGAGACAAAGCAGGGAAGGGGATGTGAGATGTCAGGGCGGGTGGGGGTGGTTGCGTTTTAGATCAGACCACCAGGACAGGCCTCACCGAGAATGTGACTTTTGAGCCCCTGCGAGCTCCTGAGGTCGAGGGCACCTTGCTGTCACTCAGTCCTGTTCTGCAGATTTCCACCCTCCACCGCTGCCCCAGGAAGACCCTTACTGCCTGGATGACGCGCCCCCCAACCTGGGCTACCTGGTCCGCATGCAGGGGGGCATCCCCTTCGTGTACGACAACAAGAGGATGCTGGAGCGCCAGGAGCCCCACAGCTTGCCCTACCCCGACCTGGAGACCTACACGGTGGACATGAGCCACATCCTGGCTCTCATCACCGATGGCCCCACGTAAGCCAGCGTTCCCCCTCTCTTTGCCACTCCGTAGGAGGGACTGGGAAAGGCCAGCGAGGTCATCCTTTTGCTCTGGGCTTTCCCTCAGTTAAGCCATCCCAGAAAGAGTGGTTTCCCTTTCCCCAGTGCTTTGTGGGTTTCTGCAGCAATTTTCCATCGTAGGCTGGCCTGTTTTTAGAGCTGGTATGACCTGCCTGTTCTGCACTCACGGGTGTGGAGACCTGTACACCTTGAAATGGCTGTCACCCCTCGCCCCAGGTGGGATGGCAGCCTTGCAGAGAGTTACCAGCGCAGGGCAGCACTGCAGATGGTGGGGGCGCAATGAAGACTGTTGCTTCCTGTGTTGGGTTTTCTGTGTTTCTGGAGGGGATAGTGCCGGGAGCCTGGGAACTCTGAGCCATGACCCCCATGATGCTTATGGGCTGGGCTCGCTTGAGCTAACCTGGCAGGGAGCTGTCCTCCTGAATTTGGGCCCTCACTTCTTGGTGGGCACTTAGGCCAGTCAGCGATGGAGGTTGGTATGCCCGGGCCCTGGGCCTCTGAGTGTCCACGCTGTGAGTGCCCGGCCAGGACTGGGAGTCTAGGGAGGGAGAGCGGGCTGGTCATGGCTGAGGGGACTTCTTTCTTGCCCTGCCTTTTGGGTTTTGCTGTGAGTCGGGTGATGCCAGTTTCTCAGGGAGGAGAGTAGGCCCCAGGGGGTGAGTGGCGTGGGTCTGGGTCCTTGGTGATCTGAGGGCAGAGCTGTGACCTGGGAGGGGAAAGGGCAGTTCCCAGGAGCTTGGCTTGGCCAATGTGAGCTGGAGCTTTGAGGGGAAGCCTTGGGGATGCTGCTGTCCCAGGAGGTGTGTGAGCAGTGGCTGTTCTGTCTGGGAGGCTCTCAGGGCGAGTCCCCTCTGGGGAAAGGGACTGAGTGAGATGACCTTTGGAATCCCTTCTGGCTCTGAGACTCCCGTGCTCTGCTCTGGGGCTCATCCCGGCAGACAGATGGTGGTGCTGTCCTGGGGTTGGCAGCTGCTCTTTATGAAAGTCCAAGTGACTGCATATCGAGAAAGCTGTGTGTGTTTGGAGGCCACAAGGAAGCAGGATGGCGTGAATCAGGGTTGAAGGTTCCGTGTGGCTGTGGGCAGAGGCACGTGGCCAGACACCTGGGCTGAGTGTGGGCGGGCAATTGACTGAGAACAGTGGGTGCTCTCACCCCCAGTGGCCTTTGCCAGCTGGTGGGGACATTAGTCCTTGCAGAGATTTGTTTTGGTAACAAACATCCCTGCGTTCCTAATCTGCCCGTGATGCAAAACATCCTCCTCTCATCCTGAAATCTCAGAGTCGGGAGGTCTTCAGGTCTTGGGATTTGGGGGGTGCCGTTTGGTCACAGGTGGTTCTCTGCAGCCAAGGTGGGCAGGTCACACCTTGGAGTTTGACTGTATTACTGATCTTCTGGGCAGAAGTTAAACTCCTTTCAAGGAATTGGAGGTGGCTGAGGATAGATGGGAGGATAGAAATATGGAAAGGCTGAAGGAGGGAGACTTTCACTGAGCATCCACTAAGCTCAGAGCTGGACCCTTTACACACACAAGCCAGTTTAACCCTCACTTCAGTCTTGGGCATTGTCATCTCCATATTTGTTCACGGGAGACAGAGGCTTGAGATAATTGTCTATGCGTATAAAGCTCAAAGTTTAGGAATGTATATGAGATTGCGGAATCTGCTCTCTACTGCCCCGTATCCACTCCACACTTTTCATAGAGCACACAGATGTGGTCAGCGGTTCAGCCAGGCCTGCAGAAGGCCGGCCCCTCCGTACCCCTTGCTGCTCCATCCTGACCTTCCACCTGAGAGTTGGTCCCTGCTGACGCCAGAGGTCTCCAGACTGGAGAGCTTGATGTGACCTCTCCTCAACTGTGGTTTCTCCCCTTCCCAACCTGCAGGAAAACATATTGTCACCGGCGACTGAACTTTCTGGAATCCAAGTTCAGCCTTCATGAGATGTTAAATGAAATGTCCGAGTTCAAAGAATTGAAGAGTAACCCCCACCGAGACTTCTATAATGTGAGAAAGGTGCGTTCATGGGCCAGCGTTCAGAGTCCCTGTTCCCCGGCCCCCCACCCACTGGGATGCCCTGAGCCAGTTTGGGGCCAGTCCCCCGTGTGGCCTTCCTTAGCCGGAGGGGAGTGATGTGCAGTGTGCAGAAGACTGGCCAGTGCCTTCCCTGCTTCAGATGGTTCTTGGCATAACTCTAGGTGGAAACCTTTGTCCATGTGTATCTGTTGGAATGTGCCCTCCTTGAAAAATAGGTCATGGTCTGTCAATTGGTTAAAAAAAAAGAGTTGAGGCAAGGCTACTTTTAAGGTAGAGAATTTATTAAATTTATTATGGATCAAGAAAGCTATTAAGGCCCCTTTGACTTGGGAGTTTGTGGTTCTGTCTCCTGGTTCAAGCGTATTTAAGGAAGAGCGTCTGACGTGCCCCTGTGTCTGGGCCTCCCCTTGAGGGGATGAGCAGCCCGCAGAGGCCGCGGCTGGGGCAGACACACGGGGTAAATGACCACGGCCTCCGGCTTTTCCGTTTTCCTCCATGTAACTCATGCGCAGCGAGTATGGGACAGTGCCAAGCGTGGGGCCTCTGATGCTGAATAAGAGTCACTTCCTGTCCACAGGCAGTTCCCAGCCTGTTACCGTTAGTGTGGAAAGTGTGTGACAGGGCATCTTTCAGGAAGAGGCCAGAACCGGGCTGACTGTGAGTAGGGGTTAGCCAGGCAGGGGTGGGACCGGGAGTGGAAGTGATGGCACCGCAGGCGGAGGGAGCAGCCTATGCTCACAGCAGGCGGGGTGGGGAGAGCCCGTGAGGGGCGCTGACGTAACTGCTGGTGGTGCGGTGTGGCTGGAGCTCAGGGGTCGGGGGGGGGGAGGGTGGTGGTGGGTTGTGGCGTGTGAGGCTGCAGATGTGTGTGAGGTTTGGATCATGCAGGAGCACGTGGGCTTGTCTCAGGAACTGGGAGGTCGTGTCCTGGGAGAGAAGCTCCTGGGGGAAGGGTGGGGCTGGGCTTTGCCTGGAGGAGGGATGGCGGGACCTGAGCTGAGTCACAGTGGGGCCGTCATCACCACAGGGGCCTCTGTCCTGGATGTGACTCCCTGAGGATTGCCCCTCCCTGGGGTCAGCTTTGATAAGGGAGGGTAGGCCAGGGGAGGTTGTGTCTCCTCTGGGAAGCCCCGCTCAGGCCTTCCTGACCCCCTACTGGGAACACTCAGCAATGCTACCTGGAAGGCCTCCTCCTGGGAGGCCCCGAGATCACCTCTGCTAAGCATCACGGGGTCCAGTGTGGGCTCCCACTTGGAGGCCACCAAGAGCCTTAAGAGTGCAAGTTAGACTTCAGCTTCTGGGCTCTGAAGCTCCTGGAAGAGTCTTGGGGATTTCTAGGCAGAGACGAAAGGACATGTGTTAGATGCCACCTATGCAGCATTTTCACCTTCAAGCACCATGTTTCTCCTCTCTGGTGTGCAGATGGGTGGGTGTCCCAGTCACTGGGCCAGCTCCTCTCAGCCCTGCCCGAATGCAGCCTGCACGCCCCGATGGGTGTCCGTGGAAACTCCTTGTGCAGCCCTGCCCTCCGCATACGTGCATGCCCTGGGCCTGCCTGCTTCCTTCTGCCGGCGGCCCTGTCCTCGCTGACTGCCCTGGCTCCGACACTTTGCTTCTCAGGCGGGGCCCCAGAGGGTGTTCCTGGGCTAACCACCTGCTCTCTGGCCATGAAGTGGGTGAGAGTCCTGGGTGGGGAGGGCTTGGTTACATACCAGAGCCAATCCTCGGGGCTCCCTGTCAGTGGGGGTTCATGTTGTCTCTGGACAGAGATGGCCTTGCGCCCTGCGCAGTGACACAGTGGTCTGCTCTCTGGCACTGCAGTGGGCCCAGGTCTGCTCCAAGTCAGGCTGGGCCTGCCCCTCCTTGCCTTCTGGACGCCGGCTGCCTTTCCTTACCCTGGAAGCCTCTGCTGGGGGAGGAGAGCCAGCTTTCTGAATCCAGGATGGGCTGGGAGGATGGCCTCCATACTTCCAAGGTGGCTGTTGGTGTCGTGGGAGCAGACCAGGGCCATGCCCTGAGGCAGGAGCTGTGCATGGCCATGGGTCAGGGCGGGCGGTATTTGTGAAATGACCTGCAACATCACAGCAGGTCATGGGTTGTGGCACCAGGAGTCCCACATAGGAGGATTGTGTACTGAGACCATTGTTTGCTGCTAAGAGCAAGGGACTGAGTGTGTTTGCTGCTCGGGAGTTGGGTAGGATTAGTGTCATATAGCAGGGATAGCAAATAGGTTTTATCTTCTTTGCCAAACTTCACCTGAGGCTACCCCTGAAGCTTAGAGAAGAGTGCTGCAATTGATTACTGATGTCTGCCATGGGTGTGGAAATGGTCAGTGTTGGCTTAGGGGCCAAGGATGGGCCAGCCCTGTTTAGAAACTGTTTAGACCTGGAGCTTAGGTGAAAGCAAGGCATGCTTGTGCACCTTGTGCATGGAAAATGCTGACTTCCAATGACAGGCTATTTTACTTGTTCCTAAAATAATCACCTTGGCAATTTTGAAGTTCAGATCAGATGCTTTCTGAATTATCCAGTTGTTTTCCTCCTCATCTTGTGACTCATGAGGGGTGAGGACAGGTTGCACCCCCTGTGGTGTGTCATTGGTATGCTGGAGGACAGCAAGAAAGCCCGGAATGTGCTAAGTCATGCTGAGGTAGTCGAGCCCAGCTGTGTCAGGCTGACCTTCGGTGCAGCCCACGTGAGCCCTGCCGCCTCCGAGGTGCCCGAGCCTGTGTACAGTGCTTTGGGTGATGGTTTAAGTTTTGGTGCTTCCTTTCTCTGGTGCTAGAGGTCTGTCTTTCTGGTAGGAGTGGCAGGATTAAGAGTCAGAAGGGCCCTGGTGAGTGAGTGATGAGCTGATGACTAGGCTGGCTGGTAGAACACTCACCGAGGTTCAGTAGATCAAATGTCTGGTTTGGCACGACTTAGAGGTGCCTGGCCAGCTGTGGACAGCATTCCCTGGCCTGAGGTCAGCCATCTCCTCACCCCAGCCCTGGCAGAGTGGCTGGTTGGCCGCAGCAGGAACTGTGGAGTGAGGTCTGGGGACTGGTAGTACCCTGGTCCGTGTGGCTGCTGCTTCCTTCTCTGGGGACCTCCCTCAGGCCCCTTGGGCTCATGCAAGGGGATCGGGATGCTCACCATGACTTCAGGCCATCCCTCAGCAGAGCCAGGTCTCTGTTTCTTTAGGGCTGATGGCTGAGGGGAATGCTCTGGGGATTCCAAGAAAGGTCAATGGGAAGTATGGGGTTTTGTAGGGGTTTTGGTGGGCCCTCAGGGTTCTATGAGGATGTGGATCTCACTGAAACTATCGGAACCTCCCACACCTGTCCACTGGTCCATTCATCCATCCATTGATTCAGGTCACACCAGGCTCTGGGTGGGCACTGGAGACTTAGATGCATCAAAGGTGATCCCTGTCCTTGAGGACTGAGCTCCCAGTCTAGTGACAAAGAAGACAGAAAATTATTAGAGTGGATTGGAAGATGTGTATGGTGATGGGAGTGTCTATGCTGGGGTGTCAGGTTGGGCAAGGGAAAAACTGATCCATTGTTCTTGGAGGGTCAGGACTGGCTTCCATGTGGGGGAGGTTGTAGGAAATGTCCAGGTGGATAAGATTGGTGAGGAGGAAGGCAGGCAGGCTCAGGAGACTTGGTGTGGACTAGTGTGGTGCCTCGGGCACCTGGAAGTGGAGTGTTCTGGATGGGGCATAGAGCAGGGCAGTGGCCAGAGGAGACTGAAGGCTTGAAGTAAGAGTCTTGAATCCCAGGCTACAGAGCTTGGGCTTTATCTTGAAGACTTGGAGGCCACTGATGACTTGTTAACAGGGGAGTGGCCAGATCCCACCTACATTTAAAAAAGATCCTTTGATGCTGTAAGGAGGTGGATTAGGCAGCAAGGCCAGAAGGAGGAAGACCAGTTTCAAAAGTCTAGAGGAGAAATGGGGCGGGGGCTCCTGCGTTGTTCCCGTGAGGTCCTGAGGCTTGGGTGGCTGAACTTTGTGGTGCTGGGAGGTGGCCCAGCTCACGTGCTGGGGGACCCTGTGTTGCAGGTGGACACACACATCCACGCAGCTGCCTGCATGAACCAGAAGCACTTGCTGCGCTTCATCAAGCACACGTACCAGACAGAGCCCGACAGGACGGTGGCCGAGAAGCGGGGCCGGAAGATCACCCTGCGGCAGGTGTTCGACAGCCTGCACATGGACCCGTACGACCTCACTGTGGATTCGCTGGACGTCCACGCGGTGAGTGAGCTCCTGCCCTAGGGCCTCATTCAGTCCCAGCTGGGGACCCAGCTCCTGGGAAAGCAACCACGATCAGGCTTGGAGAGAGCCTGGTTGTGTAAGCAGCTCTTTCTCCTCCAGCCATGGGACGGTGAGAGGTGGTTTGGCCTCAGAGAGTCTCAGGGCGGGGAGCAGCCCTGGGACAGGGGAAAAGGGTGTGTGACTTGGAGTCAGACAGGTCCCAGTTCTAATTCCATTTCTGCCCCTTAGGAGTTGTGTGCCCTTAAGCAACTCATTTAAGCTTTTATTTCCTTGCTTATAAAGTGGTAAATGCCACTCGCCTTATTGACATCACAGGTTTTAAAATACTAAATGATGGTACAGCTGCTATAGAAAACAATATGGAGTTTCCTCAAATTCCGCTTCTAGGTACCTACCCAAAATAACTGAAAACGGGGACTAAAACAGATACTTGCACATCAATGCTTATAGCAGCCTTATTCACAGTGGACAGAAGGTGGAAGCAACCCAAGTGCCCATAAGCAGATGAATGAATAAACAAAATGCTGTGTATATACAATGGAATATTATTCAGCCCTAAAAAGGAATAAAGTACTGATACCTGCTACAACATGGATAAACCTTAAAAATCTTACGCTAAATCAAAGAAGCCAGACACAAAAGGACAAATAGTGTATGACTCCACTTGTATGAGGCACCCAGAATAGGGAAACTCACAGACACAGAAAGGAGAATGGTGGTTACCAGAGCCTGGGTGGAAGGGATCATGGGGAGTTACTGTTTAATGCATAGAGTTTCCCTTTTACAAGATGAAAAGGGTTATGGAGATGGATGGTGTGGATAGTTGCACAACTGTGTGAATATATTTCATATCACTGAACTGTACACTTAAAAATGGTTAAGATGGTTTTGTGTTATGTATATTTCTCCACAATAAAAAAAATCTTAAACAAGCCAGACACTGAATGAGGCAATGTAGAGAAAGTGCCTTGGGACACACATTATTACTGATGGGTCAGTATTCTCTGCTCACTCAGCCAGCCCTGCTCCTGGGAGCACGGGGCCCCTTGATTCTCCCTTACAGAAAGCCTCCCAAAAGGACACCAGGGCTGACCGAGTGAGGGTGCATGGTCCTGGCTCTGGGATCTTCCAGTCTTTCATGTGAGAACTGACACAGAAGACATCTTTCCATGTGGCCATGTGTGAGGCCACCTTGTAAAGGCCTGGAGAGGGGGATGTGTGTGGTGGCTGCAGAACAACGTGGTGATCTGGCTGGTGCCTCCTCTCTCTAGGGCCGGCAGACATTCCACCGCTTTGACAAGTTCAACTCCAAATACAACCCTGTGGGGGCCAGTGAGCTGCGTGACCTGTACCTGAAAACTGAAAACTACCTGGGAGGAGAGTACTTTGCTCGGATGGTCAAGGCAAGTGAGCCCTGGGCTTCTCCAAGCCTCCTCGGATTCCTGGCAGCATCTGCCTTATGGGGTGGGGGTCTTGCAGGGCCTCCTGTCCTCTTCCCCTCCCTGAATCCCTGTCCATCCATCCACCGTACAGCTCAGGCAGGACGCAGGTGCCCAGTGCTGTGGCCCTGGCCACCGGCTTCCAAGAGGGCAGGCTGTGCTGTGTGCAGGCTGTACTGACTGCTGGCAAGAGGAGGGTAGAGTGTGTAGTGCTGGCTGCTTTTGTGGCTTCCGGGCTCACTGCTCTGTGTGTTTGCAGCCTGCACAGGGTACAGGTTAGGCCCTTTCGGAGATGCTTCTTTTGGCTGGCCTGGCCAGGCATATGACTGTGCAGGCCCGAGGCCTTTCTTCCCAGGAAGGAGAGCGAGTGCTGACATGGCAGCAATGGGGTACCGATCAGGCCTTCCGAGCCTGGGGGGCTGGAGGCTGAAGGAGCAGCCGGATCTGGCAGCTGGGGTACTCTGGGCTGACTGGCGCTCTTCTTGGTGCCAGGAGGTGGCCCGGGAGCTGGAGGAGAGCAAGTACCAGTACTCCGAGCCGCGTCTCTCCATCTATGGCCGCAGTCCCGAGGAGTGGCCCAGCCTGGCCCGCTGGTTCATCCAGCACAAGGTCTACTCACCCAACATGCGCTGGATCATCCAGGTGCCCCGGATCTAGTAAGTGAGGCATCCGCTGTCTGCCTGTGCCCTCTGGGGACACCAGCTTGTCCCACAGGGGCTGCTGAGTCTGCTACGGAGTGGTAGGGCCTGTTCCAGGGCCAGCCTAGGCCTCTCTGCCCCAGGGATTTTCCTAGGGAGGGGTAGTTGGCAAAGATGTCCTTATGACACTTAAGTTCTTGTTCTTTGAAGAACATACATGTGCAACGGCCTGGTGGGAACTACTGCCCATCTTCTTCTCACTGGGGTTTGGGGATGAATTATCCTTTTGGGTGAGTCCTGGGGTACAAGTGACCTGGTGGGGGCCTACATTGCTAGTTCGTCCCTGGATATGTCCTCTCCAGTCTGGCCAGTGTGGGGCCCCTGGGCAGGCTGGGACATGTGGTTTAGGGGAACTGAGCCAAGTGCAGAGAGTTGGATCAGCCTGAATCCCAATGCCCCCCTCCCAGCATGGCCTCTGGCTGGAGAAAGCTCTCTTGCCAACCACTGCCGAGTGCTGCAGAGCCTGCTGGGAGCTGGAGAGGAGGGAGGATCTGCGATGGTGCCCCATCTCTGACTCTACCCTGGGTGCTTAAATGGGGACCTGGGCTGCCTTAGGAAGGGGCTGGGGCTGGTCTCCGACAGGCCAAGGGGGTTGTTGGGTCCACCTTAACTGGCGAGTCTTACTTTCCTCCAGTGACATATTTAGGTCCAAGAAGCTGCTGCCAAGCTTTGGAAAGATGCTGGAGAACATCTTCCTGCCCCTTTTTGAGGCTACCATCAACCCCCAAGATCACCGAGAGCTTCACCTCTTCCTCAAATATGTAAGTGTGGGTGGCGACCGGTGGGGTGGGAGGAGACGATTCCAGGCGTTTGGGTCAGGCTTCTGAGATCCTGTCACTCGTGTGCCCCAGGCGTGTGGTGGCCAGCCCCAAGAAGCTGAATTTCTAGAATAATGAACTTGTTCCAGGAGGAGAAAGTCCCCCTCTCCTCAGGGGCAGCTGTGAGGACAGGACTGAGGAGCCAGTTCCTGACCAGGTTGGGGTGGAGGGACCAGATCCTGCCCCAGCTGGCTGCAGCCTCAGGCCTTTAGAAATGCACATGGCAGTCTCCTGCTCTTGCCTCACACCTTGTTTGCCCAAGTGCCCAAGCTCCGCAGGATAGATTTATCTGGTTAGTTGTGGGAGAGGGAGTGTGAGGGTGGAGGAGGGACTCCACCAGAAAGGGCGTCAGGGGGTGGGAGCTGGTCCTGCCCTCTGGGTGCCCAGAATAGAGGCGGCTGCAGAAGCAAGTTCAGTGTCGGGTGGAAATTGTGGGGATGGTTTCTGACGGGGAGGGAGGCAGGGAAGAACCCAGAGGGCTGGAGGAGGGAGGGGTGACTGGATGGGTGTGTTGGGGGAGGTCGGGACTGCCAGGAAAGCACTTGAACAGGCAGAGGGACATCATCAAATGTATGTTTTAGACACACGCCATGCAGGCTGTTTGGAAAAGAAGGCAGCTGGAGGTGAGGGCAATGGGGCAAGGTGACAGTCAGGGAGCCTGTTCCAGCAATGGAGACCTGAGGAGGGCTTAGACGAGTGGTAGCAGCTCACATTTATTTGCTGCCTGCCCTGGTGATCTCCCTTGACAGTAGGGTCACAGTGGCCCTACTTCACATCGTTTTGTAGGTGTTACTAGTAAGCAGAATAACCATGAGCTTGCCATGTGTTGGACTGTGGATTATCTGACTTAATCTTCACAACAGTCCTAGGAAGCGACCAGCTTCAATTTACACACACGAGGAAATTAAAACTGAGATCACAGAGCTAAATAGTGGCAGAACTGGAATTCATACCCAAGGGCTTGACTCCCCAGATGTCATTATCCCCCTGCGGTACTGCCTCCCATTAAGGAAGGGAGGTGTATACAGACAGTGGGAGGGACCTTGGGTAGTGTCACGGGCTTGGGTATAGAACTGATGGTGCAAGGCCCAAAGGGGAGAGTCTGGGGGCCTCCCGGTGCCTGGCTTTGTGGGGAGTAGATGCTGTGCCTTTCAGATACCACTGCCAACTGTGGGGGAGGAGCAGGCTTGGGGCAGAGGAGGAATTGGGGTTTGGACCTATTTTGTGCTTGAGGCCCATAGGAAGTACCAGTTCGAGGCCCTGCATGGGTTGGACACAGAGCTCAGTAGAGGGGCTGACGTTCCCCCCATGCAGGCCCCGAGAGTTCGGGGGAGCATGGAGCTGGCGAGCACAGGGCAGGGCTCAAGGTCCTCCGGCCCTAGACCCATCCAGGCCATGCAGAGAGCTGCAGTGGGGACCCCGTCGTTTCCTTCAACACACGACTGATGGGGACGATTCTGCCAAGTCCCCGGTGGTCTCGTGCTCCTCTGGGTCCCTACTGCCCATTTAGGAATGGGCAGACCCGGCTGGGCCTGGGCTGGTAGCCCCCCAGACTGGGCCAGTCCTTCAGAGGCCCCTTCCCAAAGCACTACCGTGGCTGAGAATCAGGAGCAAAACCGCCCTGCGTCCTCGCAGGTACGTCCTCTGCCGGGCCTGCCCTCTGGGAGCAGGTGACAGGAGCCTGTGACTAGGGTGGGGCCCAGCTGAGCTGTAAGTGCTGTGGTGGCAGGGTGGGAGTCTCTGGAGCTGCTCTGACCCTGCTCAGAGGGCGGTTCCTGGGAGCCATGGCGCAGCCTCCCAAGGGGCCCTTTCACACAGTGCCCACCTTGGCCTATCTGTGAGGCATCCCAGCTGGTTCCTCACGGCCACTCCTGGCCTCCTCCACCTACAGCTCCAGAGTGCAGACCTTGAGCCCATTTATGCTCAGAGCTGGTTGTGTCATGTGGGCAAGTTCCTTAATCGGCCCTGGTTTGCTCTCAGCCAAGCCCTGCCTCACAGGGTCACAGGTATTAAAACAGCTGCTGTGTGCTAAGTGCTAAGAGTGTCAAGCAGGGCCTGACGTCCAGTAGATGCATGGGAAAGCGCCCATCCCCTCCCCCTTCACGGCTGTTGTCACCGCTGCTGATGGCAGTGGCTGCTGGCCGCCCTGCAGCGCCGGCCTTCTCCTTGGTGCGGTGGAAGGATGGGTGGTGGGTCCAGCCGCCTCACCAGTCGCCTGGCCTGCACACAGGAGCACTCTCCAGATTGACGTCCTGGGTACCTTTGGGAGCCCTGGAGGGATGGACGGTAGCAGAGCAACCACTCCCCATCCCTGGGAGGAATGTGGCACAGGTGGGCCCTGGGGTCCCCAGCTGAGGTCTTACACCTGAGAGGCTGGGGCTCCAAGGCCTTTGGCAGCTGTCTGCCTTGGCTTGATGCGGGACCCCTCCTCCTGCCCAGGTGACGGGGTTCGACAGCGTGGATGATGAGTCCAAGCACAGCGACCACATGTTCTCGGACAAGAGCCCCAGCCCAGACATCTGGACCAGTGAGCAGAACCCGCCCTACAGCTACTACCTGTACTACATGTACGCCAACATCATGGTGCTCAACAACCTTCGCAGGTGGGTGAGCCCAGCCCGCACACACCTGAACCCAGGGGATGCTCCCGAGCCCAATGCACAGGGCACGTGTCCACAAGGCTGCATCCACACGAAGGCATGCACGTGGCAACACATGATCACAAGTACAAGGCAGCCACACCCCACGCCTGTACATACACGTGGTCACACACACTCCCCAACACCTTACATGTATGCACGTCCATCCCTGTTATGATAGACACAGGACCTGCCAACACACACGTACACTTACTGCCACACCAGTGATGTCCACTGTGCATTTGGCCATTGAACAAATCATGGCACCTTCTATGTGAAGGCACCGTCCTGGGCACTGGACACAAGAGGGAACCAAGCAGATTATATCCACGCCCTCGTGGAGCTTATATCCAGTGGTCTTGCACACACAGGCTCCTCCCAGTGCACACATGCAGATGCGGCTCACGTGACAGGACGCTGAGCCAGTCCCCTCCCTGCAGGTCTAGCATCCAGCCACCCCTGCTGGGCTTTGGGGCCTCAGAGCTCAGCCTCAGCCAGGGCTAGTTGTGGATGCAGAGGTTTTGAGTGGGACCACGATGGAAGGAAGATGGCCTGGGGTTGGAGTGGGGCAGTCCAGGGCCGAGCTTTTTGAGGTGGGGTTCTAGTTCTAGCTCCACCACTAACCTGCTTGGTGGCTTCTAACATCTGACTCCACTTTCAGGGTTTGCTCATTTTCATAACAGAGGCTGGACTTGATGGTTTCTCATGGCCTTTCCTGCTCTGAAGGTCTATGCATCTTTGCCACCAGGTCCTGGGGGAGGTGGGGAATGGGTGGAGGCCCTCTCTGTTCCCCAGAGATGGTATCTCTTGGTTCTGAGGAGCTCTGGGTCTGGACCTCTGCATTTTGGGAGGGGCTGTTCCCAGAGTGCCTTGCGTCAGCTGTGCTGACCCTGCCATGGGTAACTTGTCTCCCCTGGAGTAGGCCCTGAGCTAGGGGTGCAGGCCCCAGGCCCACCCCAGGGGTCCTTCCTGACCACGGGCCTCACTTCTGCAGGGAACGGGGCCTGAGCACGTTCCTGTTCCGGCCTCACTGCGGGGAGGCTGGCTCCATCACCCACCTGGTGTCTGCTTTCCTGACAGCTGACAACATTTCCCATGGGCTTCTCCTCAAGAAGGTAAATGGGCCACTCACAGACGCCTGCCTGTAGTGACAGTTCTGCCCGGGGCTCCCCTGGGCTCTTGCCCACCCCCTGGGAGGCTTCAGCCAGTGATGCAGAAAGGCTAGGCCTTTTCCTGGGCTGCACTGTCTGTAGTCTCTTGATTTCATATTTAATTATGAAATAATGTAATCAAACACATCACAATTTGGATTTTCAAAAAAATGGAGAAATGAAAAAAAAAAACCCTTCTTACTATTACTTTAGTAGAAACAGCATTACTAGCTTTTTAGTATTTCGAATTCCCATTTTTTTCCCAGAGCCTACTTGTATGTTTATTATCATAATGAACACACATCTTTGGTTCCTTGTCCCTTAACTTTGTGTAACAAGCATTTTTCTGTGCTGCAACATGACATCTGTGCTCCTCATTCTAAGGGCTGCTGGAAGGAGGGCCCGCCACCTGGATGGGCTGTGCCTGATTCAGCTGGTCTCGGGTTGTTGCAGAGTCCATCCAACTTTTCATTTATAAATAATGCTGCTGTGGACTGCATCAGTCTTCTCCATATTCTGGGTCACGTCCATAGGAACCATGTTTGCTCAAACTCCTCTCCTTCCCTGTTCCTGGGGAGATGTACCCAGGTTTCACGTTTCTGTGTGGCGTGGGTGCTACAGCAGAAAACCACTCTAGCCTGGTCAGGTCTGCCCCTTCCCACCTCCGAGGAGCTGCAGTGTTGACAGTTTCAACCTGAATGTTTATGGTCAAAGTGACAAAACAGAAGTGGGGCACCTGCAGGACTGACCTGTTGGGGCCAGTGCCTGGGGGAAGAGCGCTGAGGACATTGGTTGGGGTTGGCCTGGGGCCTTGCAGGTGCCCTTCCTGCCCTGGGCTGTCTCTCTGGTCTGGAGCCAAGAGGGAACGCTTCGCACAAAGGACAGGAGAGCAGTCCCAGGGAGGGATGGCACGTGATGCAGAAGGGAGGTGAGTGGGGAGGCGGGGGAGGCGGAGGGTGGGGCTGGGGAACTTGGGTTGACTAGGGGCTTGCACAGATACTGCTGGACCCCTGGTGAAGGCTTCTCTCCACCCCTCCTCCCCTTGCTGGCTCTTGTGACCCTGAATATGGCGGTTCTTTTGCAGAGCCCGGTGTTGCAGTATCTCTACTACCTTGCTCAGATTCCCATTGCCATGTCTCCTCTGAGCAACAACAGTCTGTTCCTCGAATATTCCAAAAACCCTCTGAGGGAATTCTTGCACAAGGGACTGCATGTTTCTCTCTCCACCGACGACCCCATGCAGTTCCACTACACAAAGGTGAGGACTTTAGGGGCCCCAGCAGGCACCAGTTCAGACCGGTCCTCCCAGGTAGGCACCTGAGCACCCAGCTCAGTTCTGCCTGCGGGTTGGCATTGGTGGCCTAGTGAAGACGACAGGTGAACGCCTGGTGAGGAAAAGCGTTCCTTCCAGGAGCCCTCTTCTGGGTTTCTTGGATCATTGAGGGCACAATTTCATTTCTTTGCCTTTCTATTTTCCCCTTCCTTGATATTCACTAGCTCTGTGATTTGGTAGTTACTCGACTCTTGACCTCTTCATGTGTAAAACAGGGATAGAATTGTCTCTACATCCACCTCTACCTTACTGTAAGTATTCATTAAGATAATGAATCCAAGAGTGTAATACAGTGTCTGTGTACAAGATGTATTCCACATGTTAGCTCCCATTTTGTTACAACTAATATTACTATTAGACTTTGGATCTCTGGGAAGGAGAAGAGGAAGAGACAAGTGATGCCAGGCATGTGAACCAGCCACTAGGGCACCAGCACATCTGGCTAGTACTGATTAGATCAGCCACTGATTAGTAAAAATAGAAGTGCCTGGTTCTTCTAGGACAGGCTCCAAGCTTCTGATCCCAGGACCCCTTTATATTCTGAAGAACTGAGGCCTTGAGAGCTGTGAATGACGTGCCTGACATCTAATGATACTTAACTGTGTGAAAAAACCTAATGGAAAATCGAAAAATTTTAACTCATTGAAAAATAACATTAATAGACTGTTAAATGTTAACACAAATAGCAATTTTTATGAGAAATAACCACATTTCCCCAAACAATAACAAAACACTGAGAATAGAATTACTTTACATTTTTGCAAATCTCTTTAATGTCTGGTTTAACAGAAGACAGCTGGATTCTCATCTCTGCTTCTGCAGTCAATCTGTTGTGATAAATTTTTTTTTCAAAGCATATGAAGAAAATTTTGCCTCAGGAAATACAAAGTTGGAAAAGGAAGGATCTTTCAAAAGGCCTGGGGGACCCTTGGATGCTGGGACCATACCTTCAGAACCACCATTCTAGGATTCAGAGGCAGTGAGGTGGTGAAGAGGTGACGGAAGGGCTTGTGCTCAGTGTCAAACATTTGCCCTCACAGCTCAAACCCAAATCCTTCTGGGCTTACACGATCTCACTGTTGATCCTTGATCATTTCTCATTCTTATTTAATGTTCCACCTCTGCTCTTAGTGCTTTGCTCAGAGTAACTTCTATTTTGGACAATCTTAAGAAAGTGTGTTAAATACAGAGCAAGCCATATAGAGCAGGCACTAGAAGTGTGCACGACCAGGGAGACGGGCACAGGAGAGCAGGCTGGTGTCCCTGGCCACCAGCACTGGGCTTTGAACGTGTGCTGGTCAACAGATAAATGTGTAGGTGTTTTTCGATAAACCTGTCTTTGGTAACTGAGTGCTCTCACAAAAAAGATCACCAGAGTTTGTAATTTGAGGAGGAGGATGTTTGATTATCCCAGTGCCAGTCATTAAAGAAAAACAAAATCTGCAATGTTGCCAGCTTTGGAAACATGTGATGCATTGAAATGGATAGTCTCCAATCTAATACATTTACTTTGTGGGACTCTAGGAAGCACTTATGGAAGAATACGCGATTGCGGCTCAAGTGTGGAAGCTGAGCACGTGTGACCTGTGTGAGATCGCCCGGAACAGCGTGCTGCAGAGTGGCCTCTCCCATCAGGTGTGCACTGCCCTGTCCCTCCCGTCCTCTCAACCCACGTATGACAAATTGCTGCGTGCCAGGCACTCCCCAAGCCTGGGACCTGTTATGAACGGAACAAGGAGGATCTCTGTCACACTGAAAACCCGTGTTCTAGTGGAGGATCCTGGGGAAGACTCCTGAATTTTCTTCTTCCAGAACCCTGCTCACATGCCATCTGAGAGAGGCCTTCCCTGATCACCCATTCTGCAGTAGCCACACACGTGCTCTCATTCTCCATCCCTTGAATCTGTTTTTCTTCCTAACATTTACCACTGCTGACACTGCAGTAGGCAGTCATGTTTTTCTGTCTTTCCTTCTAGAATGTAAGTTCAGCACTCTATCCCTAGGACCTAGAATAGACCCTGGCACATAGTAGGCACAGTATTTCTTGAATAGATGAACGGTACCTAGGGATAGGACCCAAACATTGGTAATTTTTTTCTTTAACAGCTCCCTAGGTGATTCTGACTTGGAGGCAGGGCTGAGGACCACTGCTCTAGGTCCCTTCCCCAGGCGATGTCACGGGCACAGGAGGAGGGCTGCAGTGGTGCTGCTCTTGTTGAATGCTGATGCAGACAAGGGTTAAGGCTCAAGCTTCATTCTGTGGGGACCAGGTTCCTTGGACTGGCTCTCCCCAGACACACCTGTCTGCCCTTGTCAGCTCTCAGGAGGGACTTCCTAGAGTCCTCATGCCTTCCTCTCGCCTTCTTCATCCCCAGTGGCTCTTGGAGCTCGTCTTTCCTTTCTGACCAAGGAAACAGTCAGACATGAAGGGAATGAATGTGGCTGTCAGGGTGACATCCTTGAGGACAGGGAAGCTCTGAGGAATTTTGTAGGAGCCCTGCAGGGAAAGATGTTTTGACGGGGGACCAGCCTGGTTTGGTGTGGCTAATGTCAGAGCTGCCATGTGGATAGAGAAAGTGAATCTAAGTTATGTTTCATTTGTATTTCTCTTGGTCCACAGGAAAAGCAAAAATTTCTGGGACAAAATTATTACAAAGAAGGACCTGAAGGAAATGATATTCGAAAGACAAATGTAGCTCAGATTCGGATGGCATTCCGATACGAGACCTTGTGCAATGAGCTCAGCTTCCTGTCTGATGCCATGAAATCGGAAGAGATCACAGCCCTAACCACATAGGTCGAGCACTGGATGTGCATTTTAACCTGTTGGTTTAATTTCAAGTCTGCTGTGATTAACAGTGGGTCAAGGTACCAAATGAGGACTTTTCCTCCAAGGAGAGGATGCCTCTGAACTTTCAAACTAGTGATTTTGGTTGCACTGTTCACTTTAAGGCCTCATATGCCCACTTTTCTTAATTTTTTTGAGTAATAGATGGTGACTCCTCCATGGGGATCTGGGAGCTGGACACTCGTCTGTACTCATTCCTAATTTTCCAAATACTTCTCTTGAAAGTGCTAATGCTTGCATTAGGGCCAGGATCTTACATGGTCCAGTGCCCAGTGACATGCAGTCTGTGTGGTTTTCTGCTGTAGTCCTCTGTAGACCCTGCAGGCTAGTTGTAATTGTTCATTTCAGCCTCTGACAGGCTGGCTGCCTTAAAATCTATTTCAGAGCTCCTTTTCATAAAAGAGCTACTTTGAATTAGAAAACTTCCTTCTTGATAATTTGCATTTTTAATGAATTTAAAAAACTTTTATTTAGCCCTCCTCCCTTTCTATTTAGGAAACCGAATGTTCACATTGACACAATCACTCCTGTTCAGTGTCTTGGTTTCCGCATTTGAAAAGTGAGGGTTTGGACTAGGTGGGTGGTTTTTCCCCTCCCTGACCATTTCAGGGCAGGGGTGGGTAGGGGGAGGGGGGCACTGCTTTTACTGCTTCAAGGCAACTCCGCTTTCATCATTAGCTTTAAATGGGGACTTCTACGTATTTACATTTGAATTAAGGACTTTTTGGGAAGCATAGGACTAGATCTCTATTCCTTTTGGCTTGAATATTCTATGACTGTAGCCAGATTATCACTTTACCTATGAGGAGTTAGGGCCAGAGAAGTGAAATTTGCTTAAGGTCACACAGTTCTAGTAAATAATAGGACTAGAACTAGGTTTCTCCAATCCTAATCCAGTCCTTCCCACTATTCCATCAGGCCTCACAAATCTAGATTTTGTAATCCCTGCAACCTGGGGCATTTTTTCCCCGAAGGTGAAATCCCTCCTTTACCTAATACACAGACTTCTTCAGAAAATACAAGCCATCCCAGGGGCCAGGTAGAAAACATTTTTTTAAGACCACTCTGAATTTAAGCTTTACCAACATATTCTTCATCTGTTACTAGTGCCTGGTACATAGTAGGTGCTCAATAAATGTATATTAAATAACTTGAATGAATTTCCTCCTCTGGCACCTTTTTAAGGATTGTGCTCCTAGTACTCAGCAAGGACTTTCCTTGTCTGTGTAGACTGTGGGAAAATGCAGACTCTGGGAAGCCCTTCTAAATCGTTACAGAGTTAGAAGAACCCCATTTTTGTCTGTGAAAATGCTTACTTGACTTCAGATTGTCTTGTCTTGTTACTTTATAACGCTTGTCCCCTCTACTGGTCAATTTAGCATTTGGAACAATAAACGTAGTCTATTTACTAGGCAAACATGCTATCTTATAGCTAATTATGAAACTGAATGAAAACTAAGCACTTACCTTAGGCATTCATTATTTTTGAAAAGCTCCCATTTGTATACATTTGCCCTAACATAGCAAGTATCGTACAGTTTTTCATTGTCATTTTACCTGTATCAAGTAATTATTGAATAAAGTCTGTTAGGACTGTGGCTCAATTTAATACTATTTTAAGCTGATACTATTTTAAGGCAAATCTTTAAATTTTTTAACTTTAAGATAGGCATCATGAAAAGCTATCAATAATAACTATTAATTTATCTTTTACTAAGACTCAGACATGGATGACACTCAACTAGGAAAACTCAAATTTTGAACTGAAGCTCACTAGACCCAGAAGGGTAAACCTTTGCTCTTTCTAACTTTTGCTGTTATGGTTCATGAGCAAAGCCACACAAGGTCATTTCCTTTACCCCGCATATAACATCTGTCTGTTCAGACACACCTGTTGGATTTTATCTGTCCTGAAGGCTTTTCAGCCACCTTTTTGTATAGCATTTTGCACTATTACATCATTGTACCTAATTGCCCTGTATGGGTGAAGCTCTATTTTCTTTTGTGATCACAACTGGAATCAAAGCCAATAGTACACTAGTCCACATTTCTAAAAGAACAATTTTTGAGGCATGTTATCTCCTTGCTTACTCTAAAAGGCTCAAGTGCACGTTATATATTACTCCAAACTGCACTGCTGAAATGATCAATGTTACAGTTCACTGCCTCATGAAAACAAACCACACCTCCTAAGCTGATATTCACCAAGGCCTATCCTGGGCCTTTACTTTCTCTTACCTTGGATAAAGCAGAGTTGAAAGCATATCCCTCTGGTTTTCTCTTTCTTGTGTCCGAGTGCTGTGTTGGTGAAATGATATTCATCTTTTTCTGGGCTTGCAGACACAACTGAAGGCGGTATGTTGGTAATAGACCTAAGTATTCTCTACCTAAACAATGACCATTACAAAATAGAACAAGCATAAAACTGACTGTAATAAAAACACTAAACAGACATAGTTCCTTGGAAAATTTTATACCTTCCAATTCTAAATAAATAGTTGATTAGAAAGATAAGGGATACCAGTGAGATTACAAGCAGCTGCAAGATTATCAAAATATATCTGAGGGGGCTTTTATAAAGCCTTTGATACCAAAATGTGTACTTCTCCATCAGTTAAACAGCTACTCCTTATAAATGGCTTTCTACTTCTCAGCACTATGATTCTAACCTGTGTCTCTACTTACATTCTTTTATCTTAGAAAATGGTAACTATCAAAACCACCATAGGTTGAAGTAACTTATCAATTACTGTCAAATAGGGGTAAAAGACATGAAAACAAATTAAAGTCTGTTACTGTTTATATCATATTGTCATTGTGTTGCCCATTATAAATGTGGGTGATCAGGTGATTTCCCTTATCTCCAAGTAGCTTTCTTATTCCTAGAGAGACCAAGAAAGCTTGACTTAAGAAAAAAACAGTTAAAAATGCAAATTCTTAAGATTGTATTTAATGAATCCAACTTCTCAATGTTAAAAATCACTGAACCAAAAGATATTTTCAAGCAGTCTTATTAACCAGATATATATATTAGGTATAAGGAAATTGAGTCTAATTTGAAGTGAATTTTAAAACAGCACAAAAACATCACAACTCTCCAGAGCACAATACAAAATAGTCCTCTAAGGAATATAAACACTTAGTAATATAAGAATATGAAACTACATGGTATAAGAAAATCTCTTCAATTAGCTAAAATTTACTTGCTAAAGATTACTTATTGCACAATATGCCAGTTTCCCCTAAGAATAAAACAGATACTATTCTTCTCTACTTCTAAATTCAGTATATAGTTAAAACCATTTTCTTAAACTAAACTTCTACGGTATTATAAGCAAACTCTATGTTATTGAGTTAGGATAGGGAAACTTAATAACTTATAAAACAAATTTCTTAAGAGTTCATGAAACCACTTCATAAATCCTAGAAGGCACACATATTTCCTATCATAGTAAGTGCATTTAAGTACTTCAAATTTAAAAAAGACAAGCTGTACAGAATACAAAAAGTATACATTTCAGCCATTAAACAAACTTACAACTTTTACAGTTAGTTATTACAGTAGAACCTACCTAACATTCACATCTAAAGAATTACCACCCAGTTTAATGGAGTGAGCAAAAAACTATGCTCATTTACTTGATAAGGCTAATAAAAACATATTTCACAGTAGATCAGTTAGTGTCTTGGAGCTCATACTGGAAAATAGAAAGGTCTGGGCAATATCAAGTCACCGGGCTCACTGTTAAAGAATTGAAGGGTGAAGGATTCTGGGGGATAAAATCATTGGCTATATCTGGAAAGAACCAAAAATCTATAAAGCAACTTTGTTTTCAGAAACATTCTTAAATTAGGCAATCTGAATTAGACTCAGGAAGTCTAATCCAAAAAGATAGTTTAAACTCTTAGAGCTGGAAAAGATCTCAGAGGATCATCTCAAGGTTTTCAAAATAAATTCCACAGAGTACTAAGAATCCAAGGAGGAGATTATGCAAATTTGACACGAATTTAATTTTTTTTAAAAAACTTAAAAAACAAGTCCCATCATACAACTGTGTTACTCACCAAATTCCAATAAACTGGGTACCACCACTGCATTAATACATATTTTCATTGGTTGACTTTATAATATTTAGTTATGGTATTTAAAGTTTGTATAAGGGAATTTATATCAATAAAATGACTTTTATATAGTGGGGTAGAGAGTGAGTGAGTGTGTGTGTGTGTGTGTGTGTGTGTGCGCAGGGGTTCTGAGTAAGATTTTTACTTGGGGGGCAAAAAGGTTCTACTGTTAAAAGGAAGTGTGAAAATGAAGTAGGAATCTATGAACCAGAGGAAGGGACTTTCTCAAGGTCACACAACCATCAAGTGCATTGCCAGGTTGACAGGGTAGCATCCCCAGTGCTCTACTTCGTAAACATCCAGAGCAAGTGTTTAGCTACTTGGCACTGAGCTGCTCCCATCATGAATGTCAACCAGTTATCAGTATTTTGGGGGTAAAATCAAGCTACCTTTGGTCAGACATTTTTCCTAGAAATGAATTACTTAATTTGCATGCCTATTAAAATCCTAGTACTTGAAAATTCTGCTGTCAATAAGCAGCAACTTAAATTGTGTACTTTGGTACTTCAGAAAATAGTAATATTTGCAATTTACCAATAAATCAGAAAAGTTACATGGAATGTGAACACACTTTTTAAAGAAGACATCAGGCCCTAATTTATTGTATGCTGAAATGTTCATGTTTAGCATAAAACAAAAATTTTACTTTAGGAGCAAAATTTTTCAAAAATGGTTCAAGTGCCACTGAACATCATAATTCCATTATGACTATACTCTTTCAGGGTATTTTCAAATAAGGTACACTGAAACAAAGTCAAACTATCACCTAATTTTCAGAGGTGCTTTGTGTATAAATATGATTAAAAAGCTACACCCTATTTTCTTCTCTCTTAATCTAAGAAATTTGAAGACTTGGGAACCTCAGAAAGATGCCTTCAAGTTAAAAAATTAAAGCACCATAAACTAATATTGAATGATTTTTCATAATTTAGAAATATAAAACAGGATCTGTGATGAAGAAAAACTTCCATCTGAAACTCCAAGATGCATAAGTATATCAAAAGCTACTTAGAAGTTTCCCAGCTTGGGAAAGCATTTCCAGAATAGCCAAGAAGACTCCCCAGAAGAAATCCATTTACAAGGCAAAGCCATGCCCAAATTTACAGTCCTCACCCAAATTATAAAGCATGAGGGAAAAAAAAGACTTTTAGGTAAAAAAAAAACAACAAAAAACCCCCCATGTAGTTCCAAAACACACCACTAAAGTTAGGAAATAACTGGATCATTTCAAGTAAAAATTATTAAAGGAGCAATAGTTAACCACAAGGGGGCATACATACTCCTTAGATTCCAGCAGAAAGACTATTTAAGTAGTAACATGCACTTTGATATATTCTACATTTTCAGTCATTTAAGATTTTCTCTCATATGGCTACAACTTTTTAACATTCAAGGTTTATTTTAGACCTAACTGAATAGATTCCAGATTACTCTGGCCCTGAAAAGTAGTAGTTGTTTTAGAAGCCCCTGGAAATGCTGCTGTAACCCCAGCAAAGGATTAGCAAACTAATATATTAGTTCTAATATTCATTAGAACAGGTAAATAACAGGAAAATCTGACCTAAAACAGTAGCAAATTTTAGTTTACCATAAATGGAAGACATGGAAAGTCTGTCAAAAGAAATGGGATAAATTGTCAGAATAGCAAAAATAAGAGGGTGGGAAAAACTGATTTCTCGGTGTCTGCACCACAACAACCTTACATCCTTCCCCCATGACCGAAGTGTTTGTAGCCCCTAATAGAAACACTTCACCCCAAAGTCATGGCCTGTGGGGCTGGCCTGCCTCATCAGCCATGTTAAGAATATAGTTAGCCATGTCATCTTCCGTGGGTGCGTCTGACACCACCCAAGACTCATTTGCTCCAGTCATCTGTAGGCGACAAATAGGGCAATTCCTGTGTCGATCACTCCTATTAGAGAAGTCAAATAAAGAAAAGTTTGTTCTCTTTTCCTTCTTATTTAAAAAAAAGGATTCGAAATGTAATACATGTACGTGTTTTTTTTTAAATAAACAGCATAGAAGTACACAGTGAAAACCTCTCTCTCCCTCCTATCCCAATCTTTAATTTTTATCCCCAGAGGCAACCACTGTTACCAGTTTCTTATACATTCTTCTAGAGCTAGATTAAGCATGACCAAGCTTGTGTGTAATATATACATCACTGCTCTTTTCACCTGTTAATGTATCTTGTGGGCTATTTTGTATCAGCACTGGTTAGAACTGTCTATTCTTTTTAAACATACACTGTATGGATAGGCTATAATTCATTTAACCAGATTCACACAGAAGGATTTTTAGGTTTTTCCTTAGCTTGTTGCTGCTATAAATAATGGAATGAAAGCATTCAAGGCTTAAAAAAACAAACACACACAAACTTTACATGAAGAATAACTTTGGGAGGAGGAAAAACTTATTTATGATCACTTTAACAAAATTACATTTTCCAAAGGTATTTTTGGTCTTGTCAAACATTATTTTAGAAATTTCAAAAATAACTTATTTGATCCAGAACAATGTCATACAGGGAAAATGATTTTCTCTTCATCTCTCAGTGAAGTCAGAGAGCAAAGTAATTAAATTATATCAATTGCTCTTTGGCTTTTGTGCAAAAATTTAGAAATCTGTTCCAAAAATTAAATAGGAAAGTAGATTTGACATGTATTATTCTGGTTCCTCAGAGATATTTTTCAAGATAACTTTATGGGCTTTTCTGTGCATAAAAATCACAGTTTTAAAACAGTCAGCATCGGCTTCTGGCCAACAGGGACCAAATTTATCTTCCCACTTAAAACAACTAAAACACAGGACAAAATACATGCAACAACGGTTTTCAACACTAGACACAAAACGACAAAGGATTTACAACCCCTGAGGGATGAGGAGCAAAAGAAGGTGAGCCCTATAACTGCCCCAGCTTACTGCCTCGAGAGCTTCCAGGCGGCAAAGCACGTAGGGGAAACCTAGATGGAGCCTGGCAGACTCCCTGACTTGACGAGACAGAGCTGAGAATCTCGGGAAGCCAAGGCAGCTAGGGCAGAGTACTGGAGAGGAGAAAGCTACACACGAGGAGAATCCTGGAGTCTACTGAAGGTCCCCATAAAGTATATTCAGGAGAGTAATGATCAGTGTGTACATGTGAGGAAACTACTTGGGGCTGAGGAACAACCCAAAAGGATCTGAGAGGCCAGTATCCAAAGCTCACATAGGGCCTGGACATTACCTGTTCCCACCAGCCACACTGGAAAACCTCATAAATCATGGAGCATTGAGTAGAGGATTCTGGAGGCTTGCCTCATTAGGTGGGGCAAATTAGCTGTAAACACCGCTCTGGTCCTGCCTAACAAACCATAAAAGCAAGACTCAAAAGAATCAAACTGTTTCCAAGTAACTATATTCCAGGACAAAGCTCAAGAATGCTTTATAAGAATACAAAAATGTCCTATACCCAAAAGGTAAAAAAAAAAAAATCACAATATCTGGCACTCAATTAAGAACTACTAAGAAGCAGAAAAATGCAACCCACAATAAAGAGAAAAAAATCAGTCAAAACTAACCCAGATAGAATTAACAGCAAGAAAATTAAAGGTTATGATAACTGTATTCCAAGTATTAAAACTAGAGGAAAGACCAAATATATTTAGCAAATACGTGGAAGATATTAAACTCAAATCAAACTTCTAGAGGTGAAAACTAAAATATCTGAAGAAAAAAAAATATACTGTATGGGATTAATGGCAAGTCAGACACCGTAGAAAAAAAAGATCAATGAATTTGAAAAGATAAATCAATATTAACTATCCAAAATGAAATACAGAGAAGATGCTCAGAAAAGAAGACAGCATCGGTGAGCTGTGGGACAACCCCAAGTGGTCTAATGTGTGTGTACCCGGAGTCCCAGAAGGAGAAGGGAGAAAAGAGAACAGAAAAAAAAAATTTGAGAAAATACTGGCTGAAAAATTTCCAAAACCGATGATACTATAAACCTGTAACTCCAATGCAAGGAACATGAAGAAAACTACTCTAAGGCACATCATAATCAAATTGCTCAAAATCAGTGATAAAGGAAAAAAACCTTAAAAGCAGCCAGAGAAAAAAAGCACATTACTTACAGAGGTAAAAAGATGAGGATGAGAGCAGATTTCTCATCAGAAATGATGTAAGCAAGAAGAGGGTGGAGCAACATCATTAAAGTACTGAGAGAAAAAATACTATCGGTCTAGAACTCTACATCCAGAAAAAATATCTTTCAAAAATGTTATTCAGACATTCAATCTTATGGAATATGAAGTTTATTGTATGTCAATTATAAATTACCATAAATGGTTGATTCTTATTTTGTAAAACAGTGAGCTTGACTAGCGGTTCTCTAAAGTTCTAAGTCCAATATTCAAAGATTCATATTATTCCTTCTAATCATATATAGAGGAAAAATGTAGAAATGAAGAGATAAATGGAAGAAAAAGGGAAATGTTTGATTCTAAACTCAAGTCAGGCACAAATCTCCTTACAGCAAAAGTTAACTGTCAAAATTAGGATACATCCCCACATTTTATAAACTTTAGATACAAAAATAAAAATATTTTAACCAGTAGGAGGCATGTCATAAAATTCAAAGTACTAAAGAACAAAATCTCTTATACTTAACTTTGATGGTTTTGTATTTTTTGAAGTTTCCTATACACTCTTGGACTTGACCTTTGCCTACCCCATGAAGGCAGTAGATTACTTACCATTTGTCAATGCACTTCTGACAAAAGCTGTGAGCACAAGGCAGGATGAGGTCAGCTCGACCATCCATACAGATACAGCACTCCTCCTCGTCAGTCAGCTGCTTTATCCTGCAATGTGAAAACTGAGCTGGAGCAATGATGTTCTCTGCTGTCACTGTGCTGTACACTTTGTTTCCATTGCCTTCAAAAGCATTATCAAACATCTGTGTGCCTTCAACATAGAGCACAATATGACTCATGCAAAGTCAGAGTGAGTTAACTTATCTTTTAGGGATAGCAAATATACTAGGGAAGACGTACTGGAGGGGCAAGGGAACCCCCACTGGAAATAATGCTTTTAACTGGGACAGCAGGATGAGGGACAGTCTAGATGGAGGAACACCAATCAGATCCTTATTTCAGCTATTCACCTGGGAGATAATTCGGGCCTGGTCGGATGGGCATTACAAAAGACAAATCAGGATGTGGTAACAAGATTAAATGCTATGCTTTAGCAATGCATGAAAGTGGGCAACTTCTGAATTGAAATGGGGAAACTGAATGAAGACCTAGATGGATGTGGGCCTAATGTATTTGATTTTTTCTGTTATCTATTCAGTTCAATGTTTAAGTGCCTTTTAGATGCTATACACTGTGCCAGACCAAGAAGAACTGGGGTCTCTGCTCTTGAGGAGCTTACAATTTATGTCTAAGGGTGTGGACTCTAAGGGTGTCAGTAGCAGAGAATATAACTGTATCCATAAAGAGAGACAGAGCTCTAAAGGTCAGAGTTTAAAAGCGAGTAGCAGAGGGCTATGAAGAAGAGTGTTCTGGATGGAGGTAAGAGAAAGAAGAGGACACACGGAAGCAGCAGTCGAACCTGTACCACGTTCACTTGATTCTTTTGCTACCTCCCTAGAAGTACAGTGACCAGAAGAAGGAAGGAGAAAGAGTCTTGCTGTCTGTCCTTGTTAGACCACTTGTGGAGTGGAGAATCCAGTTCTCTGCCCCTACCCCCAAAAGACAAATGGACAGATAAAAGATCACACAGGAAAGCCTCTGGGATGTAGAAGAGACCACATAAACAAAGGCCAAAGGAAATGGGGAGGCTTATCCTGGAGAACAGATGCTCAGTAAGAACTTGATTACTGTTTTGAAATATTAGAAGGACTGGGAGAGAGAACAGACTTGGTGGTGGAATTCCAGAGGACACTGCCACTGAAATAAGTAGAATATGGTAATAATTTAATAATTATGATAGTTAACTCTTACAGCCATGTTATTATGGGCCAGGCATTCTCCTAAGCATTTTATGTATATTAACTCACTTAACTCTCTCAAGAGTCCTATGAAGTAGATTTTACTCTCTTTCAAAAGATGAGGAAAGAGGGGTTTAATAACTTGCCCAAAGTGACACAATTAGGAGTAGAGCCAGGAGCTGACCACAGGCAATTTGGTTCTGGAATCTGTGCTGTGCTGCCTTAGGAGAGTCAGATTTTGGCTCTGAGGAACACAATGCAAAAGAGAAAACTGCGCAGTGATTAAAGCCATTTGTGTATTAAAAGGCTTACCTTTCTGAGGCAGTGAGTACCATACAGTGCGGGTGTTCAAGTTGGACTACCACTCGGCTAAGTGTAGTAAGTAGTGTCTCACTACTCAAAGTGCTATCTGTGGAGAAGCAGCAGTGAAACACCTGGGAGCCTGACAGAATCTCAGGCTCCTCCTCAAAACCACTAAATATCAAAGTTTAAGAAGCACTGCAGTACAGGATCTTCATGCACCAGAGAGAACTAACGCAGAGGTTAGGAGCACAGCTGTATTGTCAGACAGGCTTGAATGTGTGTCTCAGCCCGGCCAATTTCTAGCCATGTCACTTACTTGTCTAAACTTCAATTTCTACATCTGTAATGGGCCAATAATTGTATTCCCATGGGGTTGGTACAAGGATTTAATGAGTTATACACGTAAAGCACTCATCACAACGCCTAATACCCTGTAAGTAGTACTCAACAAACGTAAACCACTAGTAGAAAAATGCATCAGACATAAGGCTGAACCAAAAAAAAAACCTCTTAAGACCCCTCTCAACCTGAAAAGTCTGTTCTTCCATGATCTAAGTATATCAGGGTGTAACAAAAAACTGAAAAACAAAGGCAAGAAGCAGCCCTAACCTACCAATCAGGCATTGAGTTTCCCAGTCTCAAGGGTGCATGAAAAAGGATAAAACCCTTACCTCCTTCATTAAGATACAAGAAAAAAGTATTACTTTCATTTCATTTGCTACCATAGAGCTTAGTAAATACTGTTCTCAACTTTCAAAATACTTTAAAAAAAAATCACTGTTCAGAAGATAGAGAGGAAAGAAAAGCAGAAAATCAGATGCCTGTCTTTGAAAGAGTAACTTCACAAAATATAGGAAAGATAAGCCTAAATGCTGCCTGTAATGTTCTAAAGCTCATTTAGCATTTCATCATAATACTTGTACAGCCCAAACATGAAAGCCAAACAATTCTATTAAAGATAAACAGGAAATAATAAGTTAAAATACAATTTTGCTACAACATAGTATCTGGAAACCAGTTGGTTAAGAATGGATTGGAAAATGCAATTGCAAATGGAACAATAAAAGAGAAGTTCTTGTTAAGCATATTCTGCACTTTAAGATAAAATACACTATCAGTACAGATTTGTGCTGTCTACCCTGTATGACAGTAAGACAGGATGTCAACATGTCTGGACCCACGTAAGCCTTTTTCCAATGAGGCGTTTACAAATTTAAATTATGGTCATGGTTGTCAAATGGCAACAGGTGTGAGCTTTCACATGCCAAAAGCAGTATAGAGAAGGAAAAGAAAGTTTCGATGGAATAATACATTAGGCCTGAGTAAACAAGCACCACCACAGAAATGCTGGCTGATTTCATTTCCTTTTGGTAACTCAGTACATGCAATATGTGCACCAGTCCTGAATGAACTGCCAAGTCCTAGAGCCAATATTTACAACATTAATGCTCCAATTAGTCAGATATCTTTAAGAAAAACTGGAATGGTTTTGCCAGATTCTTGGACCTAATTCCCTGAAGGGCTTCAATTATCTAAGAACCTAAATTCCTATTATAAGAGGGGTACAAACTGTATCTTTTGTCATTAAGTGCAAGCAGGCAGAATGAAGAGTGGAAACTGGGTTGACAGAAACATTACCTGGTGTGAGCCACTTTAGTTTTTCTTCAATTTGGCATTCTAACAATGTCCTGAAGCACAGAGTAATTCAAAAGCTGATGTGTGATATAGTATCAGCTGGGACAAAAAGTAATGGGATTTAAGATGTCACAGAACACCAGTAAAAATTAATGAGATTTCGTAGTTTGCAGGTTAGAAAATAAAAGAACCATGGTATTTATGCATTCGTATACCTTCCCATCCAAAAACTAGCCTGACAAGATGTTACAGATGAAGAGTTTTCCTCAGGGTCTTCAGAGGTGGAGCTCTGTGCCAATACTCCTGCTGCTTGACTTGTGATATCTTTATAAAGCTGAATAAACTGGTACAAATTCATGATCCGTGATGCTTCCACAATGCCACTGCTTTTGTTAATCTAATTTAATATAAAGAAAATGAAAAAACAAGTTGGTAATTTTTCCTGTCAATTTTTCTCCGAAAGGGTGAACAAATATTTAGTCAAATATCCTAGGAAACAGATGTTTTCAAGGTTTGCAAATTACCTACCAAGAGAGCAAGAATCTCAGCAAATGAATAATATCCTGTCCCCTACATTTGTGGGGTTCAAATACTCACATAATTTAATCTCATTTGATGCTCAACCCTGTAGCGTTGATTAGGCATCATTCTGTTTAGAGTTGCTAAGGTCAGACAACTTTTCCAGACTTAAGAGATCAGTATTGACAATTATTTTCATTTTAATTTCTAAATAATTTATTAAAGATTTATTTCAATCCAACAACCACATCATTCTAAATAACTGAAACAACAGATTGCTTTCTTGAATATCTTAAGTTCTATTATGTATCAAAACTTCCAAATGAAAGAAAAAATTTGCATTAAAATAAATCCTAACAAAAGTGTTTGTATTTTTCCCAGAAGACCATTTTGAGCTTTAGCAAAAAACCCATTTACTGGCCTACAGGTTGTTCCTCTCCCTACTCTAGCTTACATTCTTACTGTGAGGAGATATTTGGGGCAAGGATGAGATAATAGGTAAGGAGAGACAATACTGCCTTCATAAGTCTTGGGGCCTCATGAAGTAGGGCACATATTCTCTTTTGAAATGACCAAAGCCAGTAGGGTTGAGGGCATAATATTCTTGAATGAAAAACCTGAAGTAACCAGAGACAGATTAGAGTGTGAAAGACTTTCTTTCAGGACAGGAGACAGTATGGAAGACTGTAGGAACAGAAGCAAGCAGTGAAATCAAAGTGCATGTCAAAGTAAATGGAACAAACAAAATCAGAAAACATTTAGAAAGAAATGAAGAATGCAGGGAGACATATGGAGGGACCCTTAAAATTGTAAATGAAATACGTTTTTAAATGTGTTGATGGGACTGGGGGCATGAGAAAGTGAAGTAGTTAGGTTACAAATTTAAAAAACATGATGATAGCAACTTTCAATATTTGGAATAAAATAAAATTAGTTGTAACTAATGTTTATTAATTGTTTACTACTTGAGAAGGCAGTAAGGGAAAAAACTAAGAATCAAGTATGAATCTGATTCCAATATGTGTGTTTAAGCAAGACTGGGACATTGTGCTGTACACCAGAGATTGACACATTGTAATTGACTGTAATTCAATTAAAAAAATATGAATCAGATTCCACACTGAAAATTGTAGAACCATCTCTAATAATCAGAAAATTGATTAAAATTGTGGGAAAGTAAAGTCTATATGGAGTTGCAAATATGTAAGATTCTCTGTGACAAAACTATACATGGGGTAGAGAACAAATAAACAGAATTAAAGTTGACAGGAATTTATGGAGGCTTACAAAATAAGGCTTTCAGAGCTGAGGAAACTGGACCAGTCTTCTTTTGGAACTGCACAGTTCAGAAAAGATTGGGGAATAATTCATATAAACTTAGTATTTAACAGGCAAGTTTATCAAATTGCAATTATTATAATCATAGGATTCATGCAACAAGTATTTACTGAGTACCTATTATGTAGATGTTATAGGTACTATGTGTACTGCTCCAGGCACTGGTGACACAGTGTGTAAAAAACACAAAAATCACTGCCCTCACAGAGGTTACACTATAGGTAGGAGCGACAGATAAACAAACTACAGATTAGAAATAAGTGTTATGAAGAATATTAAGCAGAGGAGAGAAAATGCTGAAAGGTTGCAGGGAAGGCCTCACAGAGAAGGTGATATTTAAGAACCAGAAGAGATGTAATGAATCATATGGATATAGGGGGCGGGAGCATTCCAGGATGAGGGAACGGGAAGTCCAAAAGCAGAAGTGCTCCTGGCAAGGAGCACAGAGTCCAGCAAGGAGCCCAGGGTGGCTGGAACTTTACTGTATCAATAAACAAAGCTTCAATATATCCTAGGCATTTAACACAAGAATGAGAGGGAGGGAGGACTGGCAGAAGATAAGGTTAGGGAGTGAGGCAGGGACAGAATGTATAGGACTTTGCAGATCATAATAATGACTTTGGCTTTTATTCCAAGTGCATGAGAAGTCACTGGAGGGTTTTGAGCCAAGGAGTACTATCTGATTTCATTTCAGATTATGAGTGGAATAGACTGGTTGTGGTGCTGAGATCAGATGAATGGAATAAGGGCAGAAGCAGGGAGACCAGTTAGAAAGCTATTGGAATAATCCCGGTGAGAGACGATGGTTGCTAGGAATAAGGTGATAGTAGTGAAGATGGTATGGTGAGAGTTGCCAGATTCTGAATATATTCTGAACAGAAACCTGACAGGATTCACTTATGCACTGATTGTGGGGTATGACAGAAAAAGACACATTAAGGATGACTCCAAGGATTTGGTCTACGTAGCAAGACAGATGATAATAATATAATTAGTAAAGTTTCTTAACAGCCACCTTAGTGCATAATTTTAATTAACCCATGAATTTTTCTAATACTATTTCCACAAAATATTCCATTTAAACATCATTTAGATTATTTCTATAATGAATTAAACTGAGTATAATCATCACAGCAGATAGTCAAGATAAGGTCTTACTATAAATTGTTTTTAGTTGCTTAAGGTTAAGAAATATGAAATTCCAGTCTATCAGTTTTTTCTATTGGACTTAAACTCTTTTTTTTCCCTAATGTAAACACTGACTTCTCATATCCTTTCAAAAAGAACCTAAGAAATGCAAATGAAACATTTCTTTAGAGCTAAAACCAAGAAAAATTATACAAATGAAAAATCTGACTGCCTCTGTCTTTAGTATTTTTGTTTCTCTTAGAATCTTATTTTAAAGATGTAATTAATGGTTAAAGATACTACAGCAAAAAAAGAAAAAATGTGACCAATAGTAAAATTAAACATTAATTCTGTATTTGCCAAAGAGGAGCAGCAGAAAAATAAGGAATTTCTGATTCCTACAGCTTTCTACAATTCATATTGGTCCCTTTGATGTGAGCTGAGTATTTTATAAAATAAAGATGGATAGAATGTAATTTAGGTACTTTACTGTATCAATAAACAAAGCTTCAATATATCCCAGTCACTTAAAACAAGAATATTTCTTCAACAGATTTTTGTTCACTCAAGATATATTCAGTTCCTACCAGGTACAAAACACTGGAGGCTGTAAGATACTAGAATGAATCTAGACAGAGTTCCTGTCCTCAGAAGCCGAATACCTACTAGGGGAACTAAGAAACTAAATAATTTTATTCTTAACGTAGTATTTAATCATGAAGTACAAATAAAGTACTGTTGGAGTTTAGAAGAGCCAAGAGAATTTCTGTTAGGGAAGACTTTATGGATAAAATGGTATTTGAGGTGGACCTTTAAAGAGACATTAAGTTTAGATATGCAGAAATAAAAGATGTGGCAGAAACTATCGACCGATTACCCAAATGCCATTCCCACTTTTCACTGCCTGCAGAGCTCTAATTTTGTTTTGGTGTCTGTCTACCACTTCTTGAAATGACTCAGGAGTCAATCTTGGTTAGTCTAATCTAAATCAATCACAGTCATCACATCCCCTCTGCCAGTGTAGGTATAAGAAAGGGATGTGAGCAAATATTGACCCAGAGTCGGAAAGAGGGATCTGCTAAGTCTTTGGTTTTTTTTGTTGTTGTTTCTGGGGGTTTTTCTTCTTTTTTTTTGCTTATTGATGTATGTTGTGTTTGTTTCAAGCGTGTAGTAAAGTGATCCAGTTACATACATACATATACATATATTTATTCTTTTTCAGATTCTTTTCCATTATAGGTTATTACAAGATACTGACTATTGTTCCCTGTGCTATACAGTAGGTCCTTGCTGTTTATCTATTTTATATATAGTAGTGTCTATCTGTTCATCTAAAACTCCTAATTTACCCCTCCTCCTGGCCCTTTCCCCTTTGGTTACTGTAAGTTTGTTTTATATGTTTGAGTCTGTTTCTGTTTTGTAAATAATTTCATCTGTATCAGTTTTTTTAGATTTCACATATAAGTGATGTCAAAAAATATTTGTCTTTCTCTGTCTGACTTACTTCACTTAGTGATAATCTCTAGGCCCTAGGTCTTTGAATTAACCAATCCAGGGGCTACTTTAATAAAAGGATTTCTTGATAAGTGACAAAATACTATTTTGTTTAAACTGGTGGAACAGAGGTTTTTCTGTGACTTGTAGCCAAATGGCAATTTAAATGACAGAAGAATGGACATTCCAGTTGAGGGAACTCAACGAGCAGAGGCACCAAGATGGGAAAGTAACAGCTACATAGACTTAAATTAGTTAATGCCTGGTGAGACTGTAGACTGCAGAAAAGGATAGTGGTAAATAAAACAGAAAAGATAGCATGGAGCCATATTGCAGAGGGCTTCAAATGCCAGGCTAGAGTTGGGACTATTTTGTAGCCAAGGAGGAATTTTTGAGGAATTTTAAGCAGAAAAGTGATGTGATGAGAGTTGTGCTTTAGAAAGGTTATTCTCACAGCATCATAAATTAGAATTAGGAGAAGAGTCTGAAGATGTGGAGATTAATCACAGAATCTAAGATAATTTGGATGAGAAGAAAGAGGGGCCTGAGCATTAGTTACAGTCTCTTCCAGAGTGTAAACTTTGTCTTAAAAATACACTGGAGGTGAAACCCAGGTAGAGGTAGAACTGACAAGATCAGCTAGATGGTTACTGCGCAGAAGAGGGCAAGAAAAGGAGAAAGAATGTGTGATTTTCAGAAATGACCTCTGTCACTAGAGTTCTTATAAATTCACCCACCTGTCCTCTGAAAGTGACTTTCAAACTGTCCTGAAAGATTGTGTGCAGTGTAAACTCACAGCTATAGGACGATGGGAGTATGGGAGATACCTAGACTATTTGAATGGATTTTACATGTTTTTAGCCCAGTTTTTCATTTCTTCCTTATCTTACTCCTTTGCAGAGTCACAAGTTGCAGATTCCCAAAGTTCTTTTTTGGGGGTTTGCATATTTATAACAGTGTTAAAAACCCCCCAGTGAATTTAATGGAAAATATAATATAAACCCAATAACAAAAACAAAGAAAACAGAAAATGGAAAAAATATGTGGTTGGTATACAATTTTTGAGCCCAAGAATCAAAGTATAAATAACAAAATACAATCTCGGAACAAGCTTTCAGTGTGTATTCTGTTACTATGATTTGTAACACATTATATACCGTATAAAGTTACACTGCTGCCCACACCAGTATCACATTAGCTACCTTTGTGATGAATAATGCAAAATTTTTTGAATGATGGTTCTCTGGCAGCTATTTTAGTGCTTTTTAACATTTGAACTTAAAAAAAAATCAATAAGCAAATGTTCAATGTGGACAGACCCAGGTGAATGGTATTAAGCTATACTATATACTTTTTCTAAATCAACTGTAAACTCTAACAGGCGCAATTCAACTTAGCCAAGTCTGGAGTTAAGATCTGCTGTCTTTGCTCCTCCAATTCTCTTTAAAGTTCTTTTACTACTTAAACCTTCAAATTTGATCAACTAAACATAATCAATCCTACCATACTTATGACATAGTAGTGGCAATCAACCTACTGGGGAAATGTGGCATATTACTTGGGTAATATCCAGGGTCCATGATACAAAAGAAAAAAATCTCCTTACCCAGGAGTTCTTTATGGGTTGATCAGGAATGGGATTCTAGGTATTCATAAATGCCCAACTTATTGTTCGTATGCATATAGATGATTTTATTGTGTTTGTTTTAGACCAAAGGTCTGTGGCCTCAAAAAGGTTAAGAACCACCTATTCTAATCTACTCATTACTGGATGAGGCTTCCTAATACTCTGTGACAGCTGCCATCATATTTTTTAGCACAGCTGATATATTCAATTATCTAAAATTTAGAGATGAAATAAGAAACATAGTGCATTGATGGTGAAAAATCCACTCTATAACTAAAAATTACTATATCCCCCCCAAATCAAACCATTCTAATGGATTTTAAAATTATTTAATGAATGAAACTTAGTGTTCTTAAAAGAAATAATCTCCTAAAATAACTTTAATTTTTAAGGAGTCATCTTAGACCTAAGTAGGGTGTCACCTTAGGATTCCAGTCAGTTAAAATCCAAAAAGAGAGGTAGAAAGAAGGTAAGAATGAGTTTACTACCACCTTCCTTGAGTACAAAAATCTCTACAATATGGCAATTATACAACCATTGAGATTCAAATAGTTAACCTAGAAGGCAATAACAGTATCAAAACTGTTTTACATAGTTTTATAAATAAATACTCAGTAATGACCAAAATATAACCAAATTATTAACATTTATTTTCACTGTATTATACTATTAAATGTGGTTCTAACCACCAAAATAGTTTAAGCTCAGAGCTGGAAGCCTCTATCACTCTCACCTTGGTACAGACTACTCGTACAACCACTTTCCAAAAGGCAGAGGAATCAGATCCAGGTTGTACCTCAAAGAGAAGATGTTTTTCCTGGCCAGAAGCCACTTTAGCAGTTCTGAAAAGAGACAAACACATTTGTTAATTTTATGAAAAATCATGTAAAATAATGGAGCTATGAAACCAGATTCAAGAAACACTTTAAAGCAGAGAAGGAAATTTGAAGACAAGACACAAAGAAAAATAACGATCTGATGATTGTAATAATTAGATTCTTGAAACACACAGATAATGTTTTGATTATAAACATGCAATTTAGTTTCCAAGGTCAACAGCACAGTGGAATGATATTTATAAATCTTTTTGTCATATCTATATTTCAATGGTCTTTAAATTTCTAACAAAGACATCTAGGAAAAACGTGTCAGGAGTCAAGTACTTACAGAAAAAGTTTAGCTGGTTTCACTTGTCCAAATTTTGCCTATTGCCTCAGATGTATATAAGGTGTGAAAAAATGTTGCCCTTGTTTGAGTCCTTCCTTAAGCAACACTTACACACCTCTTTGAAAAAAAATTTTATAGATAATGTGGGATTGATGAAGCAAATGATTTTGAGACACTTATATAAGTTTACTGTCTTCCAGTAGCAGAGTAATTCTAATTTAGAGAGTGACAGGGTACTAATATAGAAGTATGACACTTTTTAGAGGCTAATTCAGTATCATTTATCAACACCAACTTAAATCAGTTCAAAGACATAATCAAGTATTGCAGCTCCTTTTTTTTAATCATTACTCACATTTCTCTCTGAGCACCAGTGGGGATATCACACTCAGAATTAAGTGACTTATAGTCACATAAATTGAGGCCACTGAAAATTAAGTAACCAGCTCTACGTAACAAAGTCTGCCAGGGAAAGTAGTACTGCCAGTTCCCAGCTCTGTTTTCTAGTTATCGAGCCACGCTTCTTTTGTGCAGGTTTAACTTTATTGTTCTCAGACAGCACTGAACTTGTGAGGTGCCCAACTCTGACCCAGGGGAATTGGTTTTAAGAAGCAAATCCAGTCAGAAACATCCTGTGCTAAATAAATAAGATACTCTTTACCATCACCTCTGTATTACACAGTAAGCTTAGCTTGCAGACGCTTTCATAGGACACATTTTATCCAGTATCTTTAGACCAAAAAATAAAATTTCATAGACTAGAATAGGTTTATTGTATTTAATTCTAATTTTCTAAAGGAATGGCAAATGTCATGATTATTCTTCAAAAAAGTTGAAACAATAAACCTAAAAAAGCATTCCACTGTTATGATACAATTAAACTCTCAATCCAATTTTATTCCTGAAGAATATGGTCTCAGAAGTAAAACCTCAAATGCTACCATCTGGATGATCTTTAAAAAAAAAAAAGGACAAAGTAAAATGCTAGAGTTTAAAAAACCCATGACTATGTTTCTATTATAAAAGATCATACAATACACAAACATAAGCAGTAAAATGTAAAATCTCCCTTCACTGCCCCTCATTTTCACCAACTCCCCAGAGACCCAGTGTGTATCCTTCTAGTTCATTTTCTAGGCATTTACATATACACCCATACAGGATCCATCCATATACCCATACAGGGTTTTTTGGTTTGTTTTTAATGAGTGAAATCCAGTGTTCTTAAAAGAAATGATCTCCTAAGAGAACTTTAAGAGTTAAGAATGCTTTATTCTTCATGACTGGCCAATAACAGTACACGCCAGCTATGTCCACAGAAAGACTGTATTTCCTTCTCTTTATCTAAAGTGTTCCAGATAGCCAAGCATGTCTCTTATCGTCCACAAAGCTTAGGGAGTACATTCATGTATTTTACTCTAAATTATTAATAGGGACTATAATATATAAAGTTATATGTGCTAAGTGGTCTCAGACTACTGGGTGATTTTATTTGGCCTTTTTGGGGTTTAAGGAGCAGTAATGGGAGCTGGTGGAAAGAACTTCAGACTTAGGGAGAGCTGGATCTGCCATTACTAACTGGGTAATCACTTTAGGTCTCAGTTAAAATGTCTGACCATCAGCAGAATGCCTTGCACATACTATGTGCTTAGTGAACGTTAGCTAAATTGAATAGAGAACCTTTAAGATCTCATTTAAAAGGCAGCATTAGTAAGTTATAACTATATCCCCAGGGAGACAGGAGATAGATAAACAAAGAGAGGCAGATATGGGTGCTGCTGAGGAAGATTTAATAGGAAAAAGCGCCATCTGCTCTCCTGTCACTAGGGGAGAACACACAAACAAAAAAGCAGTATTTTAAAAGTATTACAATCTGGGGTCATTTTAGGACAAAGAGCCTTGTGTATTTTAATAGCTTCTATACAGATCAGCATAAAAATTGATATAATAAAGAATAAGTAACAAAGAGACGGCTAAGTTCTACTAGGTGTGCTCTTTAAGGAGGCAGAGTTTATTCCATCTTAGAAACCTATTCAAGAGTTAAGTAGAGATTTAAAGATATTAGCTAATTATAAAATATTTATAAACAAAATGTCTTATTTTTGACAAATGAATTATTATCATATATATTCCTCTGGCAAAATAATGACTCAATGAACAAACACAGAAGATTTATTAGCTGGATGAACTGGTTGATGTACTGAAATCTGAGTGTCCTTTCACCACCCGAGGAGCCTTTCTCTAGAGTGACTAATTAGTATATTCTCTTCTGTTATGCACCCTCTTTAGTGCTTTCAAGTAAGAATAAATTTACATGTCTGTGTTCGAAATTCAATTTTAAGTTCATTCTCTTTCATTTCTATTACATATTTTTAAATAGCCACGTAGGAAATCTTATAGTACTCAATAAATATTTGCTAACTGCTGTTGAAAATATTAAATATTAATAAGTCTTACCAATCAATAGTTCTGGTTCCCTCTCAGATTCTCATGATATTGGGCCATATGTCAGGGGGAAAAATAAAATGAAAAAGAGCAAGCCTTACACATCATTAAGTTCAGCTACTCTCCCAAGAAATTCTTCGTAAGTTAAGGAGCTACTTTCTCGAACCAATGCGACATGTTTTGCTACTTTTTCTGGTAGCTTGTTAAGAACCAACTGCGTCTGATCTGAAATTTGCTGTCCCATGATGAAGTGATGTCTTGTGAAATCCAGGAAGACTCTTGCTTCACATAGTTTCTGTCAAATATACATAAAAGTTACTTTTACTTGTAATATAAAAACAGCAACATACCCATCCCTTCAAGAAAATAAAGAAAAATAGGAAAACTTTTAAGTGAGAGCTCAACAGACTTACATGAGCCTAAGGGAGAATTTATTTAAACACCTGTATTTTAAAGTAAAGATTTACAGTTCTATTTTTTTAAGATCATAAGTTAAATGAGAAAACAGAGTTCACTGATCTTATTGAGCATAATAAATCTCTAATTCCTACAATTTTGCCAAGTCAAAAACCATTTTACACACACACACACACAGAGGCATTTAAGTGACTGTATTTAACAGGAAGCTTGTTTATCCTATACAATTTTCCTAAGACCATTTCCTGACTGTTTACCATATGTCAGACTCCAAACCAAGGACTTTCCATATATTATCTCATTTATTTCTTACAATAACCCCAAGAGGTAGGAATTATTACATTCCTATTTTATAGATGAGGAAATAGAGCTGAGTGACTTATCTAAGGTTAAACAGTTGGTAGACGGTTGAAGAACTTCGAACTCATGTCTTTCAGATTCCACTGCTCATGTTCTAAAACACTATGGTATACTATGGCGTATAATCATGATATTGATAGACCAAATTAAAAAAAACATTTGTTGTAGGGTTACTTTGTTTATAAATGTGCAACTTATTTTTAATTGTAAAATATATGCAAATCAAACAGACTTTTGGTTTGAAAAATCTAAGATAATTAAAGTGTTAGATAATTTAACCATCTTACATTTTCTGCTTAGAAAAAGACAACTCTTTTGCTTTTTAACTCTTATAGGTATTTTTAACTTTGCATTCATATAATTTGCTTTCTAAATATGAAGGTGTTATTTTTTTTACTTTTAAAAAAGTTTTTTTTTAACATTTTTGAATTGATTTATAATCATTTTACAATGTTGTGTCAAATTCCAGTGTAGAGCACAACTTTTCAGTTATACATGAACATGTATATATTCATTGCCACATTTTTTTCTCTGTGAGCTACCATAAGATCTTGTATATATTTCCCTGTGCTATACAATATAATCTTGTTTATCTATTCTACAATTTTGAAATCCCAGTCTCTCTCTTCCCACCCCTCACCCCCTTGGCAACCACAAGTTTATATTCTATGTCTGTGAGTCTATTTCTATTTTTTATTTATGCTTTTTTTTTTTTTTTTAGATTCCACATATGAGTGATCTCATATGGTATTTTTTTTCTCTTTCTGGCTTACTTCACTTAGAATGACATTCTCCAGGCACATCCATGTTGCTGCAAATGGCGGCATGTTGTCGTTTTTATGGCTGAATAGTATTCCATTGTATAAATATACCACCTCTTCTTGATCCAGTCATCTGTCGATGGACATTTAGGCTGTGCTGTTTCCATGTCTTGGCTATTGTAAATAGTGCTGCTATGAACATTGGGGTGCAGGTGTCATCCTAAGTAGGGTTCCTTCTGGATATATGCCCAGGAGCGGGATTCCTGGGTCATATGGGAAGTCTATTCCTAGTCTTTTGAGGACTCTCCATACTGTTTTCCACAGTGGCTGCACCAAACTGCATTCCCACCAATGGTGTAGGAGGGTTCCCTTTTCTCCACACCCTCTCCAGCATTTGTCATTTGTGGATTTTTGAATGATGGTCATTCTGACTGGTGTGAGGTGATACCTCATTGTAGTTTTGATTTGCATTTCTCTTATAATTAGTGATATTGAGCAGTTTTTCATGTGCCCATTGATCATTTGTATGTCTTCCCTGGAGAAGGTGTTATTTTAGTTAAGCTGGATCACCACTTTAATAATCTACTATCAATGCAGATCAATAAGGTACTGAATTGATTTAAAATTTTAATCACAAAACACATCTTTAATAACCACTTACTCTAAAGTCTTGGAAGATATAACTATGTACCATGGCTAGAGAAGAGCTGGATATGTTTATTCTAATAGTTTTTTCTTTGGTAAATACTGATTTATCAGAATATCAAGCATTAAGATATGGTTAAAATAGAAAATAAGATAATTTTTACTATTTATCTATGTTGATATATTCTATAACTGAATATGGAAATCCCTATTCAATGAGAATACCACTACTAATAATAGTAAAATTAACTAATATTTATTCATCACTTCCATCATGTAACACGTCTCTAAGCACTATGTATTTGTGAATTCAGTCACTTAAATCCTCATGATCACCATTTTACAGATGAAGAAACAGGACAGTTTAGGAAACAAGCAGAGGGGTTTGCATCAAAGACTCTCATTTTATCTCACCTAAATTAACATTCATATAAAGCAGGTGAAATAGTAACAATTTATAGTAAAAGTTTTGTCAGAGGGGTGAGGGGTAGCTCAAGTGGTAGAGCGCATGCTTAGCATGCATGAGGTCCTGGGTTCAATCCCCAGTACCTCCTCTAAAAATAAATAAACCTAATTACCTCCCACCTTGCCAAAATAAAATAATAATACAATAATAAGTGAAAATACAAAAAAAATGTTAAAAAATTTTTTTTAAAAAGGCAAGAACATACAATGGAATAAAGACAGTCTCTTCAGCAAATGGTGTTGGGAAAACTGGACAGCAGCATGTAAATCAATGAAGCTAGAATACACCCTCACATCATACACAAAAATAAACTCAAAATGGATTAGACTTAAACATAAGACAAGATACAATAAACCTCCAAGAAGAAAACATAAGCAAAACATTATCTCATGTTACATCTCAGCAATGTTCTCCTAGGGCAGCCTACTCGAGAAATAGAAATAAAAGTAAGAATAAACAAATGAGACCTAATTAAACTTACAAGCTTTTGCACAGCAAAGGAAACCATAAGCCAAACAAAATGACAACCTAAGGAATGGGAGAAAATATTTGCAAAAGATGAAACTGACAAAGGCTTGATCTCCAGAATATATAAACAGCTCATACGACTTAATAAGAAAAAAACAAACAACCCAATCAAAAAATGGGCAGAAGACCTAAACAAGCAATTCTCCAAGGAAGACATACAAATGATCAATGGGCACATGAAAAACTGCTCAATATCACTAATTATAAGAGAAATGCAAATCAAAACTACAATGAGGTATCACCTCACACCAGTCAGAATGGCCATCATTCAAAAATCCACAAATGACAAATACTGGAGAGGGTGTGGAGAAAAGGGAACCCTCCTACACCATTGGTGGGAATGCAGTTTGGTGCAGCCACTGTGGAAAACAGTATGGAGAGTCCTCAAAAGACTAGGAATAGACTTCCCATATGACCCAGGAATCCCGCTCCTGGGCATATATCCAGAAGGAACCCTACTTCAGGATGACACCTGCACCCCAATGTTCATAGCAGCACTATTTACAATAGCCAAGACATGGAAACAGCACAGCCTAAATGTCCATCGACAGATGACTGGATCAAGAAGAGGTGGTATATTTATACAATGGAATACTATTCAGCCATAAAAACGACAACATGACGCCATTTGCAGCAACATGGATGTGCCTGGAGAATGTCATTCTAAGTGAAGTAAGCCAGAAAGAGAAAAAAAATACCATATGAGATCACTCATATGTAGAATCTTAAAAAAAAAAAGAGAGAGAGAGAGAAGACAACAAATGAACTTAAATATAAAACAGAAACAGACTCACAGACATAGAATACAAACTTGTGGTTGCCAGGTGGGAGGCGGATAGATAGGGACAGACTGGGAGTCTGAAATTTGTAGATACCGATAGGTATTACAGAACAGATAAACAAATTTATACTGTATACATGCAGAGAAATAAATACAAGATCTTGTAGTAGCTCACAGTGAAAAAGAATATGAAAATGATTACATGTATATTCATGTATAACTGAAAAATTGTGTACACCAGAAATTGATACAACATTGTAAACTGACTGTAACTCAAAAGAAAGGTTTTTTAAGGAAATCTGCTTTATCATTTAATCAAAAAAAAGAATTAAGTTATAACTCTAAAATATGTAACTTTAAAATATAAAATCATTTACAAAAGGAGTTCACAATAATCATAGATATGCAAATTTTGCTTTCGCTATTCAAATTTAATATATTGTATTTGAGGTTTATTCTTTTATACATTAAATATAGGAAAAGTACAATTGTACTAAAAAAGAAAAACTTAACAACTACTGTTTTGAATCTGAGCCTACTTAGCAATGATAAATACTGTATTACATAGATATATGAAAGGAAATTGTTGAGGAAGGTCCAGACTACTAAAAAAAAATTTCTGAAGGCAACATTATATATTTTAAATATAGCCAAGTGGATTCAAACCAACTGTATCCAAAGAGAAATGAAGATTTTAGCTTAGAGGAGGTCTCTAGAGTATTCAACATTAGTGATTTCTGGATTTCACAGACTAACAAAATCTCAAAGCACCATAGTGTCGCACACTTATTTTTAAGAATAGTTTCCAAAAATAAACAAAAAAAATTTCTAAAACTTAACAAAATTTTTAAAAAGCACAATTTATAACCTGAAAAGTCAAAGGCTATATTAGAATAAAAGTCCTTTCCAAAAATGCAGTAACTTCACACTGACATATACTACATATACAGTACACTATTGTCCTTATTTTTCTTGTCTAATCCAAATGTGTGAAAACATCGTCAGAAGCCAAAGGTTGTACACTGGTGTTAGGGAGCAACTGTTACACGGCCTTTTAAAAAATTAAATTCAACTAGTACCACATGTCTGGCACTGTGCTATGTTCTGGGGATACAATGATGAGTACAAGAAACACGGTTCTTGCCACCACTGAGCATCTGATACAGTGGGGACAACAATCATACCAATAAATACATAATTACAAAACGGTAAGCGTGAAGCCAAACAAGTGTAGGGTACTACAAAAGCCTGTAAAAGGAGGACTTGACCTAGTCTTGTGTCAGGGAAGAAGTCCTTGGGCAAACAACTGATTTGCTATCAGTCAGTTAGCCAGAGAAAAGGGACAGAGGCATGTCAAGGGGAGGACATTCCAGGCAAAGGTATAGAAAGTGCCTAACATAGGAAGGGGTATGGCTGACTTTGAGGTAATTAAAAAAAAAAAAAAAAAAAAAAAAAAAGCCAGAGTGACTAAAATAGAGAGGGAGAGAGGGAGACTGGCAACAAGAGATGGGATGTTTACCATTTTTGCTGATGTCCTGAAGACAAGACTACATGCCTGCCCAATCTGTAGATGATTAAAACTGGAATGAAGGAAGATCTACTGAATACCAAAATCAAAACTGAAAGGGATACTGATTTTCTGAAATAGAATAAATTATGTCAAATATGACTAAAAGTCAAATCCTGAATATGTTTTGAAAAGGCAACTGCACAAAAGCACAAGGGTAAGATATGCTTAAAAGCAATTAAAATTAAAAGGTCTGAGGGTATCAGTCAAAATAAGTCAACAGTAAAGAGGCCAAAATGCTGAAATAATCCTAAACTCTTGCTAGAAGCAAATGTCCAGAGGAAGAGCCTACCCACTGTGCTCTGTAATGGTTCTAGCACAGTAAGTTCAGTAACCAGCTCTAAGGAGTCACACTTTTAAAGGGCACTAATCGCTTGAACATATTTAGGAGAGCACATAAGATGTTACAAATCTAGAAAAGGAAGCAATTTATTCTAGATAATCATAGTTCAGTAACAACATGGAGCAACATGATAGGTTTGTTCAAATACTTCAAGAGCTTTCATGTGGAAGAGGAAGTAACAGTTATTTTATATGGTTACAGAGAACAGAACGGGCAATAATTATAAATTAGGCAGATTTCAGGTCAATATAAGAATTTCCTATCATTCATAATTATCCAGCAGGGTTAAGAGCTACCTTGTAATGCCTGTGAGCTTGCTTTCATTGGAAATGTGGAGTTGTTTAAATAAAGATAAGACATTCATCTAATAAGTGTTTTATAGATTTCTGCTTGAGTAATAAGTGGAGAATGTGACCTCTAACCTAAAATTTCACTCCCAAAGTAAAACTTAAATTCCCTCTCGTGTTCCTGTACTAATCCAATCAAAATGCAATAAAATATTCCAATTAATCAGACTGAAAACTTTAAACTTACTCTTAAAATTCTTAACAAAGAAAAAATTAAACTTTTGAAATATATGGTTTTAATATTTTATGTAAAACATGTAATAGTTTAATCAATGTGCCTACCAGATATTTTAAAAGATTTAGTTGCTTGTTTATTGAGTTAGGAAATGGTCCCTTTTGTTCCTACATTGTTTTGATCTGATGCCCTAATTTTGTTTTTTATTTAAAAAAGTTTAATTGAAGTATAGTTGACCTACAATATCATGTTAGTTTCAGGCATACAGCAAAGTGATTTAGTTATATATATATTTGATTCTTTTCCATTACAGGTTTTTACAACATATTGACTGTTGATTCCTGTGCTATACAGTAAATCCTTGTTAGTTTACCTTTGGTAACCGTAAGTTTGTTTTCTATGTCTGAGTCTTTTCTTGTTGTGTAAACAAATTTATTTGTATTAATTTTTTAGATTCTACATATAAGTGATAAAATATTTATCTTTGTCTGTCTGTCTTTACTTAGTATGATACACCCAACTTTGAATAAGGTTTATAATTTGAGGCAAGATACTAACTTGTTATCCTGAATTGCACTTGGTATCTGAGAAACCTGATTAATTTCTTGGATTAAAAGGGAACATTATCTAGAGAGTACTGAGAGAGCATGGAACAGTGGTTCTCAACCTGGTTCGGTGAAAAGGGCCTGTGATTTAGTTCATTTTGAATGTCACAAAATAATGATAAATAGTAACATCCATCATGAGCATAAAAATATGGCTATGTAATCTACATGCAAAATAGAACTACAGCCAAGGGTGCATGTCTGTTCACAAAACAATGTGCTGAGGCCACCCTCTAGTCACCCACCCCGGGTTTTTCAATGTCCCTCTTTGGTGACTCTGCACATTCTTCTATCACAGCACACAACATCAGCTGGGTCACCTGACCATCCCCCTCTGTGAGCTTCTTAAGGGTGGCAGCTGTGTTCTCTCTAATGGCAGATACAGAAGCACACAATAAATGTTTATAAATGGATACAGTAAATACTGTTGAGTTTGGGGGGGTTTTATTATTCACTTAGTAGTCTTGATTTTTGTTAACTTGTTCAGTCATCTACTAATATCAACTTGGAGAGAAGCTGAAGTGAAAAAAACATGGAAAAAATATAAAATTATAAAAATTTATCATTAACATTTATGTGGACTGAGAAATATTATTTGGTATGAGCAAAATACTCCCCCTAGATAATGAAACAGCAGTATTAAATAGGAACTTTATTTGCAAACCACTTGCGTAGAACTCAGCAAAAGACAAATTTCTGGTCAAGATTTCTCAAAGAACTGGCAGCTCCCATACTACTGCATCACCTATAATTTAGTCCTTTATAACAGAATAACAATGTGCTTTCAAAAAACATTTGAAGGATTTTCTAAATAAAGAATAACTTATTTTGAAACACATAAGAATATCAAGGATTCCAAAAATGCCACATTCTCTAGTGGGTGGTAACATACACTTGATCACTTCTTTTTCTAACAAATAAATTGCTGTAGTTCAAATACTCTTTATAAAGATACAAAAATCACATCATGGGTAACTAGGGAAAAAACCCTCCATGAAAATTTAAGCCATATCCATTCATAAAAGGATTAAAGCAAAGATGAAAAGGGTGAAAGTGCAACAAGATGACTAGTTCACAAATACTGTAGTATTTAGAAAACCTCTCTGAAAACTGCTCTCCATGAAACTTTATATCAATTTCTTTATTTACAAAAGAGATATTTATAATTGAAATAATCAACTATTTTTACTGTTAAGGCTGCTTTAGCATCAGTGATAAAAACTAAGAACTACAAAGTAGGTCCCTAAAGTTACTATTTATTCTACTATTCATTGCTTACTCAAACTCTAGATCTGTAAACAGATCATCAGCTGTCCTGCAAGACAAGAAATTAACAGCAGCTATAATAGATCATACTGAAACAGACTAGTCAGAGTTACTAGGGTCGGGAATACATGGCCTGGGCTCAAAGATCTTAATCAGACAAAAATTGTATAGAAAGGAAAACAACAAAAGGATAGTAGTACTTGGAGACTGAAAACATGGATTTCTGACATCACCAGTGTGTTTACTAAATACATTTCATACTCGGAAAAATGCACTAACTAGACTTGTAAGAATTCTCTCTGGACCTTCTCTGCATTTTTGGGAGGAAGAGGGGAAGGAAAGTGTGTCAAGTATATAGATGTGAGCTAAGAAAGAGCAGGCCACACACACTAAATACAAAGTTCACTTACACCAAATGACAAACATATTTTGAAAACGTACAGTCATATCCTAGAAGAAAATATTTAGAAACTGTAGCCAGGCAGCATCAGAGGAAAAGAAAAAAATTCATACTATTTTTGAATTTCGAATTCAGAGCGCATTACTTCTTAGAAGAGTGACTTCAATACTGAGGTCGCTAATTTAGAATCTTTGCTCAGGCACACCTCCTGCCCCAGATGAAAATTCCGAATGGATGCATCTCATTTTATAGCAAGAAAAACGGGCGGGAGGAAGTGTAAAAAAATCAGAAGATATAAGAGTTATAAACCATAGGAAGTGTCACGGCCGCGTTATAAATAAATTTGGACGTATACCGCAATTTTAAAGAAGCTGGGAATACATCTGAACATAATAGTAAACCCACATTCTGTAACACGATACAAATAGCGATAAGAAATCATTTCAACAGCAAACACAGGAGGCTCCTGTTTCAGGAATGATTACTACAATTAAGCAGCAAGGAAACGGTCTCAGCTGGGTCTCACCGTAAGTGGTTTGATAAGGCAAGGCCTTTGGGAAGGGGAGCAGCTTAAGCTAATCTAGAAAGGGAGGGCGGGTTAAGTAGACCAACTTGGCCATTTCTGAGCCACTGCCCAGGGAAGGGTTTTTCTAATCTGGGGTGTCTAGTGCGGCGGAGGCGCACGGGTTTCTAGCAGCACTAGTGTTGACTAAACGCACCCGCCACCCTCCCGCCGCCCTCTCAGTCTCAGCCCCTCCTCAAGCGCACCTGCACTTGTAACCAACAGCTACGTCTGCTGGCGGACTGACTGCGCCGGCGGCAATATTCAAATCCGGATCCGCACTCGAAGAAGAAAAACTCTCTCCTGGTACCCTAGAACCTCCCCAAAACGGGACAAGCCACCTCCACGCCCGGCCACTGGAAACCGCCGGGTTAGAGACGGTGGGACCACAGAAGGCCCTCCCTAGCCAGCCCCGCGCCCTAAGGCGAGGCCTAGAAAGGGCGGCAGGGCCAGGCCTGTCTCCCCGCGGGAGCTCGGCGCGTCAGTGGAGGCCTGGCCGGCCTTTCTACTCCTGACCCGAGAGTTGTGAGGCAGCTGGGAAGAGAGACGGCGACAGACCAGCGCTGCGGAGCTCACCCCAGGTTCAAGGCATCGCGCTTCCGGCTGCAGAGGCGCCGCCTCAGCCAGCCGCTCAGAACCTCGGGCGTTGGCGGCGGCAGCTCCGTCCGCGACCCGGTCGCACTTCAGTGACGCACAAGCCCCGCCCCCAGAGCGTTGCCTGGAGACAGTGCCCAACGTTCCTCCGCAGAGCTCAGCTCGCTGGCTTCGCTTCTCCTGACCAGGAAAGGCCATTCGAGAGGGAAGGGTGGTGGCGAAGGCCAAGGAGTGGGTCGTGCCCTAGTGGCGCTGGGAGAGGCCTCTCCTGGCAGGCTCCTCGAGGCCGCAGCCTGGTGCCATCTCCAGAGCCGGCTGTCGATGTGCCCAGCCGGTAAATGACACTATGAGCCCTGGTTTGGTCAAGGGTTGAATTCCAGGCCACTATTTATTAGGACTCCAACCTCCCACTGGTCATCACAAAGATCGTCTCGTTTCTTTATCGTTGGGGGCCGATAATGCTCACCTAGCTAGATTAAGAAGCATAAAAGAGAATACGTATGGGGGAGGGGAGTAAGAAAATACAGTTTTTTTTCTTTTTTTTAGAATGCACTTGAGCCTGTATGACGACCAGTATAAAATAACCAGCAAGGTCCTACCATATAGCACAGGAAACTATATTCATTATCTTGTAGTAACCGATAATGAAAAAGTATATATGTGTGTAACTGAATCACTATGATGTACACCAGAGACTTAACACAACATTGTAAATCGACTACACTTCAATTTAAAAAATAAAAATTAAAACATTAAAAAAATTAAAACAGTATGTCGTGACATCCTTCCCTATCAATAAATAGAAAACCACATCATCAAAAAAAAGAAAGAAAAGCAAAGAATGAAAGAAAGAAGACCCAGTCTTAGATGAATCTGGAAGGTGGGCATTTTAATACTATTTTATCCCATGACAAATACAAAATCATAATCACTAACATATATACCCTCAAATAGAAACATCTGAAATTATACTGAGAGAAAAAAGCTAAACTCAAAAGGCTACAAACCGGTGGGAGGGTATAACTCAAGTGATAGAGCACATGCTTAGCATGCAGGAGGTCCTGGGTTCAATGCCTAGTACCTCCTCCAAAAGTAAATAAACTAAATACCTCCTGACTCTAAAAAAATAATAATAATAAAAAAAGAAAAAGGCTACAAACTGTATGATTTCATTTATAGAACATTCTCAAAATGACAGTTACAGAGATGGAGAACAGATTAGTGGTTGCCAGGGGTGAGAAATTGGGAGGGTATGGGGAGAGAGAAGGACAGGGGTGTGACCCTAAGAGAGGGGTATTTGTGGTGATGGAGTGATGGAGCAGGGCTGTATCTTGATTATGGAGTTGACATACAAATTGACACATTATAAAATTGCATAGAACTTCAGACACACACAAGTGCATATAAAACTGGTAAAATCCGAGTAAGATTTGTGGATTGTACCAATGTCAATTTCCTGGTTTTGTTACAGTTATTAAAACATTACTATTGAGGGAAACTAGGTGAAGACTACATAGGACCTCTTTGTACTTTTAAAACTTACTGTGAATCTATAATTATTTCAAAATAAAATAATAATAAAAAATACTGCAAAAAAATGCATTGAAAGTAACCAGCATGGGGTCCAAAATAGTAAGCCCTAGTAATGGCAGCTGTTATTATGAACACGTGTTGGCAATATCATGGCTTTTCAGAACGTCTGTAGTCAATAATTGCTGTCTATCAAGCATCTGTTGTATGCCAAATACTATACCAAGCACTTCACATGCATTGCTCTTATTTAAGTAGTTCAGTTACACAGCCAGTAAACAACAGAGCAATGGTTTAACCCAGGTATGACTGACACTATCACCTTTATGCTTAGCAGCTAAATTAAACTACTTCTTATGCTGGTTAATGTTTCCACACATCCTTCCTCAGTCATTTGTAGATTTACCTTATGAAGAACTAATCTTGTCCTCTAATAATAGATAAATATTTTTGATCATTTACTATGTGCCAAACTCTGTTCTAAGTACTTTAAAGGTGCTCACTTAACCCTTACAGCAATCCTAGGAGGTAGGTTCTTACTAATACTCTCATTTCACATTTAAAGAAACAGGCTTAGAAAAGCCAATTAAGTTTTCCAAGGTCAACCAACCAGTAAGGAACAGAGGCAGATTCAAACCCAAGCTGACTGAACCCTGAGCCTGTACTTTTAACTGTTGTGCAAACTGCCTCTTAAAGATGGTAAAACTTCATCAGGGCCAGGTCCACGTATCTGTGTACTCCTTTTTGGTACATTATGGAGAGTGTACTGAGGATTGTTTCCCTGACAATCTGCATAAAGCCTGGCATGCAAGAGTTGTTCAACATGTGAACCTTTGATGAATATTTGAATGTGGGAGAAACTAAGAGCTTAGTAATGATCTGTAAATAATGATTTAGTAAATTTTTAAAAAATCCAGTTAAATTCAGCAAGTTCCTATAGTTGAGTCTAACCTGGGCCAGGAGTCAGAAATATTTCCTTGAAAAAAATTGTCTACAATTAAATATAGTGTTGGAGGGTCTAGTCAGTGGAATAAAACAAGACAAACAAAAAATTTTAAAGCATCTAGATTGGAAAGAAAAAAGTAACACTGTATTTGCAGACAAAAATGCTATGGGATTCTACAAAAGCAAGCCACTAGAACTGGAAGTGAGCTTAGCAGAGTTGTGGGATACCAAGTCAATATACAAAATCAGTTGTGTTTCTCTATGCTACCAATGAATAATTAAATACTGAAATTTTAAAAATACCATTTAGCAGGAAATAAAAAAGCCCCCAAGCAAACAAACAAAAAACAACTTGGGGATAAATTTGACCAAATGTGAAAGACATAGAAACTGAAAACTACAAAATATTGAGAGAGAAATTAAATCTCTAAATACAGTGACATCATGTTCATGGGTCAGAAGATACAATATTTTTAAGATGCCATTTAACTCTGAATTGATCTGTAGCCTTTAGACAAGTTCAATAGAAATTGGAAAATTTGTGGAAATTGCAAAGTTTATTCTAAAATTTCAATGAAAATGGAAAGGACCCAGAGTAGTCAAAACTTTGACCAAGAAAAACGAAATTGAAGGACACACACTACCTGATTTCAAGACATTATAAGACATACAGTAATCAACACATTGTGGTATCATTGTAAAGATAGATAAATAGAACAATGTAACAGAATAGAGAGTCCAGAGATAGACCTACACATACATGGTCAATTGATTTTCAACAAATATACCAAGTAATTCAATGGGGGAAGGATAATCTTTTCAACAAATGATGCTGGAACAACTGGATAGCATATATCAAAAAATTAAAAAAAAAAGAATCTTGATCCTTTCCTTATACCATATGTAAAACTTAAAAGTGGATCATAAATCTAAATTTAGGAGTTAAAATTATAAAACTTATAGAAGAGAACATAGGAGAAAAATCTTAGTGACCTCGGACTTGGCAAAGATTAAGAACATGGCACAAAAACACAATCCATAAAAGAAAAAAAATGGATAAATTTTAGTTCCTCAAAATTAAAACTTCTGCTTTTCAACATACACTTAAGAAAATGAAAAGGGAAGCCATAGGCTGGGAGAAAGTATTTGCAAAACATATTTGACAAAGCTCTTCTAACTAGAATATGTTAAAAAAAAAAAAAAAGCTCATATAATTTAGTAAGAAGACAACTAATCTTTTTAAATGGACAAAAATTTTAAATAGACACTTCACCAAAGAAGATATATGGATGACAAAATAAGCACATGAAAATATGCTTAACAGCATTGTCACTGGGGAAGTGCAAATTAGAAGTACAATGAGATGTCACAGCACACCCTGGTCCCTAGAATGACCAAAATTTAAAAAGCTGATCATATAAAGTGTTGACTGGTAAGAATAGGAAACAACTGGAATTCTCAAATACTGCATGTTAAGAATGTAAAACTGATAAACTTTTTTGGGAAAAAGTTTGGCCTTTTTTAAAAGAGTTACATATACCTATCATATGATCGAGCCATTCCACTAGGTATTTACCCTCAAAGACTTGTATGTGAACATTCCTGACAGAATTATTTGTAATGCTGCCCAAACTGGAAAAAACCCAAATGTCCCTCAGTTGGTGAATGGAAAGTAAACTGTGGTTTAGCCACACAAAGGAATACTACTCAGGAATAAAAAACAAGGAGCAACTGATACACTCAACAACATTGATGAATCTCAAAATAATTATTCTGAGTGAAAGAAGCCAGACCAGAAAACCATACTGTGTGATCCCATTGATATAAAATTGTAGAGAATCCAACCTGTAGAGTGACACAAAGATCAGTAGTTGCTTGGGGTGGGAAGTTAAAATGGTGATGGGGTGGAGATGAGTAGGAGACTGGTATTACGAAGGGGTGGGAGGAAACTTCTTGGAGTGATGGATATGTTCATTTTCTTAATTATAGTGATGATTTCATAGGTGTATACATATGTCATAACTTCTCAAATTATACACTTTTATCATGTGCAGTTTATTATAAGCCAATTATACCTCAGTGATATTGGGAGGGAAAAAGACATATCTATTTAAAATTTAAGAGGCTTTATATTTCAGGCTAATCTAAGCCTGGAGTCAGGAAAATCACTCTGCAAATTACCTTCAATTTTATAAAATAGGGCCAGTACTCTTTTATACCTCATGGAGAGTATAGTGAGGATTAGACTATAGGCAAGACTACAAGACTAAAATATTTTTAAATTAGTATTGAAGTAGTGTTTTTATTGACATCTCTAGATGGTTCTTTCTCCTCACTACAGCTTTTTTCTTAACTTTGCACAAGCACAATGAAGTAACTAGAATGTAAAACAGAGTAAAACAATAATAAGAATTATCTTAAATAGAAGAGGTTAGAAATTCTCTCTGAAATAGGACTTGTGAAGTTGTTTTGTAGCAAGATAAGGAAACCTTTATTTTTCTTTCTATGTAAAAAAAAGTAGAGGAAAAAAATGTTTATAGGAAGCCATGAATATAAATGTGAATAGTTATGGGAGAAAAAACCCTCTAAGTTAATTCTTTTATAAGAAGAAGGATCCTTTTGTAAAGAATCTTGCAATTTGTAACGTGTCAGTTTGTATAGGTATTTTCCAGTTAAAACACAGATGCTTCAGTAAAATTGTAGTAAACACAGTCTTGTGGTGAAGACCAGGAAAATTTGAGACTTTTGAAATATTTTTCTAAGACAGTATGTCCAATGCCTCCGGCTTTTTGTAAGGTCACTAAACACCTGTGACAGGACTGTGGGAATATATGAGGAAGGCTTTTAGTGACTATGGATTGTAAACATTTTAAACTTCCTGTATGTAATTCATAAAATCACAAAATTGAAAGAACTGTCTAATAAATCATTTGGTCCAACATTCTTCTTTTAGAGATGAGGAAACTGAGAGCCAAAGATGGGAAATGACTCACGGAAGGACTACAGAACAAGTTAACTACACCAGGTTAGAATTCAGATTTTCTAGCCACTAGTCTAGTGTTTTCCCTCACAATGTATTAACTGCTTTTAATTAGATCAGTGCAGAACACAGAGGAAAAATGAGTCACCTACAGTCAAGATTGGAGCTTCATCAGTTTATACTATATAGTACAAGGAAGTATATTCAATATCTTGTAGTAACCTATAATGAAAAAAGATCATGAAAACGAATATATGTATGTATGACTGAAACATTATGCTGTACACCAGAAACTGACACAACATTGTCAACTGACTATACTTCAATAAAAAAGAATGCGAATTTAAAAAAAGAATAGAGCTTCATCATCTTCCAGGACGCTGCACTTTGGGGTTTTTATATCTCATCTTTGCTTTCTGACTGCTGCTTCTCAGGCTCTGGCCTCAGCTCTCTGCTTTTATTTTTAAACTTTTGGAGAGCTCAGGTACTCATAGCTTCAGTTACCACCTGTATACAGATGACTCCCAAATCAACATTCCCAATTGTCAGCTTTTATTGGTGTCTCAATCCTGCACTTCTGTAATTACATAGAATATCTCCCATAGGAATGAACACCACAGTAATGGCACCTGAACGCAAAAGTTGCTATCTCGGTGTGGCTTCAATATTCCTTCTGGTCTCTTGGGCTAACTCAAGTGCAGAGATTTCTGTCTCCTAATTCTGTCATGGGGATCCTGTGCTTCTTTAAAATTTCTTTTAGTCTTCTTTTTTAAATCTTTTTTCCTGAGTTCTTAGTCTGTGCCAGGCACTGTAAGTGTTCCATACGCATTATTTCCTGTAAGCCTCACAGTGACCCTAAAAGACAGATGTTAAAGGTAGATACTAACATCATGTCAATTTTACAGAAGAGAAAACAGTCTTAGAGAAGTGAAATAACTTGCCCAAGTTCACATAGTGCATACATGGCAGAAGGATTCAAACCCACTGACTTCAGAAGCTCAGGTTTTAGCTACTGTTCTTTACTATTGGGTGTAAACCATTTTTGTTTATTCCACACTATCATCTCAATCTAAGTTCCAAGTTATTATATCTTAGCTGATCCACTTATGCTGAAACATATTTATTCAGTCTATCTTACCTCTTGCTGTCCTATCAAGCAATTTAAAATATTATCTTTATTAAGTCTACAGTGGTAGTGCTCAATATTAAGCCCGAGCAGGTCAACACATTGGACCCTAGTGTTTGGGAATCATTTTAAAGGGATGACTTTACTACCCCATTGCTGCAAATGTCTATCTGGGTCTTGGGGAGAGTCAGCTCTGCATACTCCCTACCCCCAGTGTTATCACGTCAATCGAAGCCACCTCCCAACACTGCCCTCCACCCCCAAACCTTCATCACTATGTTCTGTGATCACCGATTTTAGTACAGCTCTTCACAGCCCACCTTCCCCTGTCAGAACTCATCTTCACTCACCTCAGGCAAGCCTCCTTTCTGCTGCAGCCATCTCAGTTTGACCTCAGGAATCCCCATTTTCCTACTGACAGCTTCTCTGCCATTATCTGCTTTTTCTTTGAATACTTCCTACCTTACTGAAACCAGAGGAATCCACTTCCTTGACAGCCTTTTTGGCTAGGAGACAAGTTAACATTTTCTTCCCTAGTTGTCAGGTCCTTTCACACCAATGCTTTACTGCAATCAATCAGCCGTCTCTGCTCCTTTAAACTCTTCCATCTGGAAGCCTGGTTTTTCCTAAGCCAGCTGGGCCTAGTAACACTACAGATCAAAGGAGTCAAGTTTCTCCTCCTGCAAATGTGAGACTCAAACCTTACCGCTGTCATGTATGATGCAAGGAAAGATCAATCCAGTGTATACAGACAGGGCCGGGGAAACGAAGTGAGAAAGTTCAAGAACAATAGAGATTACTTGTTCCAATCCTGGGAGCCATCCACCTGGTTTTTGGCCAAACTAATGGGAAATGGCAAAGGCTACCCCGAGGTCAGTTTATCACTCTACTACATGGAAGACAAGGACTAAAAGCAGCCAGTCCATAATTATATTTCCCAGATTATGTAAAAATAAAAAAAGTCTTTTTATAGACAGTAAATCTGTACTAATTTCATTAGTACAGGATCCAAACAATCCCTCATCTTTATGTTCGATGATCACTGATCTCAGCACAGCTCTTTTTGGCCTCTCATTGCATTGGATTGTTATATTTTAAGTCTTGATTTAGAACAGTCTGCCTCCCCTGCTTTTTTCATGCTATCAACTTGTTACAAAAACTGGATGTATTAGGATTGAACCAGAGAAACAGAACAAGTAGGAAACATATGCTAAGGTATTGCATATGTATGCTGTATATATTGCATGGAACTGGCTTACTCAGTTGTGGGGGCTGTGCAAGCAAGTTGGAAATCTGCAGAGCACGCTGTCAGAAAGGGCAGGCTGGAGCTCTTGGGCATGAGCTGAAACTACGGGGCACAAACAGAATCTGTTCTGGGAAGCCTGTTTTGCTCTTTTGCTCTTAAAGTCTTTCAACTGATTGACTCAGACACACCCAGGTTATCAGGATAATCTCCCTTACTAAAGTCAATTGACTGAGGACATTAATTACATGTATAAAATACACACAGCAACACTTGGATTAGTGTTTGATTGAATAATTAGGTACTGAAATTTAACACATAAATACTATCATTCTGGGTCAATTGTATAGACTATCCCTATATTCTGGGTTTATGTTTTCTTCCGTTTACCTTGTTCCTTTCTCTCCCCATCTTTCCTGTAAATGCAGTTTGGCTTTTGAGGCTTGATTAGTTTCCGGTTCAGCTGTTTTGGCAAGAATGCTTCATAGGTTGTGCACACAGCTTCACGTTGCATCACGTCAGGAAGCCCACAATGTCTGCTTGTCCCACTTTAAGACTAATCATTGGGGTTCCTGTCAATATTTCATCTAATGCTTTTACCCATTATGGTGGTAGTCTGAATACATGTTACTAGGGATTACAGAATGGTGATTTTATAACTATTAGAACTCTTAGTTGCATCACTTCTGCAAAAAACTTTCCTTATAAACTAGGGTTATCTGGTTACCCTGAAATGCAGTCTGTCCATACAGGAAAGACAGGAGAAATGACAAATTCTTTCCTTTTAAGGAGTTCGCACCTAGTTATCTGCTGTTTGTATATTAAGTATATTAGCCCTTTGTCTATATTTTAAATTGCAAATGCCTTTTCCCAGCTTATCATTTGTCTTTCAGCTTTGCTTAATGGGAATTTTTGGCCGTGCAAACCATTTTTATGTAGTCAAATTCATCAAAGTGTGTATATATTCTAGTCTTCATAAAGATACCAATCACATCTTTATGCTTGTGGATTTTGCATCATAGTAGGATTTTCCTCACTTCCAGATTATAAAGGAATCTCCCAATGTTTTGTTCTAGTAGTTATAAGGTTTCAGTTATTATATTCAAATCTTTGATCCATCTGGAATTTATTCTGGCGTATGATGTGAAAAGCAGGTTTGATTCTATCATTTTTATTAAATGGTCCATTTGTTCCAACACCATTTAGTCCATCTTCCCCCCTCCCATTTCATTTGTCCCCTTTTAACATGTATTAAATTTTCACGTGTTTAGGTCTATTTGTGAGATGTTGATTCTGTTACATTGGTCAGTCCTTTCATGTACTAGTGCTGCATTGTTTTGATTATAGGGGCTTTATAATATGTTTTAATATCTGGTTGGGATAACCTCTGCCTCTATTGCTCTTTCTTCCCCTAGGGAGAGAACTCATCTGAAGGGAAAAGGAAGCCAGGCCATTATAAATGATTGCATAATAAAGCCTTAGTCATGGGATGGGCAGTGGGCTGGAGGGGGGTGATTTTAACTAGGTTTTGTCCATGAACCAATTCCCATGGAATCAAGTCCAAGTCTCAGATTTATAGAGATGTTAACAAAAACTGCAAAAGCTGTCTGCACTAAAAAGTCAGTACACTAGGTTATGGTGAGGACTGCTTTGGTCCATTTCTAATGGAGTTAATCACAAATGGAGAAAGAAGCATTCATTCTTTACCTGTCCCACAGTTGGGTCACTAGATAAAATACGGGCTGCCCAGTTAAAGTTGAATTTCAGGTAAATAACAAATTTAAAAAAGTATGTCCCAAATATTACTTCACACTAATATATAGGACATATTTACACCAATATATTAGTGGCAGGGCTTGCAGAATTTTGTGGTTGCTGGGGAAAAGCAGCAGTTCTAGTGGACAAGATGTCATCTGAAGAAGCAGCTTTGTTGGTTGGTAGGTGCAACGGAGAATGTTACCAGGGAAGCAGCAGCAGCAGAATCTTGTGGGTGTGGCAGTTCCCAGAGGAAACAGAAGCAGTGTTTAGCAGTAGAGACAGCGTGCCTGGTAGATTGATTGATACCTAGAGGAAATAGTCATGATGCTTGGTGGGAAAAGAGAGAAACAAGCAGAAGTGGCCAGTGTGCCTAATGGAAGATATGACAGCACTCACTGGAGCAGAATTAGACCAAAAACAATGGGAAAATACTTAACGCTATGTGGAAGGTGACCATACTTGCTTGTGAGCACATTTGAGTTGCCTGCTTCTGAATAAACCTGGAGGGTTGCAGTTTTTCAAGGGAGCAGGATTCTGCTTCAACAGATTTAGAGAAGTGCAGATTACACTGGTGCTTCCCAAGCTATCATTCTGGGAAGAGAAAGAATAAAGGAAGTACAGATGGTGTAACAAGGATAATGATCTCTGCTCTTACCCAGACTTCATTGATATCAACCAGTAATCCCCAGTGCAAGGCTTTCTATGGAAACTGCTTTGGGTATGGGGTTTAGGACTGGATGCCTAAATACTACCCAGGAAGAGAAGGATGCAACGGGAACCACAAGCCCACCTATCTAACCATATATATGGAGTGGAAGTGATGGATGAGGCTGGCTCCTCTGCCTCAAAGGACCAAGCCCTGCCAGAGTCTGAGGCAGGAGGTAGACAACTGAGTGCCATGAATAAGTACTGAGCAGAATAACTCCACCCATAAGTAAAATAAGGCCAAGTAGAGGTCCTGGCCTTTATCAATCTGGTTATCAAAGACTTTTTCCATGAGGGGATGTTGAAAAGGGGACATACAGAGGTAGGGGCAAGGATGGGAAAATTCTCTTGCTTCCATTAAAGTCTGAAGCATTCCCCAGCTCCAGTTGCCACCACATGACATTCTCCACCCATGCAGATGGCAGCCGCCCAGCTTACTCACTGAAATATTATTGTGCCACTTTCACTGAGCATTTTAGGGCTTTGAGCTACCTGCACTCGGGTTTCAGACACAGGTCAAGATCACCCACAGACAAAGCCCTACTTCCATCCAAACTGGCATCAGGTTTGCCTCTTGCCTCTGCCTAGATACTAGTCAGTACCTATGGGGAGTTCACATCGTCTCTGATGTCTGTGGGTGGTGTATGCCTTATCCCACCCTCCCTTCCAGATTTATAACTCAAACATAGGTTTCCATGCTGGATCTTTTAGATTTAGACATCTCCTCCTCCATGAAGTTCCACTTGATAGTATGTCTTTAAATAGAACAATTTTAAGGAATCTACTCATGGAGAAAATATGGTGTGATTTTGAGATATTTTACTATGATACTGTAGTTTTATGTGGTTTGTAACATCTAAGTCTTTATTATTACTATTATTTAGTTTTAGCTTTTGATGAAATGATAATCTTCATAGGTAAAAGAATTTGCACAATGGAGTGTTCTATTATGTGATTTGATATTCATAGAGATTGTCTTTTGTAATTGATTTTATCTTTTTTCGATCACAAAAGAATGTCTTCAACTTATCTGAAGACAAAACTCAAAACAAAATGACAACAATAATTGGATAGTTTAAAAAAAAAAGTCGGGAGATGTCCCCTAATTTCTAGAAAATGTTAGCATTTAGTATGCAGAATTCCAGATTGCCAAGAAAGCATCTAGCCTTCAAAGACTAAAATAAAAATCTAGAGACCAAGGAGCCAAATTTTGCTGATATTTGTTGTTTTTGTGGTTGCTGTGGGTGCTTGCCTTTCTTTAACTTGACCACAATCCAAAGCACTCTGCAGTTTCCCTGTTAAAATAAATATTAAAATAAGATTACTCACAGAGGTGAGTCAATGGCCAACTCACAGAGTAAAGTTCAAGTATAATAAATAGCCTTTACGTATTCTTCTGGCTTGCTCACAATTGCATTCTATACCAATAGAAAGTCATCAGGAAGAACAATATTTGGGTGGTCAGGAACAATTGGCCCTGTATTGAATGATCTTAACACTCCATACAGATAGCTGGATTAAGGTATGACTTGGAGCTTGTGAAATCAGAAGGAATTCATTCATTCAACGTTTACTGAGATCTAGCTATATGTTTGCTAACTGTGCATATACTATGGGAGTGCATGTATATATCCCTTGGGTCCAGGCACAGAACCCCTAAAACCTTTGAAATCTCCTAAGTGATAAAAGCACCAGGAACATCTTTTGTTCTAATACTTAGTTTTTGACCCTGGTTCCTAACACAGCATTTCTAAATCCCTTGGAATTTTCTCCTGGGTGATAGCAGTGTCTTTTGTTCTAGTGAGGTGACTCTTGGTAGACTTCCAGCTGGTGGCTGGTCATGATCTCTGTGGTTCAGGCTTGGAGTGGTGCTGAAGTGAAAAACAGTACAGCAACCAAAATTAACTTCAAAATAGTCATTTTCTTGCATTTCTCAAAAACCATGAAAGCTATTTAAGTACATATGTTAGCAGATAGAGAGAGACCACCCCCTCTCCCCCAGCTGGAAAGCCAACCAAACACACGGGTCCTTGCCCGGCAGTTGAGAAAGAATTCTCAGCAGAGGCAGAGGGACAAGTGAAAGGCTGCTTTATTGCTCAAAAGAAGAAAGGGCGGGGAAAAAGTGGTCGAGTGGTGGGGGTTGAGGGGAGAGGAAGGTAGAGACAGCTCCACGTCCCAGTCCAGCCGCAGAGCCTTTTATTGGGAGGGCCTCCTTCCCTTCCCTTCCCTTCCCTTCCCTTCCCTTCCCTTCCCTTCCCTTCCCTTCCCTTCCCTTCCCTTCCCTTCCCTTCCCTTCCCTCCCCTCCCCTCCCCTCCCCTCCCCATCCCTCCCCTCCCCATCCCTTCCCTTCCCTTCCCTTCCCTTTCTTCCATAATGATGAAAGTTACACACATTCATCAGTGTGTTTGTAATTGATACCTGGACTGTCTAGCAATTGTATTTGGCTAGGCAGAGTTTTCCTTTTTCCTTATTCCTCCTCCTAAGTAGGGCATATACCTTTCTACATTAAGAGAAGATGGTAGTATCCATTTGCATGGTAGATGCTCACAGATGGGAGACCTAGTATAGAAGACCTGATTGCTTTCCAGCTAACATACACAGAAGGAAGACCATCACTTATACTCCCCTCTCCTTCTTCTTTACTCCCTGAGACCTGGTTGAGGCTGATAAAGCTTAAGAATTGACAAACCAGAGTTTTAATCTCATAGACTCAGGGCCAGGCAGGTTGTAAATGAATGAAATAGGCTAGGTATGGGAAAAGGGGCAGGGGGGGCAATAGTACTATAGGATCCATAGAAATGGCACCTTTACTTTGGTATGAGGGTGCAATAGCGAGTGGTGAGGACTGTGGTCAAGTGGAGAGAGCATCGCCTATTTAAAGCAGACAGCCACTTCTCAGCATCAGAAAATTATGGCCATGAGGGAATATGGGTTCTCTATCTTCAGATCTTGCCATTTTTCAAGGGAACAGAAATATAAATATGTGAAATCTCTTGATGTTTAATTCTTGGCAATTAAAACAAATGTTAAGATAATACTCTGTGGGCCAACCATAAGAGACTATGCCAACAGGGTATAGCTTCTGAGCTGAAAGGACCATAGAACTGTGGGATTACTGGTGAGGGGAAGAAGATATTAGCAGTCTGACAGGGAAAGACTAGAGAGAGGGAGAGGGAAAGCTAGAGAAAAAGGCCAAATGAGCCAACCTGAATCTCGGTTCTCTGCGAGCTCTGAAACAGATTGGAATGTAGGACCTGAATCCTAGGTAAAGAACTGAATTATGTGTGTATACTTGACCTCCTTAAAATAAGACCATCTGAAGCAAGAGAGCCCCACATGGTGATGTCTGTACCATTGGGTTTATGGATGTATTGCAACAACCAGAGTTGTCTCTCACTTTTGCAAACAGCGGATTACTTCAATTTTGCATGAACGGTATAACGCACCTATGTAAATAAGAGAGCAAAGAAATTTTCTAAATGCTTTTATTTTTTCGGCACAAATATTTTTGCCCTTTTCAGGCCCCTTTGTTTGGAGAAAGGAGAGTTAGTGATGTACTTGGTAATGACATTTTGAAAAATGTGCTTTGGTCTATAGAGGCAATGATGTACTTTTTAGGTATGTTGAAAATAAATTAAGGTTATAGTGGTTGCCATGTTAATGAGAAAATAATGAGGTTAGTCTCAGCAAAAAAAAAAAAAAGGTTTTGGAAGTGGATAAGTTGGAGATATTAATACTGAAAAATGTTACCTTCATACATTCTACCATATGCAATTTTTGATGAATAATAATCAATTCCAGAATGTAATAACTTGCACAGGTCCTGCCATGGAGTAGGCATTCAGCAAATGTTTATTAAATTTTACTGCTTCTTAACACAGTAATTTTATTCAGTAATGATTTCTGTAACTCAGATAAAAATAGAAGTTTGTAAGAGATTGGGGGGGCATTTCTTGTAAAAGTATATTCTTCTAGAGAAAATAGCAGTGGGGGAGAGAGAAAAGTATGTATGTGTAGGTTCTATAAAGTGATTCCAACTCAAATTATTCAGAGATGAATACTTCGGCCCTGTCTGTAGTTACAGTCCCTACTGACAAGATGCTGTCAATAGCCTCAGCCTCATTCTTTTTCTCTGCTTATTTTGGCTTTGCAGAGATTGGGTCTCAAGTCATTAGAATCTTCCTGGCCTTCAGTTGCTAAACTTCTCCTTCCTTCTTTTGCTCTTGCCTCAGAAGGACCTGCCAGGTGGTGTTTCCTTTCCAGAGCTGAAGAAAGGATCTGAGCTGTAGAATCAATCAATAGACAAAGCCTTGATCCAATGGTTTCCTAGCTCTCAACTCACCGGTTCTCAGCCAGCCTGAAGTCCTCTTGACAAACATGTTCTGATTAGCTCTTTTAGGTCCTGATGCTTTGCACAAGCTCCTTTCTCCCACCAGAATATTATTAGGACATAACCAGGCTAGAGAGGTTGTGGGAAGCTTTGGAGGTAGGAGGATAGGGTCCAGAAAGGACTGCAATAAGAAAAAGGGATTTCCCTTTGGTGAGCTCCAGAGTCCAAAGGTAGCCTGGAGCTGACTTCAATTAGCCACCAAGGGTGGACTTTCTAGTTTGGTTCTTTGGCCCTTTTAGGCTCCTGATCTGGGGCCAGGACATGTATCAGGAAGGAAATCAGCCTCAGGTGTGTCCTCTCATTTCTTTCTCACCTAAACTTCAGCTTCCAGGTATCGCACTGCGGTTTTGGGTGGACTCTTCGGCTCTTCCAGCTTTTTATCGATTTTCGTTGATTCAGCATTCAGATTGCCGTCATCAGCCTTCTCCTCCTCCACTGCTTTTGTTTCAATCATTTCCTTCTGCTGATTCTTGTTTGTAAAGGGGAAGGCCTTCACATACCTGTAGGCATAAACATGCAAGTAAAGTGAGAGACTTCTATGTAACCCATGGACTAGTAGATAACACTTAGTCTGTGATGGCCCATAGTGACGGAGTATGCTGGGAATCTTTATTTCAGAGAGATGCTAACCCAGGCATGCTCAAATGCCTTAACACAGCCCCACAGGAATGGATTTATTTATATGCGACCGTAAGTTTGCAGGCCAAACTTTAGGCTGACCTCACAACCCTCTCATCAAAAACAAAGAACAGAAAATCAAATAAAGCATATATGTTTTCCTCTAGGTGTCAATCTTTTCTTCTTACTTCTTAATATTCAAAGGGACAGCCATTGACCTACATCTAAAGGCTGGATAACATACATGAGCTGAAATAGTAGGAAAGATTGGGTGATAGGGAGGACAGGTGAGGGGAGGGAGAAAATCTACAGTATAAGAGGACTGCCAGCTCCATTTTGACGGAGGGGATGCTAAGAACAACCTTGGCTAAATGCAAGATACGGATGTGACAAAGATGACAAGACTCACAGTGTACCAACAACCCTACCTTCTGACGTAGCAAACTGCTAGGCCAGCGGCAGCAGCAAAGAAGAGGAGGGCGAGTACCAGCAGGGTCGTGGGAACACCTGGGGGAGACAGAGACAGGGCCTGTTGGTCCCTCACTTGGACACAGTTGTGCACTGCTTTCCTAACACATCATCCTTCCGCAGGATGGAGACTGCAGACAGTGAAGGAAAAGAGCCTACTCTGGGGCCACACAGGGGCCTCTTAGGGTGTTGGGCGCACATGTGCTTTTTTGCTTCTTGCCTGTAGAATCCTTGACCTTGTTTGCCTCTCACTCTCTCTGTTTTAGAAATTGCAACACAACAGAATCCATTTCCTCTTTGTGGCTTTGAGATAAGTTTTGAGCTCATTAAGACTCCTCCTTTAAATAGGAAAACAAACCTACTAATCATAGGCATTTAAGATTCTATTTTTTAAAAACTTCTATATATTAATAGATAGTAGTTTACTTGTAAGAGTCTTTGCATTTTAAAGAGTGAAGCTTTTTTTTACACTCATGATTTTTAATCATTAAGATTCTTTAGAGACCTCAAGTCCTATGATTTATGAAGGTTGAGTTTACATTAAGCTTTTATTTGTACTTGGCAGGTCCTGAGTGCCCAATATGGATATAGGCTAATTTTGCCTGTTATACATAAATACACCACACACACACACACACACACAAACACATACACACACACACACACACAAACACATACACATAATGCAGAAAGTTTTACCTCCAAACCCGAGAGCTTCATTCTTGAACGCTACTCTATTTTCAATATATAATTCAGTTTTTGTAGACATGCTGCTAGTTTCCATAAAAGCTTCTGTTATGCAAATTAAATTTCTTTTCCGTGGAGTAGAAGTGGAAGCCAGAGCAGGAACAGGAGACACAGTCTGTGTAACAGAGTAAGGTCCCTCAGCAGAGGATGCTGAGTATGTGCTGTCTCTGACAGTCACTTCTGTTGTGTGTGTTGCCATTTCAGTGCTGAATATGGGATCATTGGTGGTGATAACCTCCGGCTGGCATGAGTTAATCCAAATATCTGTCAGGGGAGGGAAATAATGAAATAGCAAGTAAGTATTGCAACAGCCTCATAACTGGTCTTCCTCTCCTCCAACCCCCTTATACTGCAGCTGGAATGGTCTTACAAAGATGCGAATCTAACCATATTATTCCTTTAGAATCTTTCTCAGTGACTGCCTCTACTGCATGGCCTATAAGGCCCTCCATGATCTGGCCTCTGCTGACACGGCCAGCCTCACCTGATCGGTCTTTCCCTCGTTCCTCTGGCCATACTGAAACTCCCCTTCAGTTCTCTGATGTGCCTTCTCTCACATCCAAGCCTTTGATCATGATGTTTTCTTCACCCGTGAGACTCTTTGCCTTCTCTTTATTTAGCTCTTACATGTCCTTCAGGGCTCAGACTGAGCATCTCTTTCCTAAGCAGACTTGATAACTAGACTGGGTCCCTAGACAAGTGTTCTTGCCCCTCCTTGTTCTTTCCTTGTCATGATTCGTTACACTGCTCCCCACTGGACTGGGAGCTACTTGGAGGCAGGATCCCTGTCTATTCTGGTCATCAAAGTATGTGCACTGCCCCTGGCACATAGTACATGCTCAAAAAATATCTGATGAATGAAGGAGGGAAGGAAAAGTGAAATGAAGAAAGGAGTATATGGGGAGACCAAATACACACACATGATATCACTTCAGGACAAGGATCTACTAAAACCAGCTTTCTCTGTGCTCATCAAATGTTTGTTCAAAAAAGGAGGTAGGGGACCGGGGATGGATGTAGGTTTGCTATCGAATCTGTTGAATGTGGTTGAGAGGAAACTGACATTTGCTGAACCTGTGGCTCTGAGTCAACCATGGCACTCCATTCAACAGTTTTATAAAACCCTCATTCACAGAGGAGGAAGCTGAAACTCAGAGAAATTGAATAACTTGCCCAAAGTCACACAGCTAGTAAATGACAGAGCCATGCAATATATTGCAATATGAATTTGCATCTATTTTAAATCTCTACAAATATTGTGGCAGTGGGTAGCACCAAGTGGAATGTTAGCTATGAAGAAAAATGAATTCTATTCATTTTTGAAAGTTAAGTAAAAATTAGCATTCAATGCCATGGTAAACATGAAAAAACATTTTGACCACCTAGGCATTCAGTCAATATTTTACACTATTCATTTTACTTTGAAAAGACCTCTGTTCAAATAGACATCATCCTTGACCTCTGACCTGAACTTTTAGTTACATTTGCCATACTCGAGCATGTGCTAAATACTTCCTTCCAAAAAAATGAACGTTTATTTTTTCTTAGTATTGGGGGAAAAACATTCTGAACACAATATATCGTGCTGGGATAGAAAACAAACTTGGGGTTACCAAGGGACAGAGCCAATCCTGGCTCTGTCCCCTATCAACTGTGACCACAGCAAAGCACACTCTAAGCATCAGTTACTTCCCTTGAAAAGTAGAAATGATACACTTGTACCGTTTTACTGAGGATTAATGAGAGAGTACACACACAGGGCCTAGCATACAAGTACAACATGCACAGTACAACACGCATGGTACAACATGTAAGATCCGTAAGAATGAGTTTCCTTTGCCTCTCTGTTCTTTAAGTGTAGCCAAGAAAGCCACAATGTGAGGGAGCAATAGCAATCTGGTCCTGTGGTCCCTAACTGATTGGGGCACAACTGCATCTCACCTGGAAGTGTTAGGACCTGGCTCTCCTTCCCTTCCAAACTATAATTTCTCTGGAATGTGCCAAGTGCTCTGATAGATACAGCACAGTGTGGTTGGAGCCCAAGAGGAACTCTGGGAGTAAGGAGTATGCCAAAGAAGATGGTACTTGAGACTTGAATAAAGGATACAAGGTACCAGGTGATGAAGAAGAGGGGCACTGTGGCAGTGAGAACAGCATGAAACAGGTGGGACACACAGAACGTTAAAAGCACTTTGGTCTGATCCCCAAAGCTCACAAAGATAGCAATAAGACAATTAGGATAAGGTCTAAGGTTACTCTGATCCCCAGAGCTCACCAGACAGCAATAAAAAGGAAAGTCACAAAAACAAAGAGACATTGGGTAAGTTCAGGACGAGTGTCAGGCTGAGGGTTAGGGTAACTCTGATCCTCATAGATGGCAAACAGGAGCAGGTGAGCCTAATTATTTCAAAATGATAACATAACCACACAGGGTAACAAATCTCAAGTTGTCACCAGAGAGTAGGTTCTTGTCGCAGAAAGAATTTAGAGAGAGAGAGAGATGGAGGTCAAAAAAGTAAAGTGAGGATTTATTAAGAGATGGGACTCTCTCAAGGGGTGAGTGTGCAGGCAAGGGTGAGCAGCTGTGCTGTTTCTTTGGGAAGCTGGTTACATAGGGTGTAAAAATAAGTGGGCAAAATATTCATTGGGGAGGGAGGGGCTTGGGGTTGTATTTCCTGATTTTCATCCCAACTCCCCCTTCCCAAGGGGAGGAGGGATTTTTGCCCTTATTTAGTCTGGATCAGAAGTGTCATGGCGTTGGTGCATGATGGGTACTTCTAATCTGCAAGGGTAATTTTATTAAAATGAGGGCATAATGAGCAAAAGGTTGCATTTGGATGCTGAAGATTCCTGCCTTTCCCATTTTCGTTGTCTGCCTCCAGGACCCTTGTCACCCCAAAATGTGTGGTTTCTGTCAGTCTAGAGGTTCCTGTTTTCCTCTGTCTGCCCGAAGTCCCCTGCTGCTCACAAGATGTATGGTTTCCTGCCATTTGGCCTGTGCCCCCCTTTCTCTGCTCATATCTAGCTCTCTGCCTGCTCTAACAAAGTCACTTTTGAACAGAATTCTCTGACAGTACATCCTTAGAGGGGTACCTTCTAAGGACTAAAAGAAATGCAAAGGAATCTCAGATTCCACTCAGTAGGTTTATTATTCCTAATAATGTTGTTTTTATAATTTTGAAACTATTGTAGGATAAGAAAATATATTCTTTACTGGGAACAAGGATTTTCCATATAAGAGGGAAAAAAGATGCAAGTAAAAACACAGTAAACAAAGAAAAACTTGAATTGTTAAATTTGAATTGGAAATATCAATACAAATGCATAATTTATAAAATATATATATTCCCTAGCTGCCCACTGAAAAGGATTGAGAAGCAATGAAAATGTGAGTAGTAATGAGAACAACTTGCATGTAGACTTGGTCTCTAATTAACATTCTCCATTCAAAGGACACACAGCCCCTTGGAGAAATAAATGGCTGATTCCATGTCTGGGACAGGGAAAGTACAAAGTGAACCTGGGACATGCTATTATGCGAGAAAGCAATGACTTGCTCAAAGACTAATGGGGGAAAGGACACAAAAGTCAACTAGAAGGGGCTCCACTCTTCAAATTTGGGACAATTTGAGTATCAAGAAGAAGAAAAGAATAATAATTGTAAAACTGACAATAACTATTGAACACACAAAGCAGAATGTCATGTGACCATAGTAGTGTGATGGGGAGGGAGGTGTGTGTGTGTGTGAGGGAGGAAAAGAGGGAGGGGGGGGAGGAAGAGAGAGAGAGAGAGAGAGAGAGAGAGAGAGATTCTTCTTTATCAAAGAATGCCAGCTGATAAATGCAGAAGAAAGAATAGATTGAGACTAGGAATAGACTTACCATATGACCCAGGAATCCCACTCCTGGAAATATATCCAGAAGGAACCCTACTTCAAAAAGACACCTGCACCCCAATGTTCATAGCAGCACTATTTACAATAGCTAAGACATGGAAACAGCCTAAATGTCCATTGACAGATGACTGGATAAAGAAGATGTGGTATATTTATACAATGGAATACTATTCAGCCATAAAAAAGACAACATAATGCCATTTGCAGCAACATGGATGTGCCTGGAGAATGTCATTCTCAGTGAAGTAAGCCAGAAAGAGAAAGAAAAATACCATATGAGATTGCTCATATGTGGAATCTGAAAAAAAAAAAAGAGAGAACATAAATACAAAACAGAAACAGACTTATAGACATAGAATACAAACTTGTGGTTGCCGGGGGTGGGGGTGGGAAGGGACAGACTGGGAGTTCGAAATTTGTAGATACTGACAGGCATATGTAGAATAGATAAACAAGATTATACTGTATAGCACAGAGAAATATATACAAGATCTTGTGGTAGCTCACAGCAAAAAAGTATGTGACAATGAATATATGTATGTTCGTGTATAACTGAAAGATTGTGCTCTACACTGGAAATTGACACAGCATTGTAAACCGACTATAACTCAATAAAAAAAAGTTAAAAAAAAGAATAGATTTAGAAAATTATCATTTTGCAGCCCTGTATATAGTAACTGAGTCCAGCAAGGATCATTACTGTCTGCTTGAACTATCAGGTAAGAGATGGTTGGGGGTCAGAATATTTGCATGGTGCCAAAATATCACACTATCATAGTGGATGGTATTACCTATCCACTGCAAAGGGGAAGACATATCGTTCTGAGTTCATTAGAGAAGCCTGGCAGCCACCATCTTGTTCAAATAGCATATTAATAGTAGGATGAACTGACATGAAGTACCTTTTGTTATGATCTAAAGGACATGACATCATTATGAAGTATTTTTGCCCAAAACAGTGAACATGAGTCTAACCAAGCCTTTACACCTGACTTTAAGTATACAGGGAATGTAGGGAATGGAAATACAAGTTAAATAAAACCAAGAGGAATCCAGGTCCTCTTCCCTGACTCCTTTTTGTTTAGCCCAGAGGGCTGGGTGTCCTATCTCTGCACTGACAGCTGGCAGGAAGGCCAGACCACTTGACAGGTGAAAACTGGCCATGAGATAAGCAGAGGCGTGAACCACAGATTCCCTAGCCAAAAGTGATGTGTGGAAGAGGCAGAGGAGAGAAGGAGGATGGTGGAAAAAAAGTGGGAAGAAGCTTTATGTTCCAGTCTTGGCTCTGCCATCAACTGACTGTGGGACTTTGAACCAGACAAACCTCCATTCTGAGCTATGGTTGTTTCATCCGTGAAGTGAGGGAATGGACAAAGCCGCTTTCAGGGCCCTTCCTAGGCCAAGGGCCCCTGGTTCAGAGAACTGCCTGGATCTTATGCTGCCTTTGGGCAACAAAATGTTGCCCGTGACCTTTCATCTCTTGGATCTTAGAGAATGACCACTGAGCCATCTGACCTTTAGAAGGTATGATTTATGAGTATCTGTGAAGAGTGATAAATCAGACAGAGGTTCTTATGATAAAGTGAGAGCAAGTGTTTAGTCAAAGGACAACTTTTGGAGAAGTTACTTAGGTCAAGCACTTGGGCGAAGGCGACTGAGGTCTCCAAACAAGGTTGAAGGGATGACCCCGTGGCCATGAGCAAATCAGTTCTATTTTCTAGCTTCAACATCAAATGCAGTACCTGAATTTCCACTCCTGTAAAGGAATGTGGGATACTGGAAAGAGCGTGGCCACAGAGTGAGATCTGTGTGTGAATCTTAAGAGTGAGGAGACCTTAGACCAAGCTACTTAAACGTCCTCCGAACTAAGCTTCTTCGTCTATAAAATGGGGAAGATAGAGCATACCTCCTAGGGAGCTTGTTAAGTTTCAGTGAGATCGCTTAGTACCTTGCTTTGTCCATAGTGGATGTTTCCATCCCTTCTTCTTGTTTATCTTATAGGCTGGAAAGGGGCGGGTGATGGAGCCTCCTGAGGTGCCCTCTCCCTGTGTTGCCCTAATGTTTCCCTCTGAGGGGCACACTGCTTCTAGCCTGGTCGAAGAGGCAGTCTTGGGAGGATTCCATGGCCATCACCATGATTCCTTCTGTGGCTGCTCAGTCTTACTCTTCTGACAGGTCACAGAGCTATAGAAACTCAGAGAAAACATGCCATGTGGAGAGACTGCAGATCTGACTCACCAGATGAGTTGTAACAATAGGCCCTGAACTTTTGATTAGGTGAATTTCTCCAAATTAGGACGCCCTTCCCGTTCTTCCCGCACTTGGGGTTTGCGAAAATCCGAGAGATGACCAAGAACTGATCTTTAACCCAGCCATAGCTGTAACAGAAGACACATTCATTGAGTGGATACACTGATCTCTGTTTCTGAACAAGAACACAGAACCAAAAGAGCTCCTGCAGAGTTCGTGAACCCAGCTGTTTCTCACCTGCAAGTCTCAAAGCCAACTTCCCATGCAGCTTCAATCTGGTCTTTGCTGGCCAACGTGAGTCCCACCAGCCTACAGGCCTCCTGGGCTTCTGTGAAATTCAGCTGCGGGTTTGTCTTTTTGCTCACAAGGACGATCCCCCTGAGTCTGCATTGTCCTGAGATGGAAAGCTCTGCAAAGGAATCACATAGGTCCTCAGTGTGCTGCTGTCCTTGCCCGCAGGCTCTCCTTCCTAGCACAACAGTGTTGTTTTGATTCAGCAGCTGGGATTAAAGTTTAGAAATAACAGGACACAGGCCAGGCATTTTCTGCAAGGACATCCTGCTGAGTTAGGTGGGTGCTTGCCCTGATCCACGCTGTACCTCTCTCTAGACCCGAGTCCATCCTCCTTCACTGCATCAAGGTACCTTGTTCATTATACGGATGCTCCATGGATGTTCCTGGGGTGTGGTCTAGGGGACACAGCTGCTACAAACCCTTTTGGAGTCTATAACATGAAGGGTCTGTGGCTTTGAGAAAGATAGAATTCAGGGCTCGGGTTAACAGAATAGTTAGCAATACTTTAAACTAATGTTGGTTAGGGAGACCACTATTTCTGAGATGGGTTAAAAAATGTGGTACTTAGTAGAACAGAATGTGAACTTTCTCAGTCCTAGGTCTTCTCTGACCATTGGGGGGCAGGCTTACTCAGAAGTTCCTGGAGGAGTCAGATCATGAAGCTTGCATGGCAGAGAAACTAAATAAAGGAAGTAGAGTTTTCGAGTCAGTCCTGGATTTGAATCTAACCTATGTCACTTGCTAGCTCTGTGGCCTTAGGCTAGTTACTTCATCTCCTTGAGCCTCAGTTTCTATATTTATAAAATTGGAAGAACAACTGTTGTATAGGGTGGTACAAGTGAAATGAGTTGATTCAGATAAATGCTTAGCATAGTGCCTGCCATATAGTAGGTATTAATACATCATAACAGAGTATCATTATGCTACCTTCAAAGCATTTTGGTTTTAAACTGCTAATGATTGATCTCCCTAGGGGAGCTGATGCAGTTGATCAGTTATGATGTGAATAATCTCTTACTCAAAATCTAATGAATCTGAGAGTTCTCTTGATCCCTTCCCTCTGGGTTCTGGATGTATAGACCTGGATGAAATTGCAAAGTTGCATTGCATTCAGGTATTTTATTCTTATTGGGCTTCCTCCACAGAAGTCCATAAAAGGGCATTTCAGTCTCCCAGGTAATTGCTTGAACACAAATCTGTGCATCGGACGGCCAGTCAAATGCTTTGACCACCGTCCAAGTTGGTATTTAAAGGAAGTTTCTTCTTGCAAACATGGAAAGATCATTTCTAAGTCCTCCATATGACCTTGTCATGCTCTGGAGCAGGGGGCTGGGGGAAGGGAAGTGAATATGATATATGGTATTTGTGGCTAGCCTTGTTTGCTTCCAGACCCTGCTCTCAGCAAAAAGGAGACCAGAGAGCCGGCACTCAATGTGAGTGTTTGTAACAGAACAGTGTCTTGTGACTGTGCACTATTCAACACCGATGTTAATACTGATACCAAAGTTACTTCCAACTTCTATCATCTGTGGGTGCTACTCTGTGCCAAACTCTGTGTCATTTAACAGAAAATTGAGGCTCAGGGAGATTGAATAACTTTCCCAAGCTCCAGGATATGGAGCAACTAGGTGGCAGTTTGGGGGCACAAACCCAGCTATGATTGATAACTAAAACCCCGGTTCTTAACTAGGACACTATTCTGCTTCCCACTGTGTTCATGGGGAGAAGATGAACACACACACACACACACACACACACACACACACACCCCTTGAGATGAACTCTTGGAACACACCATTTGTCCTGGAATTTGGCTCATTTAACTCATAAGCTTGCTATTGTTTGAAACTCTTATGGCTGCTTCTTTGGGAATACTTTTAGAGAAGGAATATTAATTACACAATAAAATGGGTCTTGATGCTCTCTCATCATACATCATCTTTACTCTAAGTATTGTTATTACAAGGAATGATAGATCCATTCTGGGCAAGAGACTTGGCTTTGAATATTTCTTCTATTGTTAATTGGCCTTGGGACTTTGGGCAAGTTAGCACTCTCATTTGTAAAAGGAGGGTAGTTGTATCTTCTTTATAGAATTTTTGTCAGAAGTTTTAAATTAGGTAATTTGTATCTGGTGGAAGATGGGTCCATAGTAGGCAGTCAACAAATATTAGTAGATTTTATGCTTTCCTATTTAAGGACAAAGATGGGGAACTGGAATCAAAGGGATGCTCCAGTAACCCCTTCCTTAAGAGTTCTTAGGAAACAGCCAGCCTAGTAGAAACAGTATATACCGAGGAATCAGAGCTGAATTCAAACCTAAACTTCATTATGTACTGCCTTTATGAGAGCAGGCAAGTTACTTGGCCTCACTGAGCCTGTTCCTTCAACTATAAAACATCTTCTTAAGAAATAGATAGATAGACCCTCAAAAATCCCAGTGCCCATCCTCATCCACTCTATTTCATTAACCACATTTTCCCCCAGTCATGACTCTTGTATAACCTTCAGTTGTTTCTAAAATTTTAATTTCCTTAGGAAAATTTTGCCATCATTGAGGATGACCCAAAGAGTGTAATGAGACAATGTCAAAGAACAAGTTCCAGAATAATTTGAGAAATGGCAGTATTTTGGGGAAAAGTGAATAGTCTTCCCAGGGGGATGTCCAAGAGGGCCAAACTTGTTTAAAAGTAATAGTTCTGGTATTTGAAAAACCAATCATGTAACCTAATCTCCCTTATAAAATTGAATATGACAATATATGAACCAAGTCTGGATGTCTGTTCCTGACATATTTCTCAGTGCATCTTTCAGCTTAGCAATACAATTTTCCTTTTAAAGTGCTCAGATTTTCATTTGCCCAGAGCTGTAATAAGTGATTTGAGTCACAATTTTTTTTTGCCTACAGTGCAGAATGGTTACCATTTAGGCATCTCAAAAGCCTAAAAGGAATCATTTCAAGTCATTTCTTTGGCAGGGAGCTTGATGGCTAATTTTTAAACTTATATTTTCACAGATTTGTTTCAGTTAATTTGTTATTTACTGCATATTTTAAAAGAATGCATTCCATGATAGTATAGTAAAACTGATATTAAAATAATTATACTGACACTTCCAAAAACATAAAACAGACCAATATTCTGTGAAAGTTAGCCATCTTCCCCAGATTTAGTGATTGCTTAAAATTTTTTCACAGTCATCATTTGCTTCTTCAATGAAACACTTCTTAAAATAAATCTTCCCTCAATGTTTTGTTTCAAAATATTCTCATTAAAAATAGCTCATAACAAAAAATAAAAGTCAAGAGCACATAAAAGGCAAATGAGAATCATTTGAGTGAAGTTGACAAATATGGTCAGAAAATTTCTGGCAGAGCAATCCTACCAATGAGATCTTCTGTTGACTTGGAGGGTCGCCCCCCATCCCCAGAAATTCAGTCAAGAACTTGGTAGGCTTAGGACAGTTTGCAAGATCTTGCCTTGCCTCATGCTGGCAATCTGGTAAGAAACCTACCTTCTGCGTGGAGGGAGCCTTGGACCAAGAGCCTTGTGGTCCAGATGGAGGCAAGAAGCAACACCAGGCTGAAGTACTTGGCCATCATGCCAGCCCCTTCAGAGCCAGAGAAGCACCTCCAATGGGCACTGGCAGGAACAGAAGCAGATAATCACCAGTCTGGATGGAGACTTCTGGAAATATGTGGGCCCCCCCTACTGCTCCAGTTCATGACTGAGACATCCGGATTTCCCTGCTACCAAGCTTCTGACTTGTCAAGGTCACTAGGGGAAATGAGTGACGTCCCTTGAATGCTCAGGCTGTACTTTGTGGACAGCTTTCTGGAAAATTTAGCTAATGCTGACTCAGAAAACACACAGAGGAGGAAGGCAGATAGTACAATGTGAACTGCTGAAGGTTTCCCCAATTCTCATATTCCCTGCCACCGCCCACCTCCCCCACCAGCTCAGTTCTCCCAAGGTTCATCGTTACCGACGCTGGAGCTCGCTCATTTATATATTCCTAGGGGTGTCTCTGTCTCTAAAGGAGGTTAAGCATGGATTGTGCTTCTTTCCCTCCCACAATCAGTGGGTTTTTTTTTTTTTTAACTGCGTATCCTTATGATCTGTGGGAGAATGATGCTGAGGTTCAAGAGAGCAAATGATTATTTAAATACAAAGGACAGAGTCCTCATGCTTCCCTCCAGGACTTTTTCATACATCTGAAATTTCTACACCACTATAGGTGATCCCTTCTTCAAAGAAACCAGCCACATAAAAATTCACATTTATAAAACACAACTTGGGGGGCTATTTATAAAATTAGTCATTTTATACCTTGTAATAGTCATCACTACAGGGGTCCTTTATATAGTAACTCTCCCTTTAATAACTTCTCTTATATCCTGGTAGCCCCAAACTCCATTTAGACTTCCCCTTTCTTGTTTGATGAATGTGAGATTTATCTCCACTATGTACAAGTATTCTCTGCTTTCCCAGCTGGAGTTTCAGTGGTTTGGCCTCCATGGTAATTCTGGAATTCTGGTTTGAGAGGAATGCCTTGAGCAAAGGTTTCTTAGTTTTCTCCAAAAAGAATATCACTTATAGGAATAGTGTATGGATAACTAGTTCTTTTCTGAACAAATGGTATTGGTCATCAAATTAGACATTGATGTGGAAAATACCAATAATAAGAACTTCTAAGAGAACAGGGGAACATCCCTTAGATACCTCTAGTTCAGACTTCATTACTAGGGTGAGCACAAGACTTGGACTCTGGGGACCTCAGAAACATACATGGCTCTATCACCGTGGAAACAGGCAGACCGGCAAGCAGGACCCTGACCCCTTCACCGTCATCCTTAAAGCCTAACATCACAGCTGGCAGGGGTTTGGCCTTCCAGCATTTGCTGAAGTCTTAGGAAAAGAAAGAAGACAGGAAGGGGAAAAAATGAGATGTGACAGGCAAGGCTTTGGATGGGAGAAATAGCTTATGAGAAGTGAGATGACTGACCTACATTCTGGAAACAAAATCTTAGAAGGGAAATTATTAGAGAAAGAGAGTCTGCCTGACTGGGCTGGTGATTAATAATGAGCTTTTAGAAGAGGAAACAATCTTATTTTTTTGGATATCCATATTGAGAGAAGTTAAGCCCCCACGGGAATGTTACCGAAAATGCTTGCTAGGAACTTGCTGCCTCTCTTGTTAGGTGTGAATATGCCTATCTCCTTCAAGATGAGTTTCTGAAGAGTTCTTTGCCAAGAGCTCAAAGCTAAAGTGGAGAGCTATGAACAAAATATTGCCAGATAATCTGTGTTCAGGATGTGGAAAAAGAACCAGCACCACTGTCCACTTGTAAAATGACAGCTCATGCAATAATCAGGGAGAACCAATAATTTTAGAAGTTGTAGAATTAGAAGGGAAATTTGAAATGTTAAATGAAAATGAAGAGAACAGCAAGTTTCAAAGGAGAGCAGGAAACATGGAATATCCAGGCCAGTTTTCCTGTTCCCTGGATATGAAACACAGGAGTGGAAGTGATAGTTAGTCTCACATACACAAGTAAAAATTTAAATAGAGTATAACATTGAAATGTGGCATGAAAGAAGGAAATGTGGTACAACCCACAGTCCTGGACTGAGGGTAATATCTAAATTTTAGTGTAAGTTTGAACACTAATTATCTGTGTGATCTTGAGCAAGTCACTTAACCTTCTCTGGGCCTCCATTTTATCACCTGTCAAATAAGGGAGCTGAATTGTGTGAACGTAGAAGTACCATAGCAGGATAATTCTGGGGTACTCATATTACAGGGATTAGTTATTTTCTAAAATATGCAGAATGGCAAATGTATTAGTCAGTGTAGCCTAACTGCTACAACAAACAACCCCAAATCTCAATGCCTTAACAAAATTAAGGTTTATTTCTCTCATGTTACAATCCAATGGCTGACAGTGGTGGTGGTGGGGGGGTGGATTGTGTGTGTAGGAGTGGGGGATTTTGCCACACACAGTTATTCAGAGACTGTAGTGCTACCATCACCTAGTTCCTCAAACCACCCTCCCCTGCACTCAACCAGCAACTAAAGGAGGGGAGTGCGGAGGATTGTGCTGGATGGAAACTGCTTCCAGGGCCAAGCCTGTGAAGTGGCTATATCACTTCAAGCATATCTCATTGGCCAGAATGTTGTCACTTGCTCCTGTCTAACTGCAAAGGAGTCTGAGAAATGTAATCCAGGTGTGTGCCCACAAGCCAGGGGAAAAACGATTTGGTGAACACACAGCAGTCCCTGCCACAGTTTACCCTCAGCTCACCCAGTGTAGGGTTCGCTGTTCCCACCCACAGAATACAGTCACTCTCTTCTCAAGGGAGACAACTCAAGGTCCAATCTAGCTCAAAATCCATGATCTCTAACTATGCTCAGTCTTCTCCAAATGGTCCAGCTGTGGCACTCTGTGGTCTGGTCATCTATGAACTAAAAAAGTTATATGCTGCCCCCTAAATGTAATGGTGCAGCAGGATCTGAGTAACCTCAGTAAAAACTCCCACGTGTAAAGGAGAGGGGTGGGAGACACAGCAGTCACCCAGTCACAGCAGTTCTGGAATGCCGGTGGAGAGACATTATAAAGACCGCTCTATCAGTTTTCTATTGCTGTGTAACAAATCACCACAGACCCAGTGACTTAAACCAGCACCCACTTATGATCTCACAGTTCTGTGGGTCAGAAGTCTGGGTGGGCTCAGCTAGGTCCTCTGCTCTGGGTCTCACAAGACTGAAATCAAGGTCCCGGGTGGGCTGGGTACTCACCTGGAAGCTCTGGGGAATCCATGTCCATGCTTATTCAGGTGGGTGGCAGAATTCATTTCCTTGAGGTTTTAGGAATGAGGTCCCCATTTCCTTGCTGGCTGTCAGCTGGGGTCCACTCTCTGCTCCTATAAGGATGTCTGCATTTCTCCTCATGTGGCTCACTCCATTTCCAAAGTAGCAGTGACCTTTGGAGTCCTTCAAACACCTCTCAGCTCTCTGAATTCTACGTCCTCCATTAGCCAGGGAAAGCTCTCTGCTTTTAAGAGCTCACGCGGTTGCACTGGGCCCACCCAGATGGTCTCCCTATTTGAGATCAGCTGTACCATGTAACATAACAGGAGTGATATCTCATGTTCAAAAATCCCAGGGATTGGGGGAGGCATCTTGAGGGGAGGCATTTCAGAAATTCTGCAGACCACAGTCACCTACCTTCAATTAGGTCCAGATTCTGCTTTCTAGGAGAAACTCCTCTGTCCCACGTCCACTGTTCTCTGTGGCCCTTCACTGGATATAGTCTTCCTTGGCCACATGTGTAGTGGCCACCACGGAGGATGGCCTCATCGGGGTAACACAGCCTGTACAATGTGCTTTCTGCTGATGTAAGCTTAGGATCCCCAAGGCTGTTTTCTAACTTAACATTCAAAGGAGTTTTTAGTCCTGGCTTGTATTTCTTTGTAAATACAATTCCCTCACAACTTAGGTCTCTGATCTACTAGCTTCCATTTGATTCCATGTGCCAATAATCTTAACCCCAAATCCTTTCCCAGTCGCAAGTCTCAAGATATGTTTCTCTTTTTGTTTTCTCAGCCCTATGGCCTCCCTTCTAATTTAATGGAGGCTACCCTGAGTTCATTAGAAACACACAGATGGCAGGGCTGTATCCCTAATCAGGCCTTTACCATAGGGATGAGCTGATCTGGGTTCAACTGAAAAAATGCTTTTGGTTCTTTTTCACTCAAAGCTCTTTTTCAGTCTCTTTGAGACTTAGAAGCAGTCAGGTTTTCTAACTCTTCAATCTAAGCATTCTAGATGCTTTTTTCTTTCTGTTTACAAATAGCCAGTTCTTTCCTGAGTACTTCTTTTTCTTGCAATACCTTGCCAAAGGCAGCCAATATAAGTTCACATACTCCAACACTCTGATGCTTTCCAGCCACTCCTCCTAGAGCTATAGGCTGCCCATGGACTGCCTTTCAAGTTATCATGGGTTAGACTTTACCAAATATTTTTGTTTTCTTCACAGCATGGGTCACCATATTTCCAGCCCCTGATACCAGGTTTCTTGTCATTTGACTGCTAAGTCAGTGTCTTGTATTTTGAAATTTTGTTATGTCATTTCTAGTTCAAGTGTCTGAATTAATCAGGGTATGCTGTTATGACAAACATTTCTGAATTTCACTAAATATTCCTGAATACATTAAAATTTAATTTCTTGCTCATATCACAGATGAATTCTGTGAGCGCCCGTTCAAAGGCTCAGCCTCCACCCAGTGGTCCTGCCATCTTCTTGGGTCTCAGGTCTTCAGATCCCCTCTGAATTTGGTAGGCAGAGAGGAGAATAAAGAAGTTGTGAAGTACTGGGCAGAAAAGTCTGTTTAGCAAACCAGATCTAGAAAGTCCACATTTCCCTGCACCTTGCTGCAAGAAAAGACTGAAAAATACAGTTTAGCTGTAGAAATCAGGTTGGTGAAAACTCAGCAGTCTCCATCAAAGTAAAGTGTATTAATTAAAAAAAAAATAGGCCAGGATGATACAAGAAACTAGGATCAGGAACAGAGAAGAGAAGGAGAGGAAATGACCGACCCCCTGGGAGAGAGCCTGCAGTGCAGTGACCCAAGGGCTGGGGACGTCGGGGAGGCACTATTATCCGGAGGTAGATTCTCACTCAGAGTTGGGGCAAGGTTGGGGCTCAGCTCCACAAAATGAGGAGGCATTTGGCTGCTGCCAAAGATTTGGAAATGTGCTTTTATTTTCAAACTCAGGTATGTGACACTCTATATTTCAATGCTAGCACACCTGTGTGAAGTTTAACAACATTAGGAACTGACAGCCAGTGATACACAAGTCCAGCATCTCTCTCCTTCACTTACTCAGCCAGGCTGTACATGGGGAGTGACACAGGTGGGCTTTGTGGCAGCCGGAAAGTGAAGGTCCTTTTAGGAGGTGACATCAAGAATGACATCAACAACACAGAGTCCTAGGGTCCTAAGCAGAGACGTTAGACTTCAGAGGCATTTTGAAGGGAACTTTTATTTCTGATCAATACCACTATTGGAAGTACAGGGCCTGTTCCTCTCCATTTCACTGCTGCTTCGGCAACAGTTCCAACTGCTTCAGGTCCATCTTTGCTTTTCAGAAAAGAGATACCGATGAGCCCTTTTTCAGAAATGCCCTTGAAAATGTGGTTACTCTTTTGCTCCCTCTTGTCCTCAACCTCCCTTACTCACAGAGCAGTTTGGCTGAATGGAAGCAGTCATGCAGGCCTTTCTGTGGAGCAGCTGGAGGTTCAAGAGCTCACTGCAGCTCCTCTCTTGGCCTTTGTCTCAACTGGAAACAAAGGTGGGAAGCTTGTGGCCAGCTGGACAATGGGCCAGCTCAGTCTGGTCTTTCTGCAAGGGAGGCTGAGATTGGACACTCCCAGCCTAGAATCTTGCCCTACAGCCATCTTCTCTGGAGCTCCATTTGCATCCTCTCTTTGGCTCTGAGGGCCTAAAGCTCCTTCAGTGTGTCTGGTCCCCCTGGAAGAGGCAGGGCAAACCATCCCCCCATGCTGCCAAAGTCTGTCTGCCTTGATCTGCACCTCTTTACCTTAATAGCACATCCTTGGTCAACCCTGGCGTGGGGTCCTCTCACAGCGGTTTTCCATCCCCTGGAAAGGATATCCCTCCTTACAACAACATGTTGTCTTACAGTGGAGCCTGGTCTAGGTGGGCCTTTCTGAAAGGAGTGGTTACATCAAATCCAGCCCTTGAGCTTGGAAGTGGTGTTGCTGGTTGGGTCACAAAGCAGACTGAAAAATATCAGAATAAGTTGAGGCTCATAAAGATGTTATTTTTCTTGTTGAGATGGTGGTGGTAATGGTGCTGGGAAACATGCAAAATGTCAGCTGTTCCCAACCTGCTCTCCACCACCTTGAATGCTCACTTGTTCTTTTGACCAACATTTAATGACACCCTCCCAAGCAGCAGCCACCATGCTGGGCACTTACCCAGAGAATGGGTAAGACATGGTTCTTGTCTTTGAGGAAGAATGCTAGGGAAGACAGACACATAAATAAGTTAATATGATACACTCTGGTAATGGTCACTAGTAGTAGTAATGAAGATGTTTAAAAAGTGCCAGAAAGCACAGAGAAGGGTGTGACCTATTATGAGGGGCATGGTGGGGAGCTGGAAGGAGGCCATCAAAGCTCTATGAAGGGGATGATGTTTGTACTTGGTCCGGAAGAGTAACCAGAAGAAGGGGGTGCAGCAGAAGAAAAACTACTGAGCAAAAACAATTTAGTTTGGGAACCAGAAATGGCTTGGAGTGGCTGAAGGGCCACTTGGGGGAATGGGGCTGAAATGGAAGACATCCAGCTAGGAGACCTTTGGACAAGGCAGTTTAGTTCGGGTTGAGTACACCAGAAATTAACTCACCATTGTAAACCAATTATACTTCAATTTAAAAAAAAATAGTGGAGGGGTTGAGAGCACAGCCCCTGGGCCAGCATGCCTGCTTTTGACTCCTAGCCCCATGATTTACTAACTGGGTGTCCTTGGCAAATTACTTGTGATTTTGTGCTTCAGTTTCCTTATCTGAAAATGGGAAGAGTCATAGTCTTTTCTTTTTCTTGAGGACTCAGTGGATGAACACCTACATAATACCTAGAACAGCACTTGGCTCAAATAAATTCTATGAGTGTCAGCAACAGAGATGAACGTCCACCGCAAAACAGAAACAAAAGCAAAGCCATCTCTGAAACCCGCACAGAAGCCACACCCCTGGAAATGACGAGGCATGAAGGAAGGCAGTGACTGTAAAGGTGGAGCGAGAAGTCAGACTGGAGGTGGGACGTGCTCTCAGTTTTCCGCTGAACAAGGAGAGTGCTCTGACACATACACTTGGGTTGGGAATTCCACTGGAACTGGAGTGCTGAGCTGGAGCTGCACACCTGCATCTGGGCACAGCGCAGCTGAAAGCACACCCTGTCTCCTCCTTCCCCTGAAGGGCGGGTTAACTGCTCTCAACTGGGGAGAGAGCAAAGAGGGGACAGACCATGCTGTACAGCAGCTTAGAATCACCACTTGAAATGGAGACCAGCAAGTTTGCTAAGGAAGTCAGGAGTATTCAGTGTTTTTCAAACATCTTAAGTCCACGTGGAGAGCTCGTGAACAGGTGCCTGGTGTTTGCCCCACACCTAGTGAAAATCTGGGGTTTGGCTTTATCCCCAACGCACACCCAGAACACACGTTTGGAGGGTAGTTGGCTTCATGCACGTGCATGCTGTGTGTGTGTGTGTGTGTGTGTGTGTGTGTGTGTGTGTGTGTGTGTGTACAGAGGCATATGTCAATTTACATCTTCCCATTTCATTTCGAGCACTGAGCTAAAGTCAGCCTAATGATTTTTTTGAGAAACTTTTCCGACTTCTGTAAAGAGAAACTCCGATTCCAAAGGGGAGGAGGGGAGGCTGAAGGAGAGTCAGTAAGAATGAGATGGGAAATGGGAAGATATTCATGTTGTGACTCCAAATTCCAGGTCTGATCCTCGGGGTCAGAGTGAGCCTTTAGGCACAATTCTTCCTGATTTCTGACCGCAGAGAAGAAAAAGGGGGAGAGTGAGCTTCGCACTGTCCACTGTAGGGAAGGTGTTTTGTTTCTCCCCAGCCATCTGAGCAACCTTCCCTTCCATTGGAGTTCCCCGGTGAAGGCCACTTCTTTGTCCACGGATGCTTTCCCAGAGCAGTTCTGTTGATCTTCTAAGAACACTGCTTACTGTGTATGAATAGCGCCCACAGGGGTGCCGAGTATGAAAGAGCCCCCGCTCTTCCCTGACAGCAGCGGTGGGCCTGACACATCATGCTTGGGGAAAGGGCGGTAGGCTGTGTGGAGCAGGGCACCAGCCGGGTGTCAGGTTTCCTACTGCTCTGTAGGCTGCTCATGCTGGAGTCCCGAGCTCCACCAGGAGTCCCTTTGGGCGGCTGAGCAAGAGGATTTCCCCAGGGGCCCGTCAGCCTGCTCCACACAAGAGTTATAGGAACTGTAGAGCCCCAGCACGACAGTCAAGACCAGCATGGCGGCGGCCATCATCCAGATGACTTGCCAGTGCTGACACAGTTTGGGATACATGACTTGTAAGAAATGAACCAATTCTTCAAGTTTGCTGTCAAATGAAAAAGAAAAAAAAAAAAAGGGTGGAGGGTTTAGTTTACTGGGCACATATATGATGCCCAGACCCACACTTCCATCTGGGTACCTTACATGCTGTCCTGACCTGTGGTTCAAACTCAGCTGTGCAGCGAGTGGCTTGACAGCAATTTATTCAAAATACCCTAGGACTACTTAATAAGAAGTTCCAAAAGAATGGTCTAACAATCTATAGTTTACAAATTTTCCCCAGGTGATTCTGATGCCAGAAGCCCATAGCCTTTATATTGAGAGCCACTGGTCTAGAACACTCTATTTGTGTGATCATTCATCCATTCACAGAGGCCCTCATCTACTCATGAGACAGTCATTAATATCTAAACTCTCCCAAGCCCCAAGATACCAGGCCGGCTGACCCCCTGCTCCCAGGCATCCAGACAGCACCAGCATCTTTCCTGCGCTTAGCACTAGTAGTGATCAGTCCCCGGTGCTAACCTGCCCCCGCCTCCATGCTCAGATGCGTAATCTGTTGTCCTCAGTTCCACACGTGACTGTGTCCAGAGTGGAAGGACTGTGACAAACTCCTAGAAGACTCTTGGTGTCGAGTAATAAATGACAAGAAACCGGATCAACCTCAACAGCTCACTGCAAACTATTCCAGGGGCATTCAGAGGACTAGGAGCCTCCAGCAAACTCTGGGTGACTTATTCAACACATTTTCTCAGCCCTATCAACCTCATTCCCTAATTCCCCCTCATCCTCTTTCTCTGCTCTCTCCACACTCTTCTCTCTCTCCCCTCAACTCCCTCTTTTCTCTCCTCCCCCTCTTCCTCTCTTCCCAACCGCCTCTCAACTCTCCCCCTCTTCTGTGTGTGTCTAGTGAGAAGACATGTCAGATGCCCCACTTTGAAGAGCCATTCATAGAGCTCTCCGGAGAAGCTCTGGGTCCGTTCCTTAAGTTAGAATCTCTTCCTGTTTCTAGTCCCAGATCTATTTATTAAAAATAATGTAAAAATGAGAATACTGAGAATCGCCAAATGGAGATGAGAAAAGCGACAGGAGGGCTTTCTGAAGACGCTGAGGCTCACACAGACACTGAAAGATGCAGGCCAGCTGCTGAGAAGTAGCTCTGATTCAGAGCTAGATGCCTTAGATAGGTAGACAGACTCAACAATCTCCATAGAAAGGGATCACACGCTCAGGATGCCTGCCTTGGATACCACGGCACTGGCTGGTTTCTTTTCCACGTGGGAACGCTCTGAGGATTGTTTCAGGAACAACTAAGTAAAGCAAAACAGCGAGCCCACGAGTTGAGATGCAGATCACTGGCTGTTTTCACAACTGTTGGGGAGGGAGAATTTGGAGATGGAAGCTTATTTTCTTTCAGCCCTATTTAGATTCTATTTAGGTACAACTGTCTTTCTTTGGGGCTGTATTTCTGTGCTTCAAAACAAGCTGCCAGGAATGGGGAAGTAGGGCTGCCAAGGAGGAGAGCAAGATCTGCTTCATGACCCTTAGCTGGTCACCCATTTCTAGCCTATAAGGGAGGTTAGGAATGGTATTAGATGAGAAACAGAATTACTTTGGAAATCAGTTTTTGGTGGTTCTGAATTCTACCTACTCCTCCATTGAGAGGGATGAGGTTACCCCCCCCACCACCACACACACCTGGGGCTAGAAAGGGGCTCTAGGGATGCTGCTGGGGGAGCTCAATGTGTCGCAGTCTGGGGGCACAGTGGACTGGTGCATGACTCTCACCAGAGAGACCTGGAGAGTGAGAATCTTGCTGAACTGTTTGGTGGCATCAGAGCAGGGGGTCATGGTAGGGAAAAACCATCTTCCCACCACTAGTGGGTCAAAGGCACATATTTCACCTTAACTGAATGTAGTCAGGACAGGGAGAGCTGGCGTGGGGTGTCACAGACCCTGCCTGGAAATGCTGCCTAGGGCTGAGCAAGATATACTTCCAGCTGCCCAAGGATTGAGAGAGGGACTTAAAGTAGCCAGCCAGGAGAGGTGCATTCGACCTCATAAAGGGACCTGCAGTTGAGAGAGCCTCAGCAATGATGTGAACCTGTGTGTGTGTGTGTGTGTGTGTGTGTGTGTGTGTGTGTGTGTGTGTGTGTGTCTGTGTGTGTTTGTGTGTGTATACACTGGAGAGGGGGATGGGGGTGGGTTTCTCTGAAGGTCCCATAAAGCACGGCACTCAACAAAATCAAAGTCAGCCTTAAATCCTTGCCAAGTCCTGGAGCCCGCTCACAATAAGACCAGCCAAGTAATATCTTTCCTATCCTTAATCTCCATTCCCTTTTCCCACGTTAACCCTGGAGGGTTCAGGCACTGCCTTAGCCAAGCTGGGGTGGAAGGTGGGAGTGTAAGTGCAGAGGAGAGCAAGAAACCTGCTCTGTCCTCGCTGCAGGCTTCCTTCCTGAAGCACAGTGGAGCTGGGGGGAGGGGGTGAGAAGGGGGAGATGGGGGGGCAGAGAGAAGGTTGAACTTTTTAACTTCAGGCTTTTGACTATTTCAGGGAACTGGCCATCTTAATTACTGAAATGAGGTTATTCTTGGGACTGAAACTTGACCAGAGGACTTTTATTTTCTGAGAGTTATTGGAAAAGTAAAGGAATTTGCCTAATATCATCTTAACCCCAAAGAGCAGGTTTGAACTGATAGTGGGAAAAAAGACAAAAGTGTTCCGTTGGACCTGATGAGTTCACTTGTTCAATGTATTACATGAATGCCAGAGGACTGTGTTCTCTGCTTGAATATGGTTAAGATACTGGGTTGATTCACCCAAAATTCATTTAAGCTGATCCTCCAGAAAGTAATGGTTACAACAGGTTACATTACTATGTCTTATTACTATGTCTTATTATCACAGAGGTGAGATTCAGACAAGACTCTAGTGTTTGATGTGGAACCTCTTAAATAAGGGGTCAGCTGCTGGGGTCAGTCCAGTAGTTTTAAAATGCACAAGGGGGACATGGGGCTTTTAATAACTTCAGACTTTGCTTGTTGACTTTAGACGATGCCAAAATTTCATGGTGGGGGAATCACATTTGAGTGCAGGTGCCTGTAGACAACTGTGCATGTAAGGGACTTAGGAATGAATGGATTGCCTGATATCAAAGACAACAGCTCTCGGGGCTAGACTGGCTTGGGTGACAGGTGAGGAAGGGACCCGATAACTGTGAGTGGGCAGCGTACATGAGAGTAGTGTCAGTTATTATGGAGACGGCACCACACTGCTGGGCCTGAACAGGTGAAGTTACGCCATGTGCAGAAGGCCAGGGGGCCTCCTGGGGGCTGTGCTGATGCCTGGCCTCCGTCACCAGAGGTACAGGCATGTTCTCAAGACCAAAAAGTGAATCCAAGAGGGGCAGAGGTTGGGAGAGAGAACGAGGCCTCTCAGGATCAGCAGGAGTAAAAGGACACTCTTGGATGACGGATGCGACGGGCAGCCGTTGCCATGTGCTACTGACCGGGAGCTGGGCAGAGGGAGAGCCAGGCACAGCCCTACTTCCCCTGGGGCTGCGTGAAATGGGAGCCTGAGATCAAATTAGCTAGGTAAGGATCCAGCTGTGTACTTTGTAAACCAGACTGTTTATATTCCACGTCCTCTTTCTGTTTAGTTCTCTTTTGTTCTTAGTGTTTGGAAGGGTTAGGAATCCCAGCCTGTCCTTCTATTTTGAAGGGAGCCAAAGGAAGGCTTGTTGTCCAGGCCTCGGCTTGACTGCATTAGAAGGGAGGAGGCAGTGTGGTGGCCTGCAAAACAGGAGCAGAGGACCCCCAGGAGGGAGAGAAGACCCCAGCAGACAGGACCCAGCTGCCTGGAGTCTTGCTTTCTATGTGAAAACTGGGCTTCTCTTCTTAGGGGAGGTGGTGCATCCTAGCACAGGTTTGTTTCCAACAGGGAAGCACTTTCTCTTGCCTTGAACATAGGTTGACTCGTGCAGACTGAGACCTCTCGCTCTGGTTGAATCTCCCACCAACTGGGCTCTGCTGGTCGTTCTTATGTGCGTTGAAGCATATCCATCTCACTTCAAATCTGTATTCTATTACCTTATTCATTGTGTGCGTGTGATTTCCAGAGTCTGCCAGCACTGAGGCACAGACACATACCCTGTCCCAAGGTTAGCGGCTGATTAGATTAACTGATCTTTTTTTTTTTTTTTTTTTTTTTTGGCTGGAGTCACCCTGGACCCCAAGACATCCTGGAAGTTTAAAAATAATAATTTTGGTGAAGTGTCCCAAATTTGCTGTAACCATATTTAAAAAAATCAAAATTCAAGGCTTCTGGTTTGAACATACTAACAGAGACAATAAGGCTAAATGTATGAAATCTGGGCTCTCTGTTAAAATCCAGGATGCTGATGTGTCACTATATTCACAGGTACAGGTAGGGCAAGATATAATGTGTGTGTAATGTAATATCTAATTTCTGCATGTCATATATATATATATTTTTTTTTTCATGATTTAGTGGAAAATGCACTTGAAATATAAAGTATACTAAAAAATAAAAATCCAAATATTTCCCATCAAAGTGAAAACATTTGGTTTGTTTGGTCACCATGGAAGGAACCTGCTGGAGACTCACCTTTGCCATGAAGTTGAAATTGTCCCCTACCTCCCTGTGTTCTCTCTGTCCCTGCTCCCCTCTTGGGCTTTAGGTTAGCTCCCTCTTTCATGGGGATGGATGGGGAATGAGCTACCTGTGGCTGGGCTTGTTGGGGGGAACCCCATTCAGGGGCCCCTGCATTTTCTCAGCTCCTGAGAACTCCTGGTTGCTGCCAGCCCCACCCTTGGCCACCCCTGACCCCTCAGCTCTTGCAAACATCCCCTTGTTAACTATGTTGGCTCTTCGAAATTTCCTCTGCCTCCTCCTCCAACATGAGTGCCCTCCTGGTTTCTGCTGGCTGCTCACTTGGGCCCCCCGGATCCATCATTGCCCTGGACTGGCACCTCTAGGGATGTTGTGCAGTGAAATGAACTGGGACCCATTTCAGCAATGGTAAGCACTCCAACCTGCTTCTCTGCTCCTTTTCCTCTTCCTCAGCTTCTTCTGCCTCTTCAGGTTCCTCAGGATTCTCACTCTTCTGTTCTTCCTCCTCCTCCTTCAGGTCTTGAAGCTCCTTGGTCTTCTTTAGACCTTCCTGGTATCTGGAAGGCAACAATGAACGACTGAGTCTGGAAAGGCCAGGCGTGGAGCATCCTTTCCTGAGTCATTGGAGGAGGGCGCTGAGCACCCCCGATGATGACACACGCATTTCCCGTGGTCCCACACAAAAGGAAAAAGCTGAAAGGCCCTACTGCATCCCAGGGTGGCTCATGTCAGGACAATTTCCCCTCACCTTCAGCCATTCTTCCTGTTTATGTGAAAGTGTGACAAAACAGGGAAAAAATGTGGGTGCAGAGCATCCCGGCTGGGTTCTTCCACAAACCGTTTGGTAGGGCTGAGGTCTGCATATGCTCTCTGTGTCACCTGGGAGCCTCAGCCCCTCCTGTGTAAACAGAGAGGCCAGTCCCCATCGCACGGGGGTCAGAACATGGTGACGTAGTCCCAGGTACACAGCTTGATTTAGGAAGGGTGACAGCCATCACACAGACTTGTTGGGAAGCTTTGTGGATGTGAAAGGCACACAAACTGGCCTAGAGAGGGACTGAGTTCACAAAGCCAATAGAAACATTACTCCCCCGCATTCTAGGTGTAGAGGACAGGTGTGGGTGAAAAGATGGACTTTTCAAGAGAAACCTTCTGATTTCCTTCTTCCAGGACTAATATTACCCTGAACAGACTTTTTGCTTGTCCTGCAGCTGAGTGTTTAAGGCCAGCAGAGTTTGGCTGGGACAACTCCACCATGGTGCAGGTGGCTGCACCCCGAAGCCCACAGGTTCCACGTCATAGGGAAAGATGCTCAGGGCGCGGTGCCTGGTCAGAGGCAGTTCTCTACCTGGCTGAACTAGGGTCCCGCCCAGTACCTGCTCAGTACTCCGCCCCATTAGGATTGACAATGGGCCAAAGGTGCCATTGAAATCAGTTAGAGAGGGGACAGCTGGACGCTGAGGGGACTCCTTTCACAGGAAGAAGGATGGCCGGGGCGGTTCTAGGAAGTGGGGTTGCAGCTGCTCCTGGCACCTGTTAGGAAGCCTCAGGCACCACCCAGAGGAACCACCCAGAGCTCCTGATTTCTAGACCCTTCTGGGCAGTGGCGTTCTGGTGGCTTTCTGCCTAAAAAGAGAGCAGTCTTGTTATGATCGAACCACAACCTCTAGCCCCATTTCCTCCTTTCCTTCCTGTGGAACAGCTTTGCTCTTTCCTATGTAGTTCCTCACTGAGGCAAGGATGTCCCGGGGCCACTGGTTGCTTCCCTAAATCCTTTAAGAGGCAGGAAAAGCTTGTGGGAAGGTATCTTTTGACAAATGCCGGTGACCCTGGGGTGGCCGAAGTCTGACTCACCCCTTGCTGTATGCGTCTTCCTCCAGCCTGGCCTTGGTCTCCCGGCTAATCCCCTCCAGGCAGTGCGGAGTCGGCGTGGGAGCAGAGGCTTCACAATCAGGGTCCCCGTTCGTCTTTCCACTAGTGAGAAGAGGGAAGGACAGGGCATCCTTTCAGGGACAGATGGGGCATCTGAAAACCAAACCATGTCTTTGGCCTGTTCCTGGCTGGAAGGGAGGAAACTCATTCTGGATTGAATTTGTTTCAGTCTTTCTACTTTGACATGAGATTTTATAAAGGCCTTAGTCCATGAGTCCTCCCTAGACCCCCAAACATCAAATACTGCACCAGCTCCCCCTTTGTCCTCATGCTCCCAAATCCACTTCTATTCTTACTCTGGGAGAGGCTATGGGTGGACAGACAGCTAATGGGAGCTCTATGGCACTAAGAGCAGGAGGATGGAGAAGACCCACCGTTCGGAGTCACTCCATCCCTGTAGTCCATCTTTTACTTCACTCATTTAAATATCTACCGAGCACTGACTTAAGTTACAGGCATCTGGTAACGTGCTGGGGATACATTCAAAAATAAAAGAAATGGTCTTTGCTGACATGGTGCTCAGCAGGAGAGAATACCCCAAAAAAGGAAATAACAAAATATGAAATTAATTACAAATTGTGATAACTTTCGTGAGAGAAACAAACTCTGTGCAATGACAGGAAATAACAAGGGGAGAAACTGCTTAGATTGAGTGGTCAGAAAAGGCCTCTCTGAGATAGAGTAACTGAAGCACAGACCTGAAAGACAAGGAGTCAGCCACATTCATAGCAGAGGAAGACCCTCCCATGGAGAAGCAAGATGTGCGAAGACTCTGAGACACAAAGGACATGGAGATGTTTGAGGAGCTGAAGAGAGGCAATGAGGTAAGAGCTGGCTTCTGGACAAGATACATTTTCGATGCCTGAGAGATATCCAGGTGGAGTTGGATATACTGAAGTGAGTTAGAGGAGAGCTCTAGGAAGCAGGGGATTGGGTAAGACTATCTAGGGACACAGTAATGAGGAAAGATGAGAAGAGGATCCAGGACCAAGCCGTTGGCATCTCCGCCCTTAGCTCAGGTGGAGAAGGAGGACCTTACAGAGGAGACTAAGAAGGAGCAGCCAGAGAGCTAAGAGGAAAGCCAGGAGGGCATGGAGCCCTGGGAGCTGAGAGAGGAGAAGGTGTCAAGGAAGGAGCGGTAACTGTGTCACACACACACTTCTGAGAGCCTGAGTCAGGCGACTATGAGATTTGATAACATGGAGGGCAAGAGGAGATTTGGTGACCTGGTAGGAGCCAAAGACAGATTAGAATGGGCTTAGTGATGGGTGGGGGGTGAGAAAGGGGGAGACGTAGACACAGTAATTTGATGAGGACTTGGAGTAGAAGACTGTATTGGGGAGGGTGTAGCTGAGCAAGTGGGTCGAGGGATGAAAGCACGTTGGAGTGTGGATAGAAATGAGCCAGGAGAGGGACGAGAAGAAGGGGATGACCAAGGGAATAAACGCTTTGAAAAGGGAAGGTGGGATAGACCTTAGACAAGGGGAGAAAATGTGCCTTGGTGACAACGGGAAGGAGATGAAGATGGTGGGCTGGGGACCTGGCAGAGGAAGAGGAGAAGGATCCTCCTGTCTGACAGCTTAAACTTTCCTCTTGAAAATGGAAGACAAGGTCATCTGCTGAGAGTGAGAGGCAGGGAGGCCTAGGAAGGCTTCAGGAGAGAGGAGAAGGCATGGGAATCGTGAAAGGGTGGTGGGGGCTGGCGGAGACAAACACGCTAGAAAATCAGCAGGATGACTGACAGCGTCAGGGGAAGGGGGGCGCCCGCTGGAGGTAGGAAATCTCAGGCTTAAAGGAGGTATCCTGATGGCCACGCCTTCTCTGTAAATCCTGCAGCCCACCTAGGTGTCCAGAATCCTGACGGGGGTCTTGTCAGGGAGGAGCCCTGGAATAAGGCCAAACAGCGCCTTTCAGCCAGGACTCTTGACATATCGCAGCCGCCACCCTCCCTGACCTCTCAGACAGGCTTTATGAGTGAGACTTGCACCTTCTCCTCACTCTTGGCAACAGTTTCCCATCTCTGAGTTTTCCTCAGACCTTGTAAAATTACATTTCATCGGGTTGGAAACCAGAACCCATCGCGAGCAAGAAAGATAACACTCTAAAAATATCAGCTATTCATAACATTTCTCCTCCTTAAAATTACATTATCCACTCCCTTCCATGTGACCTCTGCCTGATGTGCAGTTTCCTATTTGTCCAAACGACTGGAACAAGAGCAGAAAAACACAGCTACAGCCAAGGGCAGGAAAGCAATTCTTCTATGAAATACGGTAGGGTGTAAAATGCTATTTCCTGACCCCTAGACTGAGTGTAGAGTTCCTTAAATGTCTTCTCCAACTATCTGAAATTTCTCCGTGTGCATTTTAAAGACAGTTCAAATACCTTTGCCTCTGTGGAACTGTTGCCAGAGTCTTCCCCTCTTCCATGACCTCTGGCTAAAGTCCATCTCTCCCTCCCTTTATGCCCTCATTGCACCTCTTATACAGCAGAACTTGGAGCAAGGGCGGTTTTTTGTTTTTTTTTTTTCTATACATCCTCATCCCTCCATATGACTGTGATTGTAGGAAGATTGTGTTTCCATTTGAATGGTGCTTGGCACAAAGTAAATGCCTTTAAGTGTTTGCTGAGTTGTACTAAGTTCACTGTGGCTCTTTAAGTTCCTGCCTGTTAATCTTACAAAATGGGCAGGTCCTCTGTGTAAATGGCTACTTCCTGCAAACTTGGTGTTTGGGCTGAGCTAAAGGAATCCCTATGCATGGCTGTAACTTGGAGTTGAGTACAGCCTGTGCCCACCCTAGGGATTTCTGGTCCAGACACTCATGGACCTTGGCATCTGTTCCCAGTCCAAAATGCTGCGTGCTTTCCTACTGGGATGATTGATTAGAATGAGGCTCATTGTTCTCTCACGTCTACTGGGTCAAAATGTTTGTCATTGTGCTCAGCTCTCAGTAACCTGAGGGGCTATTTACTCAAAATGTGTTGTTTGACCTACAGATATATTAGAGTCTGTTTTTTCCACATGTTAAACAATATTTGAAAGTGACCCCAATCCTGTTGCCTGCTATCCCCAGTTCTGCACCTTACTTTCTCCTACCAAGGATAGTTCAGGTTCTTGGTGATCCCCACTGCTTTGAATAGACGCTCTCAGCTGGCCTGAGCATTCTTTCTACAGAGTCCAGGCCCTGCCCCATCATGAAAGTCTGTCGGAAAGAGAGGGAAGATAGATCTTCTGCCTTGACTGCAGAAGACCTGGGGGCCAAGAGTTGGGAATGGAGCCTTGTTGGGGTCCTCCTGGAAAAGAGGTTAGTATGTCCAGATGCAGGATTGGAAGGGAGAATTCTAGTGTGCTTCTCATTCAGGATGTCGAATGACTATTTCTGGAGAGATTCAGAGACCATGGGTTAGACACTATGACCCCAGGGGCTTGGTAAGATCCTGTAAAGTTGCTTACTTCCACATAGCTGTTAGTTTGTCAGCCCTTTACATATTCCCTGTAGTGATCAAGAAAACAAGGAAACAAAGAAAAAGACAAAAACAGCCTAGACAACATGGTGGACCTGTAAGCTTCCTCAGGGTGAGGCAGCAAAGTGAGGAATTGCCTAGCAAACGTCAAGATTAAAGTGTGTGTGGGGGTGGGGGTCACTGAGCAATAGGGTGTTGGCTGCATATACTGAGAGGTAAGGAAAACAGGCTGAGTCCGGGGGTGGGGAGCTAGGCGCTTGTACTGAAAAAGGGGCCCAACACAGACAGTCCTTGCCAGGTCAAGCAAAACTATTCTAACAACAACGGAAAATGAAGGACTAAAGCTGTCTCAAAGCAAGGAAGAAGGAAGAAGAGAGGTGTGTGTTCTACCAAGTGAGGAAAGACACAAGGGGAAAGTTCTGAGAGGTGGCAGCTGTGATCCAGATGTTTTCCAGCAAGCAAATGAAAGAATTGGAAAAGTAAGTTATAAACTCCTCTGAGTGTGTAGAAACAGCCTGCCTTGCTCTGGTTGAGGATTAAAAGACCTGCAAATTGCATAGATGCCTAGAAAAGTTAGGCCTAGCAGACAGTTTGTTGCCAACCCAATTCTCACTCTCCCTCCTACTTCCTAACAGCAACGTGATTTTGCTCAGGAATTTACTCTTCTTCGTGGAGCCACTTTTGCTCCATGGGAAGCTGACCCTCTCTCCCCACCTCCAGGGCTTACTTTAAGCCCATGATGACAATCTTGTTCCCAAAGCCTGCAATTGGTTTAGAAAGGGATCATGTTCCAAATTTGCTAAAAGAAAGAAGACTGAAGAAAGGCTTCTGGGTTCATTCTGAAGAAAGAAACATGGAAAGAGATGGTCCTTTTCTTCCTCTAGGTATTGCAGCCTTTTGCCACAAGACTGCTGATGAAGTCAACATACAAAGTGGGCAGAGAAGAGGAAATTGTAGAGGCCCAGCTGCGGCCCTGCTGTACCACACCTGGAAGAGTCTCACTTGTGGACTTACTCTTTGAACCCCTTTGAGTTGGGGCTTTCTTGTATCTGTAGCCCACAGAATCCCAATGAACAGAGAAGGCTTCTGTCTCCTCTGGGCTCTTCAGAGATTGAGGCACCCTTGGACTCAGCCACAGCATCTTCCTGGTCCAGGAATTTTGCAAACTGGGTCTGAAATCTTTGTGGATCTCAGAATCCCATTCATTTCCCCCAGAATTTAATTTGCTTTCCATTGAAATGTTGGGTGTGAGGATGGGAGGAAAGGTGAGTTGGGGCAGTTCTCCCCAGAAATCCCCAAAGTTAAGAGGAAAATGGACAGACTTACTTTTCCAAAAGTGCAGGCAGTGCTGAGGTGACAGGTGGGTTGCCTTTCCCGTTGGGTGATTCTGACTGAATGGAAAACAGGAGACAGAGAACTGAAGATCAGCTAGGAGGGAAGAAGCCAGCACCAATGACAGGTCTCTGGTGATGCTGGGGAGGGCCTGCTGCTCCTCTTTCCCTTCCCCCTCCCCATGCTTTCTGATCTGCAGCTGAGCCCAGGCATTGGCCCTTCTTCAGGCCTTCTCTGTCCTCCTTTCCTAGGTGCACAAGCAACGTGCACCTTTCCCTTTCTCCTCTTCCAAGTCTCCTTGAGCAAAGAAAAGAATTTACACCTTGAGACTCCATTCTGGAGGGGAGCCATCAGTTTTTCTCTGTTCCCTATTTACTGACTTGGACTAAACATTAGCGGACCCCCTACAAAATGCAGGCCCCAAGGTCCCTGGGATGGATTCAGGCAAACCCATCACTGCCCTAGTGATACAGTTCAAAGCACAACTCACAAGAGATGCTCGCCATTACAAAAAGCTGAAGGCATCAGAAATTTCTTAATAATAAATTCCCCAGGACTATCACGTTGTTTTGTTGCAATGGATTTGGTTTGAGCAATGGTTCTCAACTCTGGCTGCATGTTAGAAGCCTAGGGGAGATTTTTTCAAAGCACTGATCCAATCCAGAACCTCAGGGTGGGGCTCAGGCATTGCACGTTTTAGAATTACCCTGTGTGATGTTAATGTATATCACTGATTAGAACCCCTAGTCTAAAGGAATATATATTTGGAAACCACGTTTGTACATTTAGTATAACATTAGAAATAGGCCTGTTAAAACACACCAGCTAGCTCTCCCCAAGATCTTTAAAAAAATTTTTTTTTCCTCAGGTTGCTTTATTTTAGTGAGGGATTTGGGAGTTTATGTTGATTTATAGATGACTGAAATGCTCAAAAGGAAGAGGTTAAAGAAGTTTAAGAGTCATTGCTACCTAGTGGTACTACAACAGAGCTTGAATCCATTTTACCTATTGCTTCCAACAGACTGGTTGCTTATAGAATAGTGCTAGGCAGGGACAGGGCACAGAGAAACAACTGGAGAAATCATTAAAAGAGTTTTAGATAGGATTAACTAGATTCACAAATGTCTGGGATCTAGAAGATACTCTGTTTATAGGAATTATCTTTGTTCAAAAAATTAAAATGGATTTTTTTTCTGGTTAAAAGTAATATATTCTTACTATAGAAATATGAAAAGGTACTGAGAAAATTAAAATCAACTGTGATTTTACCATTGCCCAGAGATAACCATTATGAATAGTTTTACATCTATTCTTTCAGAATTTTCTACATCTATACACAGAAAAATGCTCTTAAAAAAAAAACTACAAAACAGTTACACTGTATTTACTAGAGTTTTGCTTTTTGTTAATAATAAACTATAGACATTTTTTCATGTCAATAAATATTTATATTTATTCATTATATTTAGCAGCTGTGTAGAAACCCCTTACAGGAAAATTCATAATTTATTAAACCGATCTTTTAGTAATGGAAATTCTGCTTATTTCCAATTTTTCAGTGTTGTAAACAATGCTGTAATGAATCAAGGCAAGATAACACTGGGTTTAAGAACTGGGGGTCTGGAGTCAGAGAGCCTAGGGTTCAAAGGTCAGCTAACTACTTACTGCATGATGCAAACTTCAGCTGCTTAAATCCACTGCAGAGTGAAAAAAAAAAAAATCCCATTTTGGAGAGTCATGGTTTAAGAATGAAAAGAGGTACCCTTTGCAAGGAACACTCTCTGAGCTGCCAGCACCTTGCTCAAGGATACTGTGTCATCTTCTCAGGGCAGTGGAAGACATGGGGCCTTGTCTATACTGAGCTTTCTGAGCCATAGCACAGAATCTGCGTTGGGAATTTCCTCCCTTGCTGACCCTGCCCCATCCAGGCCGCCCCACAGCAATGAGCCTAGGGGCCGGGAGGTAGGCATCATCATACTCACCGGGGCTGGTAAGGAGGGGATGGGGGATGAGCTGGGCGACTGGCCAGGCAGGTTCAGGATATTAAACTTGGGAACTACGGCAACGCTGACCCTCCGGCGGGGCATGTTCTGTGAGAAGAGAAGGCACCAGGCCCATTGTATTGCTGTATTCACTGGATAGTCTGGCTTTAGGGTAGTGATGTGGGGGGTGTAGAGGGTGGCCAAAATTAACATAAAATTTTTATTAGTGGTGAGTGATTTCTCAACATGTTCCAATTTAACTTGATCAGAAATAGAACAGAAATGACCCCCAGTCATTGGATGGCGTATGAAACCCTGGTTAGTGTATGAAAACTATCTACGGCAACACCAAGGTTTACGCATCATTTTGTGTTCATTGAAGACACAGTACGGTCTGGGATGCCATGAGCAAGGGAAGACTGGAGGCTGAGCTAGCAAGTGTGAGAGGCTGAATGAGAGAAGCTGTCCAAGGTTCCCTGGGACCCTTGGATCCAAGAATGAACGATTTCCTGGGTGACTGTAGAAACTTCTCTTGCTGGCCCTGGTATTCCTTGAACATGCATACCTTTCCCAGTGAGAGGGACATGGACCGCGCTGTGCGAGGAACCCCATCTTCTGCAACAGGAGGGAACAGAGAAGAGAACTCAGGTAAGTTTTCAGTGTAGGCTCCAGCAGGAAGCAGAGAGCAGGAACTAAGCCAGGGTACCTATGGGCCAAAGCTGGTCCTCAAGAGATGCCCCAAGGGCCTAGGTGCCGAGGTCACTGAGTTCGACTCTTCACCCTTTGAGACAATCATCTGCAGAGTGGGGGTTTTTTGGGACAGAACTTTCATCCTAACTCCTCTGGGCACTATGAGAAGCCCCAACCTTGCACTTCTGGTCCCCACTGCACAGTCTCTGGGTAATGCCCCAGAGAGTGTGTGAAGATTCCTCGTAGCAATACCTGGGCTCATTGGGACATTTTTACTCATTCAAGGAATGTACAGTCACAGAAATTATGAGCAGGGAAGGTGAAATGTTGATAAAAAATGAAAACTTGTTGCCAACAGTAATTTCAATATGTCATCTACAAAGTAATTTGTAACAAAAGAAACCAGCACCCCAGGATTCTCTTCTCCTTGGTATGTATATTAAGTGATAACATTCAAATAAAATATTTAGCACTACATCTGGGTAACACTGCCACAAGTAAACATCAATATGTGCAGAGGAAGGTTTTTGAACACTCAATTCACTTTGACTCAGTTTGACCAATACTATCTAGTCTGTATAGCTGTCTATCCCTCACATTCATGTATTTTAGGTGTGTCTCTTGAAAACCACATAACTGATATTTTTTCTTGATCTAATCTAAGATTTTCTATCAACAAGTTTAAGCTGTTTATATTTCTTGTGATTGATATGTTCTCACCATCTTATTTTGTATTTTCTATTTAGCTTGCTTCATTAATTGATTTTTTTTCTAACCACTCTTACCCCCACAAAATTGGTTTGGAGTTCATATATTTTAGTTCTAATCTTTGGTGTGCCCTTTAAATTTTTAACATTTTACATGACTTAAATTTTAAATAAATCAAGATCTCTATTCCTTTCCTGGATCAATGCTAAAACAAACATCACTCTTTCGAATCTTATATTGCTTTCCAATATTTTTATTGCACTGTTTTTGGAATCGCAAATTATTATGATTGTTGTTTTACACAACAATCATACAATAAGTGAATACTTATTTAGATTTACCCCATGTTTACAGAAGTCTCTGTTGCCATCCCTTCTTGCATCCTACTTTCTTTTGATCTCAATTTTCTTTTTCCCTAAGTACATCCTTTAGCTGTTCTTTTGGCAAGAGTCTGTGAGAGGTAAATTCTCGTGAAAGGTCTTTATCAAGCTCACATAATAGTTTAGCTGGTAGTATTATTTCTAGGTTGGCAGTTATTTTCTCTCAGCTCTTTGAACACTTTACTTCTTTGTTTCCTGGTGTTAGTATTGTTATTTGAGAATTGACATTTCTTTGTGAATAATCTGTCTTCTCTCTCTGGTTACTTTTAAGATCTTCACTTTGTCTTTGGTGTCCTAAAGGTTCTCTTTGATATGTTTTTCATTTCTCCTGCTTGGAATTCATTGTACTTTCTAAATGCAATCATTCATGTCTTTCTTTAGTTCTGGAAAATTCTCAGATCCTGGAAAATCCCTTTGAATATTTTCTCTACCCCATTCTCTTCTCATGGATTGCTTAATAAATGTATTTCAAAGTTTCACATTCTAAATTTCATATCACGTATCTCATAACAATTCTTTCATATTTAAAATTAATATTATCCCTCTGAACTACATTTTGGGTAACTTTCTCAAATCTATCTTCTGGTTAACAAATTTTCTCCTCAACCATCCTCAATCTGATGTAAATGTTGTACCAATCAGGATAAGCTAGTTATACTACAATAATAAACAACTCCAAAGTCTTAGCAGCTTATAACAACTGAGATTATTTCTTGCTTTTGCTACACGTCCCTTTCCTTATGAGTTGGCAGCAGGCTCTGCTCTGCATTTCCTAACTCAGGACTCAGGCTGATGGAACTTCTACCCTTCTGGAGCAGTGATGGTTGTCATGTCCAGAGGAAGAAACGTATGGCAAATTGCAAACTGGTTCTTATGGACCTCAGCTCAAATGTGACATGTCCTTATGCTCACATTTAACACCAAATCACATGGCCTCCCCTAATTTCAAGGGTATGGAGAAGTGTGCCCAAAAGGAGGAGATCTGGAATATTGAGGGGTAGCTTCTACTCTTAACCATGACTCCTGAACAACTGAGTTTTTAATTTTCATGCCTCTATTCCTCATTTCTAGGATTCTATTTTCTTCTTTTTTTGATAATCATTTTCTTTTACTCTCATATTTTTAATTTATTCTTTCATGCCTCTAATAATTTTACACATATCTTTAAAATTTTTTTTTATCAGATTATTATCTGCTATCCTTAGGATATAATCCTATTGTTTGAGAGTCTAATGATTTTTGCTCATGGTGGATTGTTTTCTTGTTTATTTTATAATTCTATATTGTAAACTCATCTTCTGTGACACTTTATGCAGAGGAATCCTGTGTATCTTGGGTGCAGGGCGTGTCTCTCCAGAGTGGTTTGTATTTGTTTCCGACTGTTCCTAGTGGCACCATTGTGATGTTCTTTCCAGAATCTCTGCATATTGCATCATCACTTCTGTTATGCAAGTACTCTGTGGGCATGCAGTTTTACTAAGAGGAAGGAGAAAGTGGTTTTTTTCCTACTAAAGTCCAGGGTGAAACAGGCAAACGTCCTTGACTTGTTCCATTGTAGGTTGGTGATTATGCCAAGGATGCAGTCCTCGGGAAGAGGCTCAGAGTCAGCTCTCTCCAGTCTGAGGCCTCATCTCAGATTGCACGCGAGTGCAAAAGTCCAGAGCCCAGAGAGCTGAGGCTGCCTCTTATCCCCAAGGAAGCTGCAGGGTCAGCTTGGTTTCAGTTCTCTTTTCTTTTCTTGCATCTGAGTATTTCCATTTTTTTTCTTGTGGATTCAGCTATTCTTTTAGTCCAATGTTTGCTTCACTTTATCCAGCAGAAATTTCTACATATTTGTAGTCAAAGGATTTTCAAGTTTTCTAGTCAGCCAAAATAGCAGAACCAGAAAATATTCTTTATATATGAAGGATTCAGACAATTAATAAAATACCAGTCTTACCAGTGGGTAGAGGATATAATTAGAGAATTTAGGCTAGTGGAAATACAAATGCCCAATAAACATTTGAAAAGGTCAAGAAATATAATTAAAACTATGAGAAGAGGTACAATTTTGGCCCATCAAAGTCAAAACCATTTTTAAAAAGAAAAGACAAGAATGTCCATGGCACAATGAACCAAGCATTACTGTCACCCATTGAATGGGAATATCAATGGATTATTTGGAAATAATTTGCTTTAAGAGCCTTATAAATATTCCTTTTCCCTAAGCTAGTATTCAGACTTCTAGAAATCCACTTTAAGGAAATAACCCCAAATGCAGGCAATTAGCATGTTTCATATTCAGAAAAAAAAAACCAACAGGATTTTTTTTCTTTTAAAGTGTATCACCTTTCTTGAAATCAGAGACATTTTTCTTTCGCTGTAGTCTTCAGAGTCTCAGGCATAGACAGAGATTGCATATACAACAAAGAAGTCCTATAAAAGCTTAAAGAACAAGCACCATCAGGGAATGCTCACAGAGTATCTGATAGGCACGTCTTGCCCCTCTGCACCAGCCCAAGCTGAGGTGTAGCTCGAAGAAACAGTGGAGTGGGAACAAATGTGTGAAAACCACTTGTCCACCATTCAACACTCAGCTACCCGAGCACTATAAATGCTTTCTCATGCCCCCAGACTGAACATGGGACCCTGCGGTGTGCAACCCATGGAAGTCAGCTTGCTTCTGTCACAGCATCGGTTACACTGTCCTGCCCTCACCCCAGGTTGAGAGCTCCTTTGAGTCAGAGGCTGGGTCCCTTCATCTCTCTATTCAGTATGGCACGTGGGGGCACACCAGAGGGGCTCAATAAATGTCTGGAGAATGAATGAAGGAGACTCATGAGCAACTGTGCTCATTCCATAAATTGTGGGAAAGGTGGTTCGCAGGGGATCGGCACCTTGCAGGACAATAACAGAAGTGCCCATGTATTAGGATTTCTTTGGTGGCAGCTTCTCCAACTTCCTGCACTGACAGAGAGAGGTCTGTTAGAGGCCCAGATGCATGTGGGTCAGGAGCTGTGCTGCCAAGATCCAAAGCAGACCGTCTGCAGCATGTGTGTGCTGCCTTCGGACTCTGGGAAGCGTCACTGATATTCCCCAGGAAACTTGTGAAACCTCCTGTTTATAAAGGCTTCTCCATCTGTTATACTTTCTGTACTTTCCCTCCTCTTGCTCTTGGTAACACGGATGTTTGCGTTCCACAGGGATTCCTGTCGCTAAAAGGTCTGTTTTCTCCTGCTAATACCATCCTCATCAGCCAGAGCTTAAACTCTGGCAGCTCCCAAGGAGAGATCCTGGTCCAAAGCACCATCCTCCTCCAGGGCCGTGGCAAAGCCTCCTAACTCATCTCTCCATCCCTCAATGTCCACGCTTTCCTAATGTATCACCCAATCTGAAGTCAGAGCAGTCTTCTAAAAGTAAAATCTGATCGTGGCAGCTGGTGTAAACTCCTCAGTGCCTCCTCACTGCCTGGAGGACCAAGGCCCAGGCTGTTAGCATAGCCTGGCAGGTGGCCCTGGTCTAACAAGTCTCACCTTCAACCTGTCGTCATCACACTGCAACCCTGCAACCACATCGGACTGTCTGTTCCATAGTCATCTCACCCCAACCTCCACACCTTTGTTTCCTCCATCCATGACATATTTCCCCTTCTTTCCTGGAGAACTCCTATTTTTACTTTAAAATACTACCACTTGATATTAAGCAGAATCAGGTGGCCCTTCCTCTGTGCTTTTATAACAATCTGTATAGAACTCTTTTTTTTAAAGAGTATTTCTTTAAAACACTTGTTCACGAGTCTGCTGCTATTTATCTCAGCAGCCTCTCCTTTAGCCATGCTCCCACTCTAACTCCACTGCCCAGACTCCATTTCTCACCTGGACTATTGTAATAGCAGCTTCCTGGGTTTCCCTGTCTCTAATGTTGCCCCAGTAATGTAACTGCCATACCACTGCAAGAGGGAATCTCCTAAACTATATACAATCATGTCATTTCCATGATTAAAATCTTTGGTTGGATCCCTAATGCTTTCCAAGATAATGCACACATTCCTTAGCATGTGCTGCCCAAAGAGGGGGCCCCAAAGCACAAAGACTATAAGGTCTGGGGTCTATCACTCTCACAAAGGAGGTTGAATTCTTGCAGCCTGGAGGCTTTGCATCAGTGGTCAGCCACACTGGTTGATTGTGTCAGGAGTCACTTGAGGGTCATTTCATGTTTTCTGGTTCCAGGCCCCCGGGCTCACAGGAGCAGGGGGTATGAGGGGCCTGGAGGCAGCACTGAGGGGGCAGGGAGCTTTGCCCATCCTGACACAGGCCCTGGGGCTGCCCCGTAGGTATGATCCTAGCCTAGATCCAACGGGGACTCATGTCACAGGGCCAGGGTAGGGGCAGGAGCCCAGTTCCTTACCAGAGGGACCACAGCTACGGCTTGAATTCTGATTGGCAAGTTTTTTAAACTCCATGAGCTCTGCATGGTCCTTCTCATATGTCCTCTTCAGGTTCTCCACGTACTGCATCATCACTTCTGTTGCTTTTGACATGCGCTTTTCCTGCAAGGAAGGAGAGTGTGAGCACACAGGGCACTTGGAGGAAAGGCTCATCAGCACTCTTTGCTCTGAGCCAGGCTCTCTGGGCTGGGGGACCAATCAGATGTGACTCTGCCCTCTAAGAGTTTGTGGTCTGGGATGTGAGCTGAGGGGGCGCTCAGACACCTACACTCAAGGAGAACGAGAACAAGTCCAGCTACTAAGCCTCAGGAATGAGAGGGCAGAAGTTATCTCTGCTTTCAGGGAGTGGGCTGGGGAGGCTTCATGAGATGGACTGATGTGCTTTGGGGTGTGGGCAGCATCTGGGCACACAGATAAGGGCAGGAGGGACAATGCAGAACATGCAGGCCAGGGAACTCCAAGAGCCAAGGTCCAGACACAGGACATCATGGAGCTTGTATCTAGGTGAAGCTTTACCTTCCAGACAGAATCCTTTGGAGAGGGAAAAGGAAGGGGTGCCGTTGAGAATTATGCTGGGATAACAGACATATACCAGAACTGAAAAAATCAGAAAAGTACAGGTCACCTACTTATGCAGGAATCAGCAAGTGGTTGGGTTTGTTCATAAGAAGAAAGGGTAAGTTAGGGCTGGGCTATGAAGGACCTCAAATGCTAGACTAAGGAATTTGGATTTATTCTGAAGGAAGAGGGGAGCCATCGAATGTCTTAAAGGAAGGGAGTGGCATAATTGGGTTACCTGTGGAGACTAGACTAAAGGGAGTGAGAGCAACAAGGAAAGAGAGGACCAGTGCCTGAACCAGTCCAGTGGAACCAGAGAGAATGGTGAGGACCCAGACACAGAAGCTACCAGGAGCAGGGTGAAGACAGGAGTGAGCAGTGCATGGGCTGAGAAACACATTTGGGAAGGTTGCACAGAACAAGGAAGATTCTTCTCTGCTGATACTCCTTGCATCCCTCAGAGAGACATGTTCAGTGACCATCCCCGGGAAAAAGTCCCCGCAGTCCTGAGCTGAGATCAGCCACTTCCCTAGAGCTCTCTCTCCCTTTGTTATTCCTCCAGCTGGAGTGGCTTCCTGGGTGCTGATGTTGAGTTAGGTGTCCCTTCCCCTGAAGAGCAGAGGTGGGACAGCCCAGTGGCTTGTCTTTCCTTCGTTCTATGAGAACCAGGAATACCCCTGCCATGCAAGCAGTGCAGCAGGACATGGGTCCACGGTAACAGCAGCAGAAGTAACAACATCTAGGTGGTTTACAAGTATCACAACAGCCCTAAATGGCACACATTATCATCATCCACATCTGGAGAAGCTTGAGCACAGACAGCTTGGTAACTGACCGGAGGTCACACAGTGAATCCTGGTAGAGCTGGGATTAGAACTCAGGCAGTCTGACCCACAATCCTGTGCTGGATTGGGGTGGTGCCCGGTGTGCTTCAGGACTTCAAAGTGGTTGCAAGGGAGCCAGACGTGGGCCTGCACTCTAGCTTTGCCCCTCACTAGTGCTATTACCTTTCTGAGACTTCACATCTTCATCCATAAAGATAGTTACTTCACAGGGTTGCTGGGAGGATTCACGAAACAAACTAGCTTTTCCTAAAGCATGTTTTGCCATATACTAGTCCCATGGGAAGTGAATAGGTATTTCGTGAAAAAAATAAAAGGTTGAATGGGGTTACTCAAATACATTTGAGAAATATATAGATAACATTAAACAGGCTTTTTCATTATAGGACTTCTCAAACCTTTGATTATACCAACGTGTGTTAGAAATCTCCAAGAAAGGAAGCTAGTACACAGCAGCTCCCAAGTGTATGGGTTCACAGAAACCTTTCCCAGGGAGCATCCTGAGAATTTGGCGGTCCACCAAAAATACTCTGAAAAAACCATCACGTACATAGGATGTCTGGCACAAGAGCCACCATCAGTAAGTTAACCATCAAGATCTGTGGTTGTCGCTGCTTGCACTACTGCTCCAGTGACTGCAGGCGGGGCGGAGCTCACCTGGCGGACAGCCCCCACCATCTCAGCCCGGCTGGAGAGGCGGGCAGCCAGGCGGTGCAGGACAGCAATGTCTTCCAGCAGCTTCTGGTAGGTCTCGCGGTGCTCACAGTGGTGCCAGAGTGAAGCTGAGGACTGAGGAATGAGAAGGAACATCACCTGGGGTCCTCACAGGCCAAGATTTGACTTGGGCTGTCACAAGACGAGCCCTGGTCCCATCTTGGCTGAGAAGAGGGGCCTTTGCAGGGCCCGGGCTTCCACTGTTTCTGGGATTGGAGAAGACCAATGTGGAGGCTCTCTACCTGGCCGGCTGGAAGGAAGGGAATCACATCCCAGTCTCTGGTCCCCAGGCCACCCAGCCCCCTCCGGAGAAGCTGCCAAGGACTCAGAGGCCTGACCCACCGCCCTGGGGTAACCAGGCGTCCCTGCCTCAGCCCCTCCCAGCTCTCCGAGGAAGACTCCGCCTGGCTCAGGGCCTTGGCCTGATTTCTCATTTCAGGAGAAATGACCAAACTTGCTGACTGAGAAACCCGGCAGGGCCCTGGGGGACAGACCTTCCTGCAAGGATTCCCCAGTCAGGCTCCACAATTACCGTAATGGAAGCTTTGAAGTTTTCCAGTTCCTTCTCTGTGTTCTCCTCTGTCAGGTTGCGTTCCCTTTCCGCCTGGTTAATTCTAGATTCCAGGGTGTAGCTGTCATTTCTAAAGGCCAAGGACAGTTGTACAAACACGTTCTGTTGGGAACAAGAGTGTGGGAGAGGTGCTAGGAGGAGTCACTGCAGGCAGCAAGACTGAAGCTGTGTTTCTTGCACAAGCGTTTTACTTTAGCTCCTGGAACCAGTCCCCAAAGCAGCCACAGAAAAGTGAAACTTTCCCTTCGTGAAGTAAACTCCACAAAAGATGGTGAAATAGTAACCTGAGGTCCATGCTAGGCTCTTCCCAGGACGAGAAGATCAAAGGCATTTTACTGAAAAAATTAGTAGGAGAATACCACTGTTTTTCCCTGAATGTCAAGAAAATAACATCCCGTATTTGGGTTTAGATAAACTCAGGCCAACACAGCTGATTGTGTAAGCAGTTTGGGTTCATGCTAGGATTTATGGCACGTGGGTTTTTGGAGGTTTCACATGAAACCACTGTATTTAAAGAAATCCCACTCGAGATGTAAGCCTGTTGACTCAAAGCAAACTTTAACCAGCATCTTGCTGAAATACTCCAAATCCTACAATGAAAGCAGCTTTAGAAGTTGCCAGGACATGAAATAAGGCCAGATATGATTCTTTTTGAATGATATGAAGCTTTCTGGGACAAATATTCCATGCCAAAATGCAGCCTGCATGAATGAACTTGGAAAGGTGGCGTTGATCAGACATAGAATTCTTGGTCTAATAGGAAACTACTGGGGAGGAGAAACAGACAGATGGGCTCTACACAGGAAGGAAGCAATGGTCTTCACTTTTACAGCCTTCATTTGCCCTGCCTGCATCAAGTGGTAGCAGATTTACACCCTTGGGATGAACTGACTCTACCTGAGTTCCTGCAGTTCATGTAACATGGCCCATGGTGAGCAGACATCTCCAGGTGGAGAAATGATGACCCTGAACTGTCCAATACTGATGACGATGGCATCATCGAAAGTGACTCCTTGTGGTGTATCTGCTATACGCCAGCACTGCCCGGAGTTTCACGCACCTTAGGTCATTTAACCCCTCATCAACCCTCTGCAATAAAAACTGTTACATTCACTTTCCAGGTAAAGAGACCGAGACCAGAGAGGTCATTAGCTTGTTCAAGGTGACACAAGGGAGTTGCAGAGCCAGGATTCAGCCTCATACTATCTCACTCCAAAGCCTGTGCTTCTTTTCACCGTGTGGAGCACTGACCATGTCAGGACACACCTGAGCACAAGAGCTCACAGTTAATTAACCAAACTGCCCACGGTTGTTTTCACCAACGTGGATAGGTGGGGAGTCTGTCCTACCCAAGCCTCCGTCAAGTTGATCAGTGATGCTCAGTGTTTACTTCTCTATACTGGGTTATCGCCTTAACAGCAGGGTGACGTAAAGAGCCCCGAATTCAGGCAGAACACTTGGATCCAAATGTTGGTTCAGCTAAGCCCTGGGTCTGGGATCTCAGGTAGGTTATTTAATTCCTCAGTTTCCTCCTTTGTCCTGCTTCCTGCTCTACCCGTTTCTCAGAGCTGATGGGAGGGTCAGCTGAAGGATGGATAAGCGTGTGTCATGGACTGAAAGTGCTGTGTCTGTGTGCAGGCTGTTACTACCCGTGCCAGACAGTTCACACTGTCCGCCTCCCTCTGTTTCTGGGGTCCCCTGGGTCTCAGGAAGGGTATGTTCGTTTTCTTGTTATCAAGACTGTAAAATCTTCCATCCTCCCTACCTGGACTGAAGAGATTCTGGAATTGGATCTGGAATGTTCTTGCTCCCTTCCTTCTATCAACACCAACATAATTGTCATGGCAACAAACCACTGCTGGTGTTGGGAGCCTTTACTGTCTCACCTGGGCTGCGTTCTCTTTGGCCATCTATTCCTTCACCAAAATGAAATGCAGACAAATTCCTCTCGGCTCACTCACCACCCTCACCACCCTCATGCGGACAGCATCTCTACAGAGATGAGGGGGCCCCAAGGGGAGTAGACCGGAAGCGAGATATCAGGGAAGGCGGGAGCGCTGACCTCACAGCCTCCCACCTTGGCTGGGCTGGCTTCCTTATGTTTGAAAAGCTCAGAAGGAAAGTGCCTTCTTCTTCCAAAGTTTGTAACTCAAAATCTGACCATCTTTTAATAATTTTGAAATAAATTTGATTCAGTTCTGCAGCCTCCCAGCTGATATTGGATACCTGAGTCATACTTTTAAAGAACATAAACAATCCTCAAAGAAATGTGGAATTTCCAACTACCTTCTCATCTCTGACCAAATTTGTCAAAATCTTCCATTAACTTGAATGGGGGTGGGAGGGTTCTCAGTGGTTCAATAGGGCTGATCATGGCGTCCACATTATCCCATGGTTACTCATTATCATTTTTGAGTAAAAATGTCAGGAGCTGAGACTGCAGAAGGGAATGTTTTGAATAAACCCGCTCGAGCCCTGGCCCTCAGTTTCATAAAGAATTGTAGTTACTTACCTCAACTTCCTTTTCACTGAGTGGCGGGGCGCTGTGAAAAAGAAAAGACATGCAAATGAACTTTATCCACTCTATGAAATAAAGCAAAAGACACCTTTGAACAACCAGGAGACCAGGTGTTTCCAGGTATGTCACAAGCAGGGTTGGTGAGCTGGGAAAGAGGCAGGGTACCCTTTGTGTGAGCTCTGTAACCCGTAAGAAATTATTCACCCAGATAGTGAATCCAACAGAGCAAGTGTGGTGCAAAATATTAGATCCTGGGGTCAGAGCTCCACCATTGCCTGTAGTATCTGTGACTTTGGACAAGTTATTTAAATTCTCTAAGTTTGCTCATCTATAAAATGGGAATAATATGTACCTTGCAGGAGTCTTATAAGGAATCTATGTACGTATGCACATATAAATGTAGGCGATGTCGGTGATTATCATGACTAACTCACAGGTGTGCTGTGAGGACTTAATAAGAGAATGGAAGAGCTGTGTACTTTATAAATTGTATACATCTGAACAGCCATTATAGTTTTTCTGGGGCTACCCATATCTGTAAAGCCTGACCCTCTTCCTGCCTCTGAGGATTGTGCATGTGAGTCAAGGGTGCATGTGAGTCAGACAATAAACGGTAGGAATGAGCAGCCAGAGCTCTTCTCCCCATTGAGAGCCTCCTCCGATGGCTGGAACCAGAGATCAGGCAAGAAAGTCCCAGCAGGCGCAGAGGGTGCGGTTCCCACAGCAAGCATCTTCCACTCTGCACGCTCACTCTGTTGATGCTGCTGCTGCCGTTCCGGCCGGTGACTAAAGCTAGCCTCGTTCTGAAACCCAGACAATGTAAATAATGCCTGGGCCCTTTCCTGTGCTGGGGTGGGAGGACCGGGAGGAGTCCGACCGGCGTCACAGGACTTGGCAACAGATCGTGCCATCGATAAGATCCTCAGGAAACACAGCTTCCTCCCTCTCACGGGTGTGGAGGGACCCTGAGAGCAAAGGTAGGGGTCAGCTATCTCTGCAAGGGACTGGTTCTCACCCCTGACGAGGAACTATGAGAACCTTCCTGTCAGGATGAGGCAAAGAGACCCCACGGCCATCAAGTCAGCAGAGCACAGAGCACAGGATAAACAAGTGCAAAGATGTTTGACGCTTACAATTCTTGTCACAACCCCACCTGTCAAGTCCTTTCCTCTGTGGAACAGCCAACAGAATCTTAACTGTCATACAGAACATGCACATCTTGCTTCAACGATTTATCAAAACTCCCTGAGCTTGCCTTTGACCCCTGGCTTTGTTTGGATAGTATGTGAAATTTATATATTTTCATCAATTATTAACCAAAGTTATTTTTCTGTTTTGATGACTTTCTGCTTTTTGGCTGTAGAACACACTTTTTAAAAATATCAAGGCCCTTGAGGACTCAAGTAGGTGTGGTTTAGGTAAAGAAGCCATGTGACATGGCCAGCTCCTGAAGCAGAGAGCTATGTTTTACGGACTGGCCCAGGCAGGTAAAGGGCAGAGCTGTGGCCCTCCCAAAAGATGGAGGCCTAGCAGGTGATGTACAAGGAGACCACTCTGGATGTCACTATGTACCTCAGAATTCAAACTGCCTTAATAAGCGAGGCCTCTACTGGACTCTCTTTCCACTCTTCAGCTACGTTGGCCATTCTGTTCTTTAAACACACCTCACTGTGGCCCCAGGGCCTTTGCATTTACCATTCTGCCCCTTTTCTTCACTCTCTTTTGTAACTGCTTTATTGAAATATAATTCACTTACCATAAAATTTACCCTTTTACATTTGCAATTCAGTAGTTTTTAGTATATTCACAGAATTATACAACCATCATTATAGTCAATCTTAAAACTTTTTAATCATCTCCAAAAGGAACCCTGTACCAATTAGCAGTCACTCCCCCAACCCCTATCCCAAGCCCTAGGCAACCACTAATTTACTTTTGTCTCTACGCATTTTCCTATTCTGGATATTTCATATAAATGAAATTGTACAACATTTGATCTTCTGCAGCTGACTCTTTTCACTTAGCATAATGTTTTCAAGGTTTATACATGTAGTAGCATATATAAATACTTCATTTTTATTGCTGAACAGTATTCCACTCTATGGATATATCACATTCTATTTATCTACTCATCAGTTGATGGACATTTGTCTATTTATCTACTCATCAATGGATGGACATTTGGCTTGTTACCACTTTTTAGATATTATGAAAAATGCTGTTACAGGACATTTGTGTACAAGTTGTTGTGTGGACATATATTTTCATGTCTCTTTGTTATATACACCTAGGATTGGAATTGCTGGGCCATATGGTAACTATATGTTTAACTTTTTGATGAACTGCCAAACTGTTATTCCAAAGTGGCTGCACCATTTTACTGAGAATTCTAATTCCTCCACATCCTCACCAACACTTATTATTGTCCACCTTTTTTATCATAATCATTCTAGGGATTTAAAATGATACCTCATTTTAATCATTTATGATATATGATATATCATTTAATGAATTTATCATTTATTATTTATGATATATCATTTGAATTCGTACTTCCCTAATGACTAATGATGTTGAGCATCCTTTCATGTGTTTATTAACCCCTTATATATATTTGAAGGAAGGTCAGTTTAAATCCTTTGCCCATTAAAAAAATTAGTTGTTAATTATATTCAGCCAAAAAACAGAATGAAATTTTGCCAGTTGCAACAACATGGATGAATTTGGAGGGTATTATGTTAAGTGAAATAAGTCAGACAGAGAAAGACAAACACTGTATGATATCACTTATATGTGGAATCTAAAAAAAATAGCAAACTAGTGAATATAACAAAAAAGACGCAGACTCACAGATACAGAGAATAAACTAGTGGTTACCAGTGAGGAGAGGGAAGCAGGGAGGGGTAATATAAGGGTAGGGGGAAAAGAGGTACAAACTATTATGTATAAAGTAAGCTACAAAGATACATTTTACAACACAGGGAATATAGTCTGTATTTCATAATAACTATAAATGGAGTATAACCTTTAACAATTGTGAATCACTATATTGTACACCTGAAACTTGTATGATATTGTACATCAACTACACTTCAATTAAAAATAAAAAATTAGTTGTCTTTTTATCAAATTATAAGTTCTTTATATATTCTAGAAACAAGTCCCTTATTATAAACATGATTTGCAAACATTTCCTCTCATTTTGTGGGTGGTCTTCACTTTCTTGATGGCATTGTTTGTATCACAATTTTTTAATTTTGATGAAATACTATTTATTCATCTACTTTTTTCTCTTGGTGCTTGGGCTTTTGGTGTCATATTTAAGAAACCATGGACTAGCTGGAGGTCACAAAGATTTGCTCCTATGTTTTCTTCTAACAGTTTTATAGTGTTGGCTTTTACATTTAGGCCTATCATCCATTTCAAGTTAATTTCTGTGAATTGTGTGAAGCAGTTTTCCATGTTTACTCTTTCGCACGTGGCTGTCTAATCATCTAAGCACCACCTGCTGAAATAGCTGCACTTTTTGTCTGGAAATCTCTTCACTGAAGTCTTTGCAAGAATGGCTTCTTTCTGTCATTTGCATGTCTCAGATTAATTACGACTTTATCACGGAGGCTTTCCTTGACCCCCTACCCAATGTTCTGTTTCCGTGCCATTCTCTGCTGCCTATTTGGTGGTCTTCCTAGCAGCTTAGCCATCTGAAATCATTCATTTGGTTACCTGAAAATTATTTGTCTCCCCACCTGGAATGTAAGTGCCATAGAACAGGGAAGGTGTCTGCTTGTTTTCCACTTTGGCACATAATAGATACTTAATGAATATCTGTTGATTAAATGCCTGCTTATTCTTTCTGTTGGTATTTGACCCTGGGGCTACCTCATCCAATTACATCTCCTCTTTGCACTCCTGTTAACCAACCGCTGACCACCTCCCTAATTTGGGTTCCAGACCTAGTTTTTCTACAACCCATTCAACTTGCTGATCCTATGAGCTCCTTCTTGGTATGGTCTAATTCCAATTCACATATTCCACATAAAACACGAAACCAACTCCTTCGTCATATTAAATTCAAGTATAATATTCAAGTATAATAATATTATACTTTAAAATTACTCAAGTATACTATTCCCATATTTCTGCTGGGGGAAGGAAACTTGAAACTCTGGCTTCCTTTTATTGGACAGGATCTTAGGGTACAGTTTATCCATCTATGCCAAGCCCAAAACTAGGGCCCAAAGAAGGGCCCAAGTTGGAAACTGCCTCTATTAAGGCCAGGAGCAGGGAGGTTGGGGGCAGGCAACATGGCTCTTGACACAATGCATGAGAGCCACTGATCTCAGTCTGAGCCTAGACCACATGCCTCAGAAGCAGACCTTATTTATGCAGGCCTAGTATGGCCTCATGGTTGGTAACTAGTATCTTCTCAAGCTCACTTACTTGAGAAGACAGAGCTGCTCAGTCTCCCTCTCCTGGGGAGGCTGGCAGAATTTAGTCAGCTAGAAGTATGCCCTAGTCATACTAAGTATCTTCAGCTTTGAGGAAAAAGAAGCCAATCACACTCTTGACCAGCCTTGCTCCTTGCAGATGGAAATGGACCGATGGAGGTTTGGGTACTTGTGATAGGCCCCTGGCACAGGTGGAAAGGCATTAGGTCTGGAACCAGTGACTCTGTCACTTACTAGCACGTTGCTTTGTCTCCCTGTTCCCTGGTTGAGGATAAAATAAAACCTGCCTTTTCTGCCTCACTGGGTTGTCACAGACACTGAAAGACACACAGCATGTAAATATGCTCTGTAACCTGCAGTGGTTTCCTGCCTCTGGACACGCACTGCCTGCCTCCCACGAGGTGAACCAGCCTGACCCCCGCCCTCCTCCAGCTGTGGATGCAGCCCGCTTCTGACTTATTTCTAGCACTTTTCCTAGAAAAGTGCTTTAGTCGCTAAGTTCCTGAGTACTGCCCTGGTCACTCTATGCTTTAGGTGATTACAGTGTAAATTTGAACATAACACAGCCCCTGGCAAAACTTGTCTTCCTCTCAGAAGGAATTCTTATGTCTGCTTGCTCTTAAAGGTCGTTTCCTCCAAACAGTTGCTGAGCTAGGCGGGGGGCCTCACTTGCAGGTGCTCGCCCAATCCCTGCTGCTTGGTGGTGCCTCTCCTCTCTCCTTCATACTCCAAACACTTTCAATTCAACAATCTCAATTATCAAGGGCTGTCATGTGCTGACAGGGTCCCAGGTCCCTGCTCACATGCTGTCTTGTTAGCTAGGGCAGCTCCCTACCCATGACAGAGCACTTCCGGCCCCCATGGTATAGGTGAGTAGGCCGAGGTTCAGGAAGCAAAGCCACTTTCCTCCCGTGTGTGGAAGAGCCTGCCAGGTTTTCCAAGCATCCTGCCTCGTGTGTTTCCAAATGTTCTACATCTCTATCTAAGCAGATATCTCACTTAGAATCTCCCAGTTGTAGGTAAACGGTGACGTGAGGTTGAAACCACTTCTCCTGGCCCAATACCCACCACCCTCTGCTGCCATGAGCCTCTGGGACCCTCATGCCCCCCTACGAATCCCACCTGCTCTTTGAGTTGGAACCACCTCCCCTGGCCCTTTATTATTCTTTTTGTTTTGGGTGCATCAGCCTTGTCTGGACTATTGGACTTTGACCCTACTGGGGTCAAAAACCAAGTCTGGTACTCCTGTGTTCAGAATCGAACACAGGGGCCACCCATGCCCTGATTTTACCTTCCAGGGAGAGACTTGTGGACCCGCAGTTTGCGCAGCAGCACGTCAGAAATATTGGGCATGACATCCAAGCCGCTCTTGGACTCTTCTTCCTCAGTAGCTGGGGAGAGTTCAGAAGGGGGCCCTGAAAAAATAAAGTGTTTAACTTATAAAATGTTTGTTTGAAATCACATTGTACTCTTGGCAACGTGCTTCAGTAGTAAGGAAGAGCTTTAATAATTATTAGAACCTAGTTATATGTCAGGGGCTTTATAATTGTTATTTTATCCTCACAATGACCCAATGAGCTAGAACTTGATCATCCTATTTTACAGGTGGGTAAACCAAGACTCAGCAAGGTTACCACTTGCTTAAGGTCACAGAACTAGTAAATGGCATAATCAGACTTCAGTTCTATTTGCTCCAAATTCTATGGTCTTCCTATCACTCTCCAGAGTATCTACCAGGCCCTTGTGTCTGGGGTCTGAGATTTTTACAGTTACCCACGATTCACCATCTTTCATGGGTTTTGACCCATGAGCACATTTCCAGAATTATAGTCCAGGCCAGAGATCAGGACTATGGCCAAGGCTGTGGTAGCCATTTAAATGGAGCTAAGATTGGGAGTCATGAGTTAGAATTAGAAACCTCACCAGGGGAGACCATGCAGAGAGAGGAGGAGGTATAGTTTGGCTCAAGGTAAAGAATGTTTAAATACTTTGAGCTTTCCAATTACAGAACGGCCCTCATGAGTTTCCTAGTACTCAAGGCATCCTGCGAAGTCTGGAGGGCCACCTGTGAGATGGGGCAGTCAGTGATCCTTCTTTGGATATGAGGTTGGATTGATGTTCTCTTAGCTACCTGCCACCTCCTGGGTTCTGTCCTGGCACTTACTGCTCTCTCACACTTCCACATGACAGACGGCAAACCTTGTGGCCTCACTCTACCTTTATGTACCCCCACTGCACCCAGCAGAGAGATAGTGAAGCAGTGGGCTCCTGAGGAATCTATATGATTGACTGAACCACACGAGGTCTAATAATCACTGGAAAGTCATAGCAGGGGCTTGTGCCTAGAAAAGTCCCCTAGGTTGAATCCCACCTCCCAAAAAGGGAACTAGTTAGGGCTTCCAGCCCTGCTAAAATTGCTATCTTAAGAGTGATCCCAGAACTAGTGGATCTCAGAACTGGCCACCCTCCTCCTGAACTCAACCCAATTAACAGCAACAACAACAACAACAACAACAAAGTTTTTAAACCATCCAAAAATATACTGGCTATTCTCTTGTACGGGAAAAGACAATAATCTTTAAAAGTACCGGCCAGAGAAAGACAGAACTTCCTAGGAATAAATGTAGAGCTCCCACCTGTGATCACCCCACTTATTCCCTCAAAGGATCAGTACTGAGAGGAAGATGTCAGAGGAAAAGTTGGGACACATTTTTGTAGTCACTTTTTTGACTACAGAGCCAGAAAAGAACTGGACCGATGGGTGCGCAGGCAGCCTGCAGAGGTGGTTCAGAAAGTTTCTCTAGAGTAGGAAGGCCTCCGTTCCACCATGACAATACTCCAAGACAAAGCACTGTCTGTGCTGCTATTTGCTTTTTGCCCTGAGGAGGAGCGGAGAGGAAAGGCAGAGTAATAGCCTGGTACTCTACCAGAGCTGATTATCTCTGATTTATAGAGGGATTTACCAGAAGGGGAGATGAAAGAGAAAATAAATAAAACAAGGCCCTTTGATGGAATGAGTGGCAAGAGACATATGGAAAGCCCCAAATGACACTGCCATCCCATCTCTACCCATGCTTCTGAAAAAGTGCAGAGTGGCCAACTCCTTGAATTTGTCTATCTTTTCCTTCCTCTATCTGGCAGGAGAATAGGACTGGCTGCTAGGAATAGCTGAATCAAGTCTGGAAAATAAATACCCCAGCAGGTTGCCCCTATAATTCTACCCTGAACTGGTGAAATAATCCATGCCCCACTACGGCCCACCCACAGAATAAGATATGCCCCTACTTTACTGTAATAAATTCAACTGTGAGACTGTGAACAAAGTTATAGAAAAGAAGCAGAAACCAATCCCACAGCCACCGCTACCCACAGCTCCACCTCAACTTCCCCTTCTCCCCACCACCCAAGCAGTAACAAAGCAGACACAGATACCCAGTCCTCGACTAAGCACTGCCAAGAGGGCAGAGATCTCAGTTAAGGTAGGAAAAAGTCAATGAGAATTCACCTACACAATGTATATAGGTCAAGAGAAAAATCCAGGTAGAAATATTCATACCAAAAAGGAATTAAATTGTATAGCACAGGGAAATAAATACAAGATCTTGTGGCAGTTCACAGCGAAAAAAAAAAAAAATGACAATGAATATATGTATGTTCATGTATAACTGAAAAATTGTGCCCTACACTGGAATTTGACACAACACTGTAAAATGACTATAACTCAATAAAAAAAATGTTTTAAAAAAAGAAATTAAATGAAAACAAATGGCCTGGCAACTACACTAAAATTGTGTAGTCAAAAGAGGAAGGAAAGAGGGGAGGAAGGTATAATGGAAAGAAGGAAATGTGCAGGAGACAGATGTCAGGATGGAAACAGAGATGCAAGAAACTCATCAAAAATGCATTTTTGTGCAAAATGTATACCACAAATGCATTGACTCAAGGAGAAGTCAGAACCTGAAAAAAATGAAAATAAGAATCTGAGGTGAGATGAAACGACCATACAAAACGGAAAATTACAATTTCAGGAAATAAACTGAAGACCAAAATAACAAAACTAAGCCCAAAATTCTAAAAACATAGAACTAACCAATATGTTGGAAATATGAAGGAATAAAAAATTAAACTAAATTAGTGGGGGAGACTGAGGTGAGCTCCAGGAAGGAAAGAAGGAAAGAACGATTGAAATATTTAGAGGTAGAAACATGGAACTGCAGTTGAGACACTGATGAAAAATTTATGGATTCTGGTGTCTCTGTAGTAAACAAAAGGAAGAAAATGTTCAAAGACACAGGAGAAGAAAAATTTTCCTCCACTGAGAGAAAAGCTGAACTTGCAAATTGAGAAAGCACACCATGTTAGGAAAAATACATATGTATCTTACTCTTTCTATGTTTGTATATGTATCTTATATAGATCTATATCTATACACGGATATAGAAATGCTTCTCCAACTATCCTCAAAGAAAGAGAAAGTCACCTACAAGGAAAAGTGAGGTTTGAGGGGGTACTGCAAATCAGCTGGCCTCAGACTTCTCTACAACTTTGAATACAGTGTAGCATCTACAAAGCTTTGAGGAAAAGAGTGATCCAGGATTTATAACCATCCAAGCTGTCCTTCAGGAATAAAAACAACATTTTCAAACATGCCAGAATTTAGGGAACATGCACCTCTAAGCCCTTCTGGGAAAACTACTGAATAATGAAATCCAGCTAAACATGACGTAAATCAAAATTACCAACTTGGGAATGGTGAGCCACAGTAAAGAGACTGGTGGTGAGCATTAAATTCTTTTACTTATAGGTTTAAGGCTAAATAACAATGAAAATTATGGTTACAGAATGGAATGTCAATGTTACAACCTTGAGAATATGAAAAGAATTATGATCTGTATATGTAGAGGTGGAAAGGTTGGGAAGAAATACTGCCATTCTCATCTTTCCCTGCAGGAAGTGAATATTCCAAACTTGACACGTGTAATATAAAAAAAGTACCTTAATGACTCCAAACACTTAATGTATTTCAAAATATGTATTTTGACAGTTTTAAAGGTTCCGGTCAAGATGGAGGTGTAGTATGACCACGAGCTCATCTCTCCTCACAACTATAACAAAACCACGACTGACTACTAAACAACCATTTAAAAAAAAAAACAAAAAACTGGAACCTAGCAAAAAAGATCCTCTTCAACTGGAAACAGAAAGAGTGTACCTCAGCAGGACAGCAGAGAGGCATGCTTGTGATATATTCAGGCCCCATATTCCTCGGGTGGGCGACCCACAAGCTGAAGAATAATTAAGTTGCAGAGGCTCTCCCACAGGAGAGTTCTGAGCCCCATGTCAGATTCCCCAGCCTGTGGTTCCAGCATTGGGAGAAGACCCCAGAACATCTGGCTTTGAAGGCCAGCAGGGCTTAACTCCAGAGCTCCATGGGACTGCGGGAAAAAGAGATTTCACTCTTTTCGGAAGTGCACACAGAATTTTGTGCATGCTGGGACCAAGGGCAGAGGCAGCGACTTCATAGGAATCTGGGCCAGACCTGCCTGCTGGTTTTGGAAAGTCTCCTGGGGAGGTAGGGGGCAGTTGTGGCTCACCCTGGGGACATAAAAGCTGGTGGCGGACATTCGAGAAGTGTTCATCTACTTGAAATTTTCTAGAGGCTGACATCTTGCTTGGATCATTAGCTCCAAGACCTAGCCCCACCCAACAGCCTGTAGGCTTAAGTGTTGGGAAGCCTCAAGACAAATAACACACTGGGTGGAAACACAGCCTTCATCCATCAGCCGACTTCACAGAGTCCATAGCTGCCTCCAGGCATGCCCCTAGGCATGGCCCTACCCACCAGAGGGCCATGACCAAACTCCACCCAGCAGTGGGCAGGCACTCCTCCTGCCAGAAAACCTGCATAAGCCTCTAGTCCAGACTCACCCACCAAAGGGGCAGATACCAGCAATAAGAAAACAATAATCCCAAAGCTTGTGGAAAGAATCCACAAACACAGGTCAGACTCTACCCTGGGACCAGCTGGACTCTGGCCCTTGGGTTACAAGAGAGAAGTGTACTGCTGGGATGCACAGGACATCTCCCACTGAGGGCCCTTCTCCAAGGTTGAGAAACATAACTAACCCACCTGAAAACACAAATAGAAAGTTAGACAATATGAGGCAGCAGCAGAATATCTTCCAGGCCAAGGCACAAGATATAATTCCAGAAGAGGAAATAAAAGATGAGGAGATAGGCAACCTATCTGAGAAAGAGTTTAGAGTAATGATGGTGAAGATGTTCAGAGAATTCAGGAAGAGTACAGATACACAGAGGGAAGTTTTTAGCAAATAATTACAAAATACAAAGAGTGTCCAGAGTTGAAGAATACAATGACTGAAATGGATAACAGACTAGAAGGAACCAAAGACAGAAGAATGGATCAGTGAACTAGAAGACAGATTAGTGGAAATCACTATTGCAGAACAATAAAAAGAAAAGAGAATAAAAAGAAATTAGGATAGCTTAAGAGAAATCTGGGACAATATGAAGCATCCTAATATTCACATTATAGGGGTCCCAGAAAGAAAAGAGAGAAAGGACCTGAGAAAATATTCAAAGAGATAATAGCCAAAAAATTCTCTAACTTAGGAAAGGAAACAGTCACCCAAGTCCAGGAAGCACAGAGAGTTCCACACAGGATTAACCCAAAGAGGAACATACTGTGGCACATAGTAATCAAATTGACAAAAATTAAGGATAAGGAGAAAATATTAAAATCAGCAAGAGAAAAACAATAATTAACATACAAGGGAGTTCTCATAAAGTTATCAGCTGACTTTTCAGCAGACACTCTACAGGCCAGAAGGAAGTGGCATGATATATTTAAAGTTGTAAAAGAGAAAAACTTATAACCATGAATACTCTATCCAGCAAGGCGTTTGTTCAGATTTGACGGAGAAATCAAAAGCTTCACAGATAAACAAAAGCTAAAAGAATTCAGCACCACCAAACTGGCTTTACAACAAATGTTAAAGGAACTTCTCTAGTTATCAAATTGCAAGAGAACAAAAAGAAGAAAGAAAGAAAAAAAGATCTACAAAACAAACCCAAAACAATGAATAAAATGGCAATAAGAACATTCATATTGATAATTACCTTAAATGTAAATGGATTAAATGCTCCAACCAAAAGACACAGACTGGATAAATGGATACAAAAACAAGACCCATATATATGCTGCCTACAAGAGACCCACTTCAGAGATAGAGACAGATGCAAACTGAAAGTGAATGGATGGAAAAAAATATTCCATGCAAATGGAAACCAAAAGAGAGCTGGAGTAGCAATACTTATATTAGACAAAATAGATTTTAAAATACAGACTGTTACAAGAAATGAAGAAGGACACTACAGAATGCTCAAGGGATCAATCCAAAAAGATAGCAATTGTAAATATATATGCACCCAACATAGGAGAACCTCAATATATAAGGCAATTGCTAACAGACATAAAAAAAGAAGTCAACAATAACACAATAATAGTGGAGGACCTAACACCCCACTTACATCAATGGACAGATCATCCAGACAGAAAATCAATAAGGAAATACAGGCCCTAAGTGACACATTAGGCAGATGGACTTCATTGATATTTAGAGCATTCCATCCAAAAGCAACAGAATACATATTCTTCTCAAGTGCACAAGGAACATTCTCCAGAATTGACCACATGTTGGCCCACAAAGCAAGCCCCAGTAAATTTAAGAAAACTGAAATTGTACCAAGCATCTTTTTTAATCACAATGCTATGAGGTTAGAAATCAATTACAAGAAAAAAACTACAAAAACTGCAAACACTTGGAGGCTAAATAATATGCTACTAAACAACCAATGGATCACTGAAGAAATAAAGGGAAAATCAAAAAACACTTTGAGACAAATGAAAATACAATGAGCCAAAACCTCTGGGATGCAGCAAAAGCAGTTCTAAGGAGGAAGTTTATAGCAATACAAGCCTACCAGAGGAAACAAGAAAAATCTCGAATAAGTAACCTAACCTTACACCTAAAGCAGCTAGAAAAAGAAGAACCAACAAAACCAAAAGTTAGTAGAAGAAAAGAAATCATAAAGATCAGAGCAGAAATAAATGAAATAGAGACTAAAAAAAAAAAAATATCAACAAAACTAAAAGCTGGTTCTTTGAAAAGATAAACAAAATTGATAAACCTTTAGTCAGACTTATCAAGAAAAAAAAGGGAGATGGCCCAAATTAATAAAATCAGAAATGAAAAAGAAGACGCAACTGACACCACAGGAATACAAGGGATCGTAAGAGGCTACTATGAGCAACCATATGCCAACAAAAAGGACAACCTAGAAGAAATGGACAATTTTTTAGAAAGGTACAATTTGCCAACATTGAATCAGAAAGAAACAGAAAATATGAATAGATCAATGACCAGTACTGAAATCAAATCAGTAATTTAAAAATTCCCAGAAAACAAAAGTCCAGGACCAGATGGCTTTTCAGGTGAATTCCACCAAACATTTAGAGAAGAGTTAACACTTATCCTTCTGAAACCATTCCAAAAAATTGCAGAGGAAGGAACACTTCCAAACTCATTCTACCAGGCCATTATCACCCTCATACCAAAACAAGACAAAGATAACAACAACAAAAAAAAATTATAGGCCAATGTCACTTATGAATATAGATGCAAAAATACTCAACAAAATACTAGCAAATTGATTCCAACAATGCATTGAGAGGATCATACACTATGATCAAGTGGATTGTAAGGATTTTTCAATATATGCAAATCAATCAATGTGATACACCACATTAACAAACTGAAGAATACAAACCATATGATCATCTCAATAGATGCAGAAAAAGCTTTTGATAAAATTCAGCATTGATTTATGATGAAAACTCTCCAGAAAATGGGCATAGATGGAACATACCTCAACATTATAAAGGCCATATATGAGAAACCCACAGCTAACATCATACTTAATGGGGAAAAGCTGAAAGCATTTCCTCTAAGATCAGGAACAAGACAAGGATGCCCACTCTCACCACTTATTCAACATAGTTTTGGAAGTCCTAGCCATCACAATAAGAGAAGAAAAAGAAATAAAAGGAATCCAAATCAGAAAAGAAGTAAAACTGTCACTGTTCATGGAGGACATGATACTATACATAGAAAACCCTAAAGAAGTGACCAGAAAACTACTAGAGCTCATCAATGAATTTGGTAAAGTTGCAGGATACAAAATTAATATACAGAAATCAGTTGCATTTCTATATACTAACAATGAAATAGTGGAAAAAAGAAATTAAGTAAATAATCCCATTTACCATCACACCAGAAAGAATAAAACACCTAGGAATAAACTTATCCAAAGAGGCAAAAGACCTGTACTCTGAAGACTATGAGACACCGATAAAAAAAATTGAAGATGATATAAACAGATGCAAAGATATACTGTGTTCTTGGATTGGAATAATCAATACTGTTAAAATGGCCATACTACCCAAGGCAATATACAGATTCAATGCAATCCCTATCAAATTACCAATGAGGTTCTTCATGGAGCTGGAATAAAAAAATGTTAAAATTTGTATGGAAACACAAAAAACCCCAAATAGCTAAATAGTCTTGAAAAAAGGAAAACAGAGCCAAGGGAATCATGCTCCCTGACTTCAGACTATACTACAAAGCTACAGTAATCAAATCAGTATGGTATTGGCACAAAAACAGACACATAGATCAAGGGAACAGGATAGAAAGTCCAGAAATAAACCTACGCACTTATGCTCAATTAATCTATGACAAAGAAGGCAAAAATATACAACGGAGAAGAGACAGTCTCTTCAATAAGTGGTTCTGGGAAAACTAGACAGCTACCTGTAAAGGACTGAAATTGGAACATTCTCTAACACCATACACGAAAATAAACTCAAAATGGATTAAAGACCTAAATGGAAGACTAGATACTATAAAATTCCTAGAGGAAAATATAGGCAGAACACTCTTTGACATAAATCACAGCAATATTTTTTTTTGTACCAGCTCATACAGTAATGGAAATAAAAGCAAAAATAAACAAATGGAATCTAATTAATCTTAAAAGCTTTTACACAGCTAAAGATATCATCAAGAAAACAAAAAGACAACCTACAGAATGGGAGAAAATATTTGCAAATGATGTGACTGACAAGGGACTAATTTCCAAAATATATAAACAGCTCATACACCTATCAAAAAAAACAAGCAATCCAATCAAAAAATGGGCAGAAGACCTAAACAGATATTTCTTCAAAGAAGACATCCAGATGGCCAACAAGCACATGAAATGATGTTCAACATCACTAATTGTTAGAGAAATGAAAATCAAAACTACAATGAGATATCACCTTACATCAGTCAGAATGGCCATCATTAAAAAGTCCACAAATAATAAATGCTGGAGAGGGTGTGTAGAAAAAGGAATCCTCATACACTGCTGGTGGGAATATAAATTGGTGTAGCCACTATGGAGGACAGTATGGAGATTCCTCAAAAAACTAAAAATAGATTTACCGTATGATCCAGCAATCCCACTCCTGGGCCTATATCTGGAGGAAAACATAATTTGAAAAGACACATGTACCCCAATGTTCATAGCAGCACCATTTACAATAGCCAAGATGTGGAAACAACCCAAATGTCCATAGACAAATGACTGAGTAAAGAAGATGTGGGGTGTGTGTGTGCGTGTATACCACCCCCCACACACACAATGGAGTACTACTCAGCCATAAAAAAGAATAAAATAATGCCATTTGCAGCAACATGGATGGACCTGGAAATTGTCATTCTAAGTGAAATAAGTCAGAAAGAGAAATAAAAATATCATATGATATCGTTTGTATGTGGAATAAAAAAAAAAGACACAAGTGAGCTTATCTACAAAACAGAAACAGACTCACAGACATAAAGAACAAACTTATGGTTACCAGGGCATAAAGATGGTGGGAAGGAATAAGTTGGGAATTCGAAATTTGCACCTCTTGGGGAGTGACAGAAATGTTAACTACCTTGATTGTCGCGGTGGTTTCATTGGTGTATACATCTATCAAAAAACTCATCAAATTGTGTAGTTTAGTGAATAGGAATCAAACTGTAATAAAGGTGTTAAAAAAGTTTTAAAAACTGGTCTTTTTGGAGGAAGCAATTACCAAAATTTAACAAGTCCTACAGTTTCACTTCATTTTAATTCAAGTTCAATTAAATTTTAATGCTTTTTACTAAAAAAAAAAAACTACATCAAGCAATTTAGCATAATCTCTCTCCTCCTCCCTCCCTTCCCCTCCCTCCTGTATTTGTAGGGAAGGGGGTGTATGGTGTAAGTGATTTTTACTTTCTTCTTTGTATTTCTCACTATTATTTGATTAGTTTTGCTAATGGACATGAGCTATTTTTAATAAAAACAGTAAAATTACTTGTAAAATATCTGCTTATCCTAGCTTATTTCAATGAAAGCATTTGTTTTCAGCAATCTCCAGGATTTGGAAAAGTAACCTATGGGGCTTCTGGTTAAAGATGTTCTGAGGCCCAGGATGACCCCTCAAAAGGTCAAAGTTATTTGACCTGGGGATAAACTTTCTCCAGATCTGTTTTCTCAAGGAGGCCTTTTCCCTACCTGAGATTTGAGGGCTCTGAGCACAGACTAGGGGTGTCTGGAAGGACTGCCTCAGCCCACACCTCTCTCAACATCCAGGTCCAGATATCCAACCACTTCCTAGACCTTGTCCCCTGGAGCAGGATAATAAAAACCATTTCAACAACCACCATTTATCAAACATCAACTTGCATTAGAGTCACTTTCTCATTTGTTCCTTAGAACAGCCTTGCAGAGTAAATATGGCTAAGCTCATTTTCTAGGGAAACTGCAAACTAGGAAACTGAAGCTCAGTGAAGTAGATGCTCCAGGATCCCAGCTAGACAATGGGAGAGCAAGGATGTAAATCCAGTTCTGTTGGACTGGCATCCAAGCTGCTCCCACGGGCATTCAACTGTCCAAACCCAAACCTGTTGTCTTCCTTCTCAAGGGATCTGCTTCCCCGGGGCTCCCCATCCTAAGTAATGGCACCATCACTCCCCTGACCATGCGGACACACACTTGTTGGTCCTTCCAGTCTCCCCCTACCCCACCCCATCCCCTCACCAAGTCCTGCCAAGGTGATCTCCAATGGCTCTCGAATCTGTCCTCCCCATCTCCCCTCCTGTCCTTCTCAGTCTACAGTCCCATCACCTCCCACCAGGCTGTTTTCATCCTCTCTTACCTAGTCTCCCTGCCTCTAGCCTGTCTTGTTTCAGGCCAGCTTTCATAGTCTGTCCAGAAGAATTATTCTCAGACTCCATTTTGATTCTGTTGCTTCCTTACCTACAGGCTTCTCTGGCTTTGCAAGTGGTCCTGAATGAAGTTCAAACTCATTCATTGGTCCTCAAACCCTTTACCTTCTCTGATTCCCACCCACATTCCACCCTCACTGCCCATCTCTCTGGATCACAAGACTCACACTTGGTTCACATGAAATTCCTTCAGCTCCTGGAGCATGCCAAGTGTTAGAAGATGCCTGGGTGCCTCTGCTCCTGTGGTTTCCTCTGCCTGAGGTGCCCTTCTCTTCCTCAGCTCAGAGCTGCTTCTCCTGGAATCCTGCCTGGACTCACTCACCCTTATTTCCTCTGTGTTTCTAGGTATTTTTATGTTCTTAAAGTCTTAACACCATGTATGGTAGTGACATTGTCTACTCTTGTATCTCCTCTCCTACAAGGTGAGGGTGACCTCATTCATTTATTCAATATTTATTGAGTGCTTACTATAATCCAGGCAATGAGCATAGAGCTAGTCATATAAGGCTGAGCAAAATGTTATGTGTCACTGTCTTCTGGGAGCTTGTTATCTAGGGGGGCAGAGATTAGTTAGAGGAATACCCAAACTTTCATGCTGTGATGGATTTTATAAGGGAGAAGCATCTGGAGGTGCTGGAAAAGTATTCCCTAGGAAAGTGACATTCAAGCAGGTATTTAGAGACTGAACGGGAATTCACTTGGCAAAGAGGAAGAAAGGAGGAACAGTTCAGGTAGAGGGTACAGCATGTGCCAAGCCTGAGAAGGAGGAGGAATGAGTTGCTGATGGAAGGCCGAGATGTTGAGAGGGAGGAGGAGAATGATCTTGAAAGATGCTGGGGAGGTGAGCACAGTTAACCACACAGGGCCTTGTGAGTCCTACGAAATATTCTAGTGCTCATCCTAAGAGCAGAATGAAGCCTCTGAAGATGCTGAACCAGATTTGCATTTCAGGAATTCCTCTGGCGGCATGTGAACAGTGGATTGAACTGGGTGAGGAGGTCAGGAGAGCAGGCAGAGGGACAAACAACATGCCTGAATGAGAACTAAATATCTGCAAACTAAATAACTGAAAAATCTATGAACTGTCAAATGAACAAAACTAGGACAGTTCTTCTGAATCCAGCATGCAGCTTTAGAGCAGTCATAATCAAAAGATACAAAATGCACTTAAAGAATATGTAGGTGAGAGGCAAAATTGGAAAAGACCCAGAATCCTTGAATCTTAGGTTAAAGTTAAGCACCTTCTGAAGTCACCTAGTCCAACAGGGAACAGAGGCTCATAGAAGCTGAGGAATGCATCAAAGGCTCCATTAACTGGTGAACTCACATCTCCTGAATTCTTATGCAGCTGTGCTTTCTATCAATTTGCCTGAATCTTTGTATCTAGAATATAATGAATATTCTGAAAAAAAAAAAGAGCAATGAAGGAGAAATAACCCACTGCACACTAGAACATATTATATGGCAGCAGCAATTAAAATGGTACAGTACTGATCAGAGTAAAACAGTCAGGGGCCCAGAACCAGTCTCTGGTATACATAAAAAAAAAGGATGTCATGTACGACTGACTAAGCCACAATGTAACAAGAAGTATAAACACTACTAAAATATTATTGAGATAATAGTATCTTAAATCTTCAAATACCTGTATCTTAAAACAAATTTCAGAGGTGTTAGCAAAATAAATATAAATAAATCAAACCATAGATAAACTGGTAGAAAATAGATTTGCTATCCCAATTAAGGAGAGGTAATATTTTTATAATCATTTAAATAATAGAAGACCTCTCAAAGCAAACGATAGACAAAAATTACTGTATAAAAACTTTACAACTTCACTAAAAGTAACATAAAACATGTTAAAATGCAAAAAAAGAAAAAGTATTGAGAAAAATATAGCCAAAGAAGGGTTAATATCTATAGCACCTACGTGTAGTAGCAACAACAACAAAAAAACCAAGACCCAAATGGGCACATGAGTAAAGAAATGTATAGTTAATTCACCCAATAAGATAAAAAGAACATTTAAAAATTTCAAGTTTGGGCAAATTAACTGAAGCAATAATGAAGCGGCATTTCACACGAACACTACTAATAATACATTGTAAGTGCTATTAGTTTGGATTATCTTTTTCTCATTACATTCTAGTCAATAAGGAGCGAAGTGTAGTGCAGGTAGTGCTTAGGAGGGAGACCCCCCTCACTGGGTCTACAGGGAGCATCACCCACTGGAGGCAATTTGGTAAATTCCTACACTTTTACCCAGTGACTCTCAAGCCTGAGAATTTATCCCAAGGGAGTAACTAAAAGGAAGAAATAAAAAAAACTACAAGTCCAAAGTTGTTTATAGGAGGGTTGTTAATCACACATACAAGAACTGTAAACATCTGAAATACCCAACAATAGACACATTCATACAAAAGGAAACTATGCCCCCACTAACTGATAAACACGTGGACGAGTCGAAGTATACGGAATTAGTCACGAAGTAAGTATTTTAAAACTAGAAACAGGAAGTTGTATCTATACCACCTAAACCAATTGTGAACAAAATGTAAATAAGAGTAAACACTGGAAAGAATAAAAATTGTTGCTTTTTCAGAATTTATGGGCTTGTGGGTAAAATTTTAAGATAAATCTTTTCCTTGGGTTTTAAATCTGATTTAATAAACAGAAATTAAAAGTAGAGAAGTATATCATATTTTTTCCAAAGATCTCATCTAAAGATTATTCTTTTTTTAAATTAGTGCTTTAAAAAATTATTGGAAATTTTCCTTCTGAGATTCCTCTTGTCAATGCTGAACAGGTAGAGTTAGTCACTGTATCTCAGACCACGGGCCTCTAACATGGTTGGTGGCACCCGGGATAGGGCTTCATGACAGTCCTCAAGCAGAAGGCTTCTGTACTGAGACTGACCCCGGCGAGCGTGAGCCATCAGGAGAGGTGAGTCAGGAGAAGGGGCTGGGAGGGAAGGGAGCGGGGAGACCCCAAGTCTTAACTTTCTAAAGACGAGTCTGGCAAGTGGGTGGGTGGGGCCTTGCAGTCACCAGGATGGAAGGGCTGCGGTCTGGACTTTGTTGTGACAGCAGATTAGAAAGCAAGAGATGACTCAGATGTCTCAAAAAGAGGAACTGTTCCTGGGTGTGCAAGGAAAAGGAAAAGGAAGTGTCCAAAATTCAGGCCTGGGTCACCTTTCCAGACCCACAAGGCTCAGGGAGCGGGGCTGGTAGGAAGGAGACAAGTTAAGAGGTTCTCCGAGTGGGCAGGAAACACCATCTGATTCATTCATTCATCCATCTGCAAATATTTACTGAGGGCCTGCTCTACGTCCGGCCCATGCTCGCCATCGGGACGGACAGAGGCTCTGACAGGAAGTCCAGTGTTTACATGTTCACCTTCTTTGATCTGGAGAAAACGAATCCAGCCCCGGCCTGGGGAAAGCATCTCCCCGACCTCACCTACCTTTTTCCTGCTCAGCTGCTTCACTGAGTTCTGGAAGCTTGAGCTCCACTAAGTTCTGGTTTCTTATCAGGATGTGCTCCTTTTGAGGAAAAGAAAGACAACATTTCAGACAATGTCCTCAGACTGGACTCTTCTCTTGGTTCTGTCTGTGGCTCTTTGACCACTCAGTCTCATGGGGGAGACATTAGGGGCATGGACAGTCACGACATCTGAGGGGTACCAGGAAGACCACTCCTCTCCCGGCCCATAAAGGTGCAGAAAACCTCACCATTGGCACTCATCCCTTGGGTCAGGAATTGTCCTTGGCATTGCTGGCTTTTCAAAAAAAAAAAAAAAAACCTGTGGGCCTCAGGGCAAGGGAGCTGCCAGCTTCTCCGTGGCTGAGGGCTGGGGGACAAACAGAAGCAGAGCCTAGGGCTCTGGGGATAGGAGGGTCCCCTGGGTGTATATCGAGCTGCCAAAGATGGAAACTGTCCTGTGATCTCATGGCTGTGCTCTGAATTGGCTGCAGTCTCCTGCCTTGTTGTTCTGGGCAGTGAGTGCCCACTTCCAGGACTTCTGACCTCCCCTGGCCCCGGGTCCTCAGTGGCCTGTAATGGCCCCTCTTGAGTTTTTAAACTCTCCAGGAGAATGTGGCCTGCAGACTGCCACCCCGAGGCAGCAGGCCAGCAGCTACTCCTGCCTGGGGCCTCAGCTAGCAGAGCTGGGGAGAGACAGATGGGATGCTGACTGCAGGGATGTGGCACAGGTAGTCTCACAGCTGTGAGCCCAAGACCAGAGCCCCCAAGTGGAAATGCTAGACAGAGCTCCTTGGCCCTGTGACTTGTGCTCCTAAGGAGATTTTCAGTATCTCTGCAGCAGAGGCCACTTGAATGGTTTGCTGTCTGGATAAAGGAGGAAAGGAAGGGGCCAGCAGAGGGTGCCCCGGCCCAAATGGAAGTCACAGGCCAGAGGCCCACAGCCAAGCAGCTCTCAGCACCCTGGCTGGGGATGGGGGTGTCTGCTGATAGGGCAGTGGTTAGTGTGATGGGGTCTCCAGGTTCTCTGTGGTTTCTTCGCTACAGAGAGAAATTTGCAGAGGTATGGTGATGGCCTATTGCCTGGGCCTGGCCTCTGACGCCCAGAGAACCATGAAGGCAAGTGCCTACCTAGCCCCCTTGGCATCACCTTCCGCAGAAGTCTAGGACTGTGGCCCACCAGAAGCAGCCCTTCCAGGCCTGTGCTGACCCACTAGTTAATGCGGTCTTCCTGGACCAGTGGGCTTTTCTGTGTAAAATGTCATTCACCTCAGCAGCCAGGCCCCAGCTCCCTCAGAGTCTCCAACTCAGAGCATCATGGAAGGTTTCTGAATGGAACTGTGGCCAGTGTTGGAATGTGTCCCTGCTAGTGTGTGACCCCCTCACTTGTGCCACTGTGCCTCTTTCCCTTCCCATCTCCCACCCCCTCTGTAGGGGAACCAGGAGAACGCTGGCCAACTCTAGCTGTGGGAGCACCAGGCCCTATCCTGTGGAGTCTGGCTGCCTTGGCCCATGGCCTGGGTTGGCCCCTGGAGAACTGGGGCTTGGATAAGGATTTCTTTGTCCTGTTAACCTCTTCTCTTCTTCACATCCTGGGCTCTCTTCCCTCCATTTCTGGATCCCCCAGTCATTCCCTATATAGGGTGCCAGCCCCATGAGAGACCACTGTGCCTGGTTAGGTGGCCCATGACAGCTGGGGACATGATGGCCATCATTATGCTTGGATGGATTTGAGGCCCTTGGTTAATAGGCATCAGGGAAGAAAGCTTGGGGCATGACAGGGGAAAAGCTATTCTATCCTTGCCCCGTCCTAGGCATGATAAGGTGCTCAATCAAAGGCTTCTTGCTCAGAGCCACCAGCTCTGGCTGGAAGGGGAAAACAGCCCAGGACTGAGGGCCCATCTGCCCCTCCATACACCCACCTTCTCCTTGAAATATGGCACTGTGTGGCAGCTACATCCCAGCTGACTACACTCAAGTAAGCAGTGTGAAAGCACGCAAAGACAACGTTTATGATGAACATGCTGCCCTGCGGGCCGGGTTTATCAGGGTGGGGACGTTCAGGGCCCCCACAAGGCCCACATCAGGACCTGCCCCAGGACCCAGCTCAGCCCAGAGGTCTTCAGCCCTGGGGGCAGAGTTGGAGGACCTAGATGCACATCCGTCCAGGGGTTCCCCAGGAACCTACCTCACGGAGCTTGGTCAATTTCTGCATCCGCACAGGCTGCACTTGTATCTGAAAGTCTTTGAGTCCAGACGCCTTGGCCATCTTGCTGCCCACTTTGCCTGAAAAACGCTTCTCTTCCTCTGCCAGTGGTAGCTTGGCAAGCACTTTCTGGAGATGGGGGCCAGGTTCCTCGGGGCCACTGTCCCAGGAGACCCCCCGCAGCAGGGGTGGCCGGGATGCAGGGGGCCACAGCTCAGCTTTGGAGCCAACCTTGGACCCTGTGGGCTCTACAACTGTACCTTTTCCCTGGGGGGCCTGGGAAGCTGCCCCTCCAGATCCCTGGGCTGGACTTCTGGGCAGAGGGTTGCCTTCCCTGGCTGTCTTCAGAAGTGGCTTCCCCAGCTCGCTCTCCACAGGGCCAGGCTGGGGGGTGTTCAGGGCCATTTTCCCACCACTGCCTGTGCCAGGAGCTGGGCCCTTGGGTACGGCTTCCGGGCACTGGAGGGGATCGAAGTTTTCCTTTTGTTCTATCGCAATCTCTTTGGACTTCTCAACTGTAGGAGAGTGGGGAGTCAGCCGGCCCTGAGACACTTTCCTCTGGTCATTCTGCTTCCGGTCAGCTAACCCTTTGAGGACATTCTGAAAGAGACAAGGTAGAGCTGGGAGGCAGGTTGCAGAGGAGCTAGGTGTGGGACTTCTGTCCTCTGGACCCTGCTAAGGGGTGTGTGTGTGTGTGTGTGTGTGTGTGTGTGTAGTGTGTGTGTGTGTCTGTGTGTGTGTGTGTAGTGTGTGTGGAGGTGGTGGAGGAGTGTGGGCTAGGTGGAAGGGGAAGACTTCTCAGTCAAGTCTGAGCCAATAAAGGGGACCTACAGACAAGCTTGAGGTTTGTAAAGCAGGACAAGAGGACCTGTTATTCAAAACCTGCCAAGAACTTCCCAAGGGCTAGGAGCTGCCGAGAACAGTAGAATAGAGCGCAGCTTGGGGGCAGTCACAAGTTTTGATGTTGACTCAGTTGCCCCAGATTTTAGTCCTGGCTCTGCCTCATAAGGCCCTTAACTCTTAGGAACTCAGATTTCCCATCAGGTTTGTGAACCCTCTGAAATTATATGCAAATGTATCTGTGTGTTTATGCACTGTATGTATTTCTCTGGGAGGAGAATATATGGCTTTCAACAATTTCTCAGAGACTTCCACATTCCAAAAGAAGCTGACCAAGGTGATTCTTGCAAAGCTGATGTCTTACGGCTCAGAAGTTCTAAGATTCTGCAGTCTCCTTTCATTTCTCAAGGGAAACCAGCTTTGTGAGGAGCAGGTGGGTCTCTCTGGGTATTCGTGTGGCTGCCTTGCGCGTGTGCTGAAGCTCTCCCAGACAACTGTATCCCAGACCTAGACCTACATTAGATTATGCTCTATGCTGCCGTTGACACCACCTTGACTCTGAGCAGGCATACGGCTCTTCTATCGCTCATCAGCAAAGGTGAGGTTTTCCAGGCTGCCCCCAGGAAGAGTCCCAGTCATGGGCTGGAGCTTTCCTGAAATTTTCACGAGAAGTGACAGGAGCAGCAGTCTTGCCTGGCTGCTGCTGGACTCAGCAGTCCCCTGGTCTCTGGCAGCAGCCTGACTAGGGAGGTAGGGCTATGGGCAGGACCACCATGGAGGTCATCCCCATGACTCCCACCTCCTCACCCCTCCACCTCAGACTCCTAGTCACGAGAGGGCAGAGGAACCTTCCAGCTTCCTCAGCCTCGACCCTCCACTCATGCACACCCACTTGCAGGCTGGCCTAAACCCAGCAGAGGCTTCTGGAACACCATGTCTCCCATACCCATCATCCAAATTGGGTAGAGCTCAAACTCACAGGCTTGCCAAGTTGAGGTGAAGAGACTTCGGCCTCATCCCCTTTCTGCTGGAGAAAGTAAACACGAGTCAGTCAACAATATGAAGAGACCATATGTCCTTTTGAAATACCCTCAAGGAGGCCCCTACAGTGGAGTCAATGTCTTTCCCACCCAGCTCCCTCACCTCCAGTGGATCATGGAGGGCCTCTTGGATGTTAAGGGATAAGAGGAGAGACTAGCTGGTGCAGAAACCCCAAACAGGGTCCCCGTTATTACCTGTGGTGTTGCTCCAGGCAGAGGGGACTGTGGGCTACTGCACGCATCCAAACCTAAAATGGTCCAGGCACTGGTGAGTGATGCCCAGTCCCCCAGATCCTCAGCTGTCATCAGCTGCAGCAAAAATACATCTACCTCTCCAGAATGTTCTCCTTAGGTCCCTCAGGCCTCAGAGCTAGTAACGCAAGTATTTATTGGGAGGACCTCCCACATGCCAGGGTCTGTGGTGACCCCCACTTAACCATCACAGAAACCACTCAAGGCAGCCGAGGCAGGAGGAAATCCAGGCCATAGAGCTAGGAGGGCCAGTGCTGGGATTTGAACCTAAGGTGTCTGGCCCAAGCCTGAGCCTGCCCTGCAGCTCTGACAAGGGCAGGCTGCTCTCCCTGGCACCTTGCCCCTTCCCCAGCTGACTTGAGGGTTTGGCCCTGAACACAGCCTAATGAAAGGGAAGCCATCAAAACACAAAGAGTGGGCCACATAGAGGCCTTTGAAAGTAAGCTCTGAGGTGACCTCTCCCCGCGTCCTCCCTGGGCAGAGAGCCCCAGTCACAATCCACCTTCCCACAACCTTGCCCTGGTTCTCACCCCACGGGCCTCATCCTGGGCTAGGCCTGTTTGAAACCCCAAGAGAAAGCACATCCTCCTCCCCTGGGGCAGCCCTGCCAGGCCCCTGGGGCAGCCCTGCCAGGCCCCTGGGGAGGGAACCAAAGGGGGTCCCACCGGGAAGCCTGCAGGATGGGAGTCCTGGAGGCCAGCAGTGGGGCTGAGTCGCCACCTGACTGGAGAAACCAGGGCAGGAAATTCCAGGGGGCTGGACCTCACCGGGTGGCGAGGGGACGGTAAGTGAGTTGCTCTGAGAGGACGCAGGAGAATCTCCGGGACTGAGGTTTGGGGAAACAGCTGTGGAGACAGACACAAATTGGCCAGCATTTGTGAGGGTTCAAGACTTCAGCCTAACAGACATCCTTTGGGGTATTTCTCATCCCTTGGAACTGGGTCTGCCTTGTCCGGGTCAGGGGCTAATTCCAGACTGTCACAGAAGGCTCCTACCACAGCCCAAACCGTCCCTGCTGCCAGCCCAGCAGTAGGAGCACTGGTTCATTTGGAAGAGGGGAGGATTGGGGTCACACTCCTCAGTCTACCTGACCTGACCCCAAACCACCTCCTAGAAACAAAGGACCTGGTGCTGCTTGGCAGGTACAGCTCCAAAGGCTACACCTCCTTGACTGGCCAGGCTGGGTCTGATTTCAGATGCACCCCTTGCCTCCTAGGTACATTCAGACTTATCTAACTGCCCCGAATTTTTGCTCGGGAAAAAGAGTGACTTTAGCCAAAGGGGTAGTAGAAGGATTTCAGGGTCCAGAAAAACCTTCCTTCTAATCTAGGAATCCCAAAGAACAGCCTCCCTTCCCTATCAGTAACCAGGATCCTTCCTGGTGCCCACAGCTGGAGGTCAGGGAGAGGGAGCCCAGTGCTTGCCTCTCCTGACTTCTGCGGAGGCGGTGATCATAGAACAGGGCCTCATGGGGACAGTGGGAGCTACACAGGCCAGGCAGGGTGGCCCAGGAATCTGTGCACACAGGCATCACACAGAGGGTTTCTCTCCATGCAGGGTTCAGGGACTGGGGACCCCTAGTTAAGTTCACAGGTATCATATGGGCTGGCATTTCTTGGCAAAGCAGGAAGACACAACAGTCACACACAGGTCCCAAAAACGAAAAGCAGAGTTTTCTGGGCTAGAGTTGGGTCAATATTTCAGAGCTTCTGAACGGGGCAAGATGTCCTCTCCTCACAGGATCCTCTCCACAAGGCTCAGTCCTCTGGGGGCCTAGAGGCCTGGAGGCAGGAGAGTTGAGGGCCACCCGTCAAAAGCAGGGCTCCCACTACAGCTGGGGCCAGGCCCTCCTCACCCTCCGCCCCACCTTGGAGGGGCTCAGGGCAGTCACCTGTCATCCTACCTGACAGGGGAGTCTCCGGGGCTGCTCCTGGACTTCCTCCCACGGCGGGTCAGGAACCGCTCACTCACCGACTTGGCTTCCTCCAGCAGCGCCAGGTTTTTCTTCTTGTCCTCCTCTGAGATGCTGATGTCTGGCAGCTGGTCGTTTACCAGGTCAATGACATGCCCCGCAGGGTCTGCAGAGGCAGGGTGAGAGCCACAGAACCCTTGGTCCTTGGCTGAAAAGCCTTGCCTCCAATCTCCACACCTCAGCCTGGAGACACTGCCCAGAGCAGACTCAACCAGACAGACCTTGGCCTGATGCTGGCCCTGGAGAGAGCTGCACGGGGACCAACGGGGCTTCCTCAGCAGGCCTGGCCCCTCCCACTGTAGCTGGTGACTGTGGCAGGTCCTCTGTCATAAATGGTCACTTGGCTCCTGGTACTGTCCCAAACTCTGCTGTTAGGGAAGGGCAGCAGGAGCCCCACCTCCGTGTTATCTGCTCCCCTAGAGTTCTCCCCTCCAGTCTTTCTTCAACAAGTTAGTGAGCTTAACGTGTAGATAAAGGAGCACTCCAGGATCATGGGCCAAAGACCATCCCATGGCCAATTCCCTCCTTTTTCCCCTCTACTCACACTGTTTACCCTCCTCCTTCTCCAAAACCATCCCTTCTCCAGGAGGCTTTCCCTGGGAGACATCACCTCTCACCCAGCTGCTCAGAAACATGGGAGTCACTCCACAGTCTTCCCTCTCCCTCAGTCCCCCAGCGTCCAACCAGCTCATCATCAAGTCCTGATCGTCATCTACCTTGTAAATATCTCTGGCACCTGTGCCTCATCTCCACTCTTGCTCATCAGCTGTAACTTACCTGCACAATTACATCAGCCAACTCATAGGTCCCCCACCTCCAGTCTGTCCGCTCTGTCCCATCCTCCACTGCCTATCAGAGTGACCTTCCCAAGAGCCATATCTGAGCATGGAGTGCTCCTGCCTCACCTCACCAGGATTCCCCATGGTACCCAGTGTGACATCCAGATGCCAAACCCAGCCCAGCCACTTTTGATGACCCCATATACTTCTCTCCTCCAGCCCCACAATGGTGAACAGCTCCCATCGTATCTCTCTAGCTTCCTTTCCCCCTTCTCCTGGTCATAGCTCCCCAGTTGGCATTGAGTAAAACCCCTCTGAGTCTCAATTACAACAGTTAGGAAGGAGCTAAACCCTTCTGCCCACCTCATCCCAAGTGCCAGTAATGGAACCATGCACCATCCTTGGCCAGTCAATGAGTTCCACCCCCTGGGTGGCTGGCTCAGGGATGGCCATCTGAGGCCAATAAGAGGCAATTCTGGGAACTGTGTTGGGTATATGAGGAAGAGGATTGCTCTTTCCACTGATGGGATGTCATCTGGGATTTACTGATAGCTGTTTGCCCAGAAGAAAGCCAATACACAAGGGAGGAGACTTGGGAGATGGGATGGGACAATTGCTAATGACCCAGCTAGGGCACCAGGATTCAGCACACCCTGAAACTACAAGCCCTGGCTTCTATTCATTTTAATTTTTGGCTAGTGTGACTTGAGTTTCTATCATATGAAAGAATCTTGACCGATACACACGGCAGAGAATTCAGCTGCTCTGTTATGGGTCCTGCTCCCCAATTGTGTTGCTTCTTCCACCTGGATTACCTCTCCTCTCTCTTGTCTATCTGCCCAACTCTCTAAGGCACAACTCACATCGTCTCTTCTCTGGAAGACCTGCCCACACTTCCACAGTTCCTCTCTAGCTGGAATTGGTCTCCTTCTCAACTCAGCTTCCCTAACACTTCTGAGAAGTGCCTTACAATACAGTGTCCTGGTTACATCTGTTCAATTCTCAGCCTCTTCATTGACTACGAGCAACATGAAGGCAGAGACCAAGTTTGTATAGTATCTATGTTCTGATGGTCCAGAGCAGACCCTGAGAAATCCTTCAGGGAATGAGCAGGTGATGGGGGCAGCCAACCTTGCATCCCAGCGCAAACCTACCTGCATGTGGGCCTTTCTAGCAGGGGTGGAGGGTTCTGCCCTTCAACCCTAAAACTGAGCCTCACCCAGCAGTTCTGCCTTTTGTTGACTTCCTCATTTTCCTCTTTGTGCCCTGGTATTGTATTTTTACCAGAACAAATTGAAATTAGGTATCATACTTCTTCTGGGCTCAAACACAGGGGACTGATCACTTTGCCCTGTTGGGCGCATAGGGATGGACCTGCCTGAGAAGCAGGAGAGGGGAAGGGGCCAAGCCTGGCCAAGCTGCCAGACCTCAGTCTTCTTAATCAGACACACTTTCAGGGGGATCCCTATCTCTGGTTGCAGAAATAAGATAAATCGGCTTAGTCCTTACCCACAGAAGTCAGAGAAGCAGTGGAAACCTTCAAGTGTCGGTGAGAAAGCCTCCTGTGGGGACTGTGAGCTCTGAAAGACAGAAAAGAGCCATATTGTTAAGAAATTTGTTAGCATCTTATAAGTAGGAAAACAGATGCTTGTATGTTCTTTCGGTCATCTTAAAGCATCATCTTATAAGGTTATTGAAGCTTGGAAGTTTGTTAGAAATGCAATCCCAGACCTACAGGGCCAGAAACTCAGGGTGGGGCCTGGCCATCTGTGACTGAACAAGCCCCCCAGGTGATTCTGATGCTCGCTCAAGTTTTCAAACCATGGCCCTAAGGAGATAACACTTGGACTATGTACTATTTATTAGGGCTTAGACTCTGAGTGAATGTCTAACTTGTAGAAAACTCACAAAATGTGAATAATTATCTAGTAGAGATGCAGATGATTTCTGTTGGGGAGAAACGATAAAAATAAGGTTTCATCGCCCTATGAAACATTAACCTATTTTACATCTAACTTGGCAAACTTACGCCAGCTTTCATCTCCTCCTCACTGATTATATATGTATATCCATTTCTTGTATCCTGCTTTGAACTGACTTTGTTCTCCTGATGGTCCCCTCGTTAATGAGTTAAATAAATTTTGACACAAGGTCACTATATATTTGCATGAGCATTATCTTCGTACCTTTTTGGAAATTACACTTAGACAATCTCATTCCTGCTAGATTAGATGGTCTAGTGCTATGTAAAACCAAGGCAGCAACATCTCCGCACATGAGCCAATGTCCTTCCCAATAAGATCATCTTCCACACAGAACCCACTTTGACCTGGGGGAGGAATCTACAGTCAAAGACATATCTTTCAGGTCTGTTTGCAGATGTCTGGGCAGTTATTGTAGGGAACTCCCCTGCTAGGATTTGTGCTATTCTTAAAGGTTAGCAAATTGCAAAGAGCCAAACCCAGGAGGGAAAAAAATCATTGAAGGGAAAGATAACAGAAAAATCCCAAGCTCTCTCTCCCATTTTGAAAAACTGCTTGATTGTATTTCATCAATAAAATGATCAAGAAAGAATAAAAGATTTACAAAAAGAGACCTGTCTAATCCCCCATGTGCTAGGAAATACTGCTCTTTCCAGCACAAAGATTAAGCATATAGGATGTACCTGTTGACCAGGTTTTTGTCAGTTTCTCCTTCCGGTGAACTGGCATCCCCGGTCAGGATGATGGTGGGTGGACTGCAAGATATTCCTGCGGTGGGAGGGCCCTGATGGTTTAGAACAAAAACACAGATGGAGTTAAGCTATCAGGAACTGGAGCCTTTATTTCAGCATTATGACACTCAGAGCCTTCTTAACAAGAGTTGAATGCAGTTTATTTGGATTATTCAAGGGAAAAAAATCAATTTCTCCTTCATTCCCCACCAGGCATTCACTGAGCTTAACACAGTCCACTTTTCATGCACTAAGTTTAAGGAAACTCTAAGCCATCCCTGGTTAGTTCTCATTAACAATGTAGGAAAAGAATGGTGTGGGGTCCTCAGACTGCAGCCAGCCTGGCTGGAGAATGACGGAGACCAGCAGAAAAAGCAGTGGCACCCACATGTTCCTGATACCCAGTGACAGTCCTACATTGGGTAATAGAAATATTTCAATAAAGGTGATTTGTTCAATGGGTAATGGAATGCAGTTTAACTCTTGTAACTTTGTAAAAATGTTTATCTAAATGAATACATATTTCTGAAATAAGAAGTCACTAGCCAATTGTTAGATTTTTCAAGATATTTTGCAACTGCTAAACAAAACAGAACAAAACTACTAACAGTCAAAATGAGTTATTAGGTCCTCGGTTGGAGAAGTTGTAGTAAAACTGGTCTACTGTTATGCTGCTGATGGCTACATGAGTTGGCTGTGTGAGCTGTAAAATCCTATATCTGGAGTATAAGAAGTATTAGTTGGCAAACGAATGACTGAAATAAAAGCAATACTGTATAGGACGTATAAGACCCTGTAAAGATGCACGTCAACCTATGTTTTCCCCTATCTATGTGGACTGGGGACAGAAATAGGACCAGTTAACAGTAACACACAGTATCTCTCTGGTTCTTCTGCCACATGCTACTGCAGTATTTCCATCTCAGAATTGTTCCCAGTTATGTCTGGGAGACTCTCTAGGGAGTCCTCTCCTCCGACCTTCACCATCTTCCTTCTCCTCTCCAGGCCCCCTGTGAATGCTCTCCTCTCCCTGCCAAAGGTCTGTCTCCCCATGCTCCCAAGCATGCCACACCACTTCCCACTGCTGATGTGACCTCCTGAAGCTTTAGAAGGCAGATCCCCCTGGGCACTTTCTCTGGAGTTCATTTTCTTCTGGAGTCCCTGGGCGTTCAGTGCTCTTACCTCTACTGGCCCCACTGAAGCCATGGCCTGGGGGCTGCCCTTGCAGAGCCACGGCTGAGTTGTGTTCTTGAGCCTTCAGTATGCAGATGTTGGCTCCTTGCAAGGAGGGGAGAAGACCCTCTGTCCTTTTCACATTATTGCTCTTTGTTAAGTAGGGACTGTACAGTGCTGTCTGAACTTCTTAAATCCCACAAATTTTAGTGAAACTGACCAGCTCTTCCCACATTCATTTGCATCTCTTCCCTCCCTTGGCCTCAGACATCAGGCCAGGTGAGCTGGTGAAGAGTGTCTGAGTCTAGCCAGGAAACATCGGACCCCTGTGTTCTGGGATCTCTTCAGCTGGAGGGAGCTGCAGTGCTTGGAGGAAGGGAAAGCTCTCAGAACTCCCGAGCACACAGAAAGGCAGTTTGGGCAAGGACTGTGGCTGGGTAGGAGTAGGAGGCAGCACTGCCAATTGGAAGAATCATACAGACCTGTGCTCAAATTTCTGCTCATCATCTACTAGCCATGTTTCCTGGGCAAGTTATCGAACTTCGATATGCTCCATTATCATAAAGGTTGACGTGAGGACTTAGCACATGATGGATATTTTCAATAAATGGTTATAATAGTCAGATTACTTTTTTCTTTCATTCAACAGACACATTGTAGTTACCTATCATGTGCCAGGAGAAGCTTGAGATACAAAGACTTTCAAGAGCTCACAGTAAAGCAAGGGATACAGAGAAGTAATTAATACTTAAAATATATATAAGGTGATAAGGGATGGACCACATTCTGTAAAAGCCAAAGGAAAGGAAAGAGAACTCTCTTCATCAGGGTAGTTGGAGAAGACTCTCCAGAGAAGGCGACATTTGAGCCAGGTCTTGAGGGATGAATAGAAGCTTGCAAGACAAAGATATTAGGGGAGACGCTTTGGGCAAAGGGAGCAGCATTAGCAAGAGGCATAACTGGGCATTAGGGATTCATCAGTGTAGCTGGAGCATGGACTATGGAGTATGTGAGATAGGAGAGTCCAGGGATGGGGGCTGTGACATTGTGACTTATAAGAAATATATATATATATATTCTGTCTCAAGGACAGAAGTTGGTAGTTTCCCAAAAAGCAAACAACTCCTTCTATGGACAGTTTCATCTTGATGGCTTGTGATGAGCTGGTCACTTGCTTTGTCCTCTTATATTCTCCCTCACTTCCCGTAACTATAAGATGGTCAAAGGCTTGCTGTCTCAGAAGTTTGTGCAAATGAAATGAAATAATGAATGTGTATCCACTTTGATAAGTGTCACATGGTCTAAAAATACCCATTACTCATGGTTATCATTCAAATGAACAGCAGCTCCACTCAGTTCTCCCCTATTTTTGTCCACCAGGCTCCCCTGGTGGGAGGCCAGAGAGCAGCAGAGGGGCTGGGGCTTTCCAAAGGGCAGGAGGAAAGCAGGGGGATCTTGGGTCATGGTGTGGGGCCTGGGGACACACAGTGGACCAGCATCCCAGGGAGCTGCTGAGGTCAAGAAAGGCAAGCACTGTGTCAAAATGGCAGGTGATGGGGTGGAGCTGGGGCAGGCAGGGCTGGGGGCAGGTGCCCAGCTAATGGGAGAGCCAGTGAAGAGGAAGGACTGGGGGGGCATTTTCTACTGTGTAGATTCTCCGGGAGGCAGGAAGGGCTAACGTTTTTCCAAGGCTCCTCTCCACATCACTAAGAGGGTTTCCTGCCGAGGTGGTCCCATGGATCTCAGTCAGAGAACTAGCATCCTCTGAAACCTATCCTCTGAGCTCAGAGGTGCAAATTGGAGACCTGGGAGCCATTTGCTGTGAGTAGTGTTTACAAGTGTTTATATTAGTTACCAACACTTCAGAATTGGAAGAACTCCCATAAAGGTCTGGATTTCCTGCTTTTCCTGAAAAACCAAGAGAACAAGCCATCCTGGTCCACAGTTCTGCAGAATAACCTTTGCTTAGAGTCAGCTCCAATCATTTACACTCCCTGCCTGGCCCCAAAGGCCTCTGAGTTACTGCCCTGCAACCCTGAATTCTTAGCCTACCTTGGTTTTCTGGGGCATAGGAAGTTTGTGCTTAAAGCCTCCTCTACCCACATCATTTTTTTTTAACTCAAACTACTTTATTAAGGAATGTTTGATATATGAAAAGCTATACACATTTCATGTATACAATTTGATGAGTTTAGAGATATGCAAACACTGGGAAATCCTTACCACACTCCATGCTATAAAGCTACCCATCACTTCTAAAAGTTTCCTCCTGCCTTATTTATTTTATTATTATTGTTATTATTGCTGTGATGATGATGATGATAAGAACACTTATAAGATCTATGTTCTTAGCAAATTTGGGGGCAAACAATACAGCATTGTTAACTCTGGGTGCCATGTTGTACCATAAATCTCTAGGACTTATTCGTGGATGTGCAACTTCATGACATCTTGATGGAGCTTCTGTCCATATGGCCTCATGGGTGACTGTTACCACGGAAATGCCAATCAAAACACTGACTATGCTTACAGCATGTATGAGGTTCCTTCTCTGGGTGGAGTTTACTTCAACAGTGAAAGTCTCAGCTCAGAAATTACTCTTTCCAAGTTTGTCATATGTAGAGAATTTCTTTCTTGTATGACTCCTCTAATGAACAAGAAGACATGCACTTTGGTGAAAATATCATTTTCACATTTGTTATATCTTACGGTTTCTGCCATCCCTTGGGGTGGGGCTTTTACAAATTCCCGGCATGCACTGGTGCAGGAGGGGCCAAACATTAATGTCTGCCTGTTGTGTTCCGAAAAATAAAGTTGCGGTGGTGGTTATGGGGTTACACTATATACCCATTTCCAAGAGTTTCACATATTCCAGCTGCTAAGTAAGTAGAATATAGTTCATTTATTTATTTAACTTTGACGACACATGACCTATTTCTCAAAGCAATCTGATGTCACCCACAATAAACTATATGATACAAAAAATGCAAAACTAGGAAAGTGGGGGAATGATTTGATAAATATAAACACCCCTAGCATATAAAAAGAAATACATGCTCCTTCTTACAGTCCATGGTTTGACTCTGAAGTTAAACTATTGAATCTGAAAGCTCATGAAGCCATGACCCATGTGGGCCAGCATCTGAGAAAGCTTGCTTTAAAGAATTGGTCAGCAGCAATGTAAAGAGAATTCCACTCTTCACTCTCACCTCAGAGGACAGGAAGGGGGAACAAATCTTTTCTCCCACCCTCTCCACTCCTCTCCCCTTTGACTCTTACTTGCTTACCCTCCCAAATCTCCCCTCCCCTCCCCACCCTCTTCTCTTTCTCTCCGTCCCTCCTTCCCTCCCTCCCTCCTCAGCTTACTCCTCAAGCTCCATCCAATTCTTTATTGTCTATTACTGCAAACTGTCTTACCCTTCCTTTTTAGGATTGACTCACAAAAGTTTTTAAAAGTCTTAAGAGTCTAAGAGAGGTGCGGGTCTGTAAACATTCCACATTATTACAGTTTATTCTGTCCTTTCCTCCAGCAAACATGTACTGAATGCCTATTATGTGCTATGGTCTATGCTAGGACCTGGGCAGACAAAGGTGAACTAGGCAGGCCTCTGAAATGTTTCCCAGTTAACACAGTGGGATGGGGAGTGCGGTGGGAGGACCCTGCTCCCCGCCCCCACCTCCATCCCAGGTAGGCCCCGGACCTGGTGTCAACACTGAGGGATGATCTGCAAGGCATTGGAGGAGCTGCTTCCTGGTGGAGTTCTCCCTGCCTCCTGGCGAAAGGCCACTTGCAGCAAAGCTCTCAGGAGGTGACTGTCCCGCATGGGGCTGCAGGTACCCTCACTCAGAGGACAGTCGGGGCAGAGGTGCCCACACAGAAAGGCAGAAACAAGCCATGGGTGGCAAGTGCCAAGCATGTAACTACGGACACATATAATTTGAAACCGCTTAAAAACCAGGAGGCATGAAGCCATCAGGGGTAAGTCCTCTAATCCTCTGATGGAATGTCCTAGAATGTCCTCACTCTCTCCTTCCAATGTGTGCAAAATAAACAATAATAAAATCAAAGTGTTCTCTCCCTCATCAGCTCACAGAAAGCTCTCGGCCATTTCTAATTTTCTACAAAACTGTCTTTGGGGGGAACATTCAGTCTTGTGCTGGCTGTGTTTCACTTTAGTGACCACTGGGGAGACCATAATCAGGAGACAGTGGGAAGATTCCAGGGGTCCGCTGGGGTGAATTCTGCCAGGTTTTAATGCAGTGTAAATATTCATCCCTGCTCCCACTCTGAGCTGCTGAAATAGAAGGCAGGGCCTCAAGAAAGCTAGTGGGGCAGCACTCAGGAAAGTTAATGGCGTTAGGATTTAAAAGGCCTCAGGCTCTGGAGCCACACTAATTTACAATACAGCTTTTCACTTCCTAGCTGTGTGACCTTGGGCAAGTTACCTCACCTCTCTGTGCCTCAGTTACCTCATCTATAAAATAACTATTTCTCAGGGTAGTTACAAGAATTAAATGGGTTTATATAGAAATAGGATTGCCAGATAAAATACAGGATGCTCAGTTATACTGGAGCTTCAGATAAATAACAAATAATTTTTTACTGTAAGTATGTCCCAAGTATTGCATGCACATATCTGTATTTTCATTTGCTAAATCTGGTGACTCCAGATGGAAAGCTCATAGAAGGGCATCTGGCAGCTAGTAAAGGCTCAGTGAGTCAGATGTTACATTGTTATTGGTATTTTTGGGGCTAAATGAGTGACTCTGGAATTTGGTTTTGAGGAGACTGTTGTTCTTAGTTCTGAGTCTGAACCATCTGTTGCAGTTAAATTAGGAGGTCCTCACCTTTCTGGTCACAGCCATAAAGCATCTTCCCTGGGCATCTGGCCACACAAGCTCAAGTAATCAGAGTCCCACGGAAGCCCAACTCCAAGTCCCCCTTCACCTGGCTCCACGTCCTGTCTCACCATCTGCATCTCAGGCCAAGTAGAGATGCCTTTTACAGACAGGAGAAGCAAGGAGACAAACCTGGATAGAGGGAAGTGACATTTACTCTGAGTTACCGCACGCGGGGCCCTGTGCCAGACACTTCCTGTGTGTTTTCTCGTAATCCTTCCAGCAACTCTGCGAATGAACCTCAGGATGCGCATGTACAGCCGGGGGTGATAATACCTCCTGGCCTTACAGAATCGCACGGAGGAGATGAGAAAGTGAACGCAAAAGCCCTGAGCGTGGAATAGGGGGCTGATATATTTCTTTTTCTCCCCTCTTTTCCCATTTCAATCCCCACTTCACCAAAAAAAAAAAAAAAAAAAGGATTTGTCCAGGGCTGCGCAGCCGGGAAATAGGGGAAGAGACCAACACAGGGCCTGTTGGCCTTCCCACTACACATGTTGCCCTTACCAATTGTCTCCAGGTCTCGAGTCTCACCTCCCCTGGTTCCTGGTGTCCAACAGGCCTCTGACACTCCTCTCTTATTCTTCCAAGCTGCACCTTCCCCCAAGAGCCTCTTCCTCTAGGAAGCCCTCCAGGCTGAACACACAGCTGGAGGAAAGATAGCAGGGGCACCCCTCTCACCCTGCCAGAGGCCCAGTCTCCTCAGGGATCTGTTCCCCTTCTCTGGAGCCAGCCCTGGGCACTGACGGGGCTGGGCCATCTCCTGGCAAGCTCATTCTATATAATAAGCCAGCAGGTCACATTTTGTTCTCCTTAAATAAACCTTATAGAAACAGTTAAATGTTTATTTCTCTCATAAATTCCCAGGAATGCACCACTGTTTCCTAACTGCCTGGGTGCAGGGATAAATATAGGCCAGTGTCACAGCCGGGAATATTAGCATCCCTTCCCCAATGTCACGTGACTAGGCCTGGCGCGGAAGCTCTGAGCAACAGACCAGCCCAGCCGGCCCAGGAGGGAGTGGGGCGTTTAGCTCCTGCACTTGGGCCCTGGCAGATGGACTGGGAGAGAAGGATCCTGCAGGAAGGCAGTGTGGGTGGTGATGTCGGGAGGTCCAGACTGGCATCTCACCTGGGTGACCTTGGGCAAGTTACTTAACGTCTCTGAGTTTCATGTTCTCAAACATTATGTGGAGCTAATAATCCCTATTTTCCAGGCTTGTTTTAAGGGTTGGATGAAATAAAGCACTAATAATGATGATGATGGTGAGGGTGGTGACGGAGGGTGGGCACTGTGCTGTGGTGACTGTATCCTCAGGTCCTGCCCTCACAGCCTGGGCTGTAGACAGGGACTGCCTCTGCAGAGAGGGGCCCCAGCAGCAAAGAGGGCTCAGCACTCTTGTGACAGGATAAAAGGACTCTGGGGACTTGCAAGAAAATGATTGTTCCAGCAGTGAGTCGTCAGAGCATGGGAGAGAGCAGAAGAGCCTCTGCTGAGCTCTACTGGGCCTTGGGCTCCTCCCTGCCAAGCACGGAGGACCAGTTCCCAGCTCCCCGAAGGCTCCCCGGTGCCCATCGTGTGGATCTCCTCACGCACCCATGGCCCGCCCTGCCTCTGGTGGACCCTCTTTCCTGCCATTTTCCACCCTATTCTTAGTGGTCAGGGACCAGCCACCACCAGATGATCCTGCCCTCTTCATCACTGTTCTCAGTCTCACGCCAACAGACGGCAGCAGTGTGAACGTGCACACAGTGTCTGTTAGTCTCCCTCTGTGGAGAGGTATCATCCAGCCCGCCAGCCACTAATCATCATCACCCTCTTCTATCCTCTCCTCCTCCCTCCTGCCCTAACACTGTTCCTCCCTCCATCTCCCCTCCCTCAAGTCCAAGCATTTAATCATCCATACAGCCAAATTATCCACCCAACCTGTCACACAACCATCCATCTCTCTACCCATGTACCCACTCATCGGCCATCCATCCACCCATCCATCCTTCCATGAGCTCCTACCACATGCTAGAGCCTATGCTGAGGGTTGGAGATACATGAAAAGCACTGCCCCTGACCCTAAGTAGCTGATACGCAATCTGACAGGTAAATCAGAGAAACAAAAAATGACAATCTACTCCATTACTCACAATAGGGACTAAGGATAAGTAATTGTAATATATATTCTTGACCATCTGTAATGACCAGCATTTCTAAAGCACTTTCTGCTTTGTCCATAGCTACAATCTCAGTGCTTACTCTCTGACCAGAACCACTAGAAGCCATCCTGGGGGAACTGTCTTCTTGACCTTTTTCAAGCTTCTCTTCCACAGAGGATGAGGCATCAAGTACCTGCCTCCCATCCCTGGGGCTTCTGGTGTCCAGGACACTAGCCTTACTCCTAGGTGGGGTCAGGGAAGGAGGCAAAGGTAGCAGGAAAACCTCAGCAGAAATGGGTTTGAATCTCCCCTCAACCATGACACAACCACGTGACCTTTGACAATTACATAACCTCCCAGAGACTCAGTGTCTTCTTCTATAAAATAGAGATAATAATAATATCTACCTTGAGGGGTTGAGACCACATAGCAGGTACCCAATAGATGTCTCCAATATTTTGTACAACAGATCCTAATGCTTTACTAAAAATGTATTTAAAGATCTCAATGGAGGCTGTTCTTGCAAAGGGTGGGATAAGATAAGTGGAAGTGAGCTCAGAGAGGATGAATCCAAAATCCTCAAGTGGCACATTCAAGGTACTGCCCTTGTTCTAGTAATTCCTTGCCCCAGTTTTCTCATCTGTAAAATGGGATAGTGATCATACTTACCTTCTACAGTTCTTGTGAAGTTACTATGTGTAAGGTGCTCAGAGCAGTGCCTGTCACATAGGAAGCATGGTAGGAGGGTTCTCATTAAGTTAGTTGGGAGGGTTGGGGGGGTCTCCCCTCTCTGCAAAGTCCTTACCAGATTCCAAGTGTTTTACATGCATTATCTATTTTGTCTTCATGTCATTCCTGAGAGAGGATCAATTCTTTGAGTCCTAAACCCTTTTCCCCCAATGGAGAGCACGTATTTCTCCAGAGTCTCCACGGAGGTGTAGACAGAACCCCAGTCCATTGGCCAGTGATGACAAGGCCTGAGCAGCCAAGGGGAAGTAAGATGAAGAGTAAAGTTGGCAACCCCCCTTACACAGTAAAGCGTGTTGTTAAGCTCTATTCCTAGGTACAGCACAGAACAAGGATCCTCCAGTTCCTGATCAGAGAGAGCAAATCAGATCAGAAAGCATCATCATTCAACTGTAAATCCACTGGGAAGTGACCCCCTGAGAGCGGGGCCTTGGTTGGTTAGGGCTCAATAAACACTTGTTGAATAAATTCAATAAACATTCATTGAGTAAATTCAACTCAATTCCATATTTATTGAATACCTACCACATGCAAATGAACAGTTATCCCTTTCCTGTGCGCTCAAACTCCACTACAGTAAAATGGGGCACTTTCTGGACTAGAAAGAAGAAACAATCATTCTAGGCCCATTTCCTCGGCTTACGGTCATGAGGCGGTGGAATCCAGGCCTTGTTATGTGACTCTGGACAGCTGGCTTAACCTCTCTGTGCCTCGGTTTCCTGATCTGTAAAATGGGTACAGTCACTGCTGACTCACAGGGCATTAGGAAGGGTATCTGAGATAACAAGTGTCAACAGTCTAGCCCAGGACATGGTAGGAGCCCCAAGTGTTAATTTCTTTCCTTGCAACTGGATGTCATACTTAACTGCTCTGCAATTCCAGTTGCCTGGGGAGGATGATCTCTGTCCTCACAGTGATGTTACAGGACCCATTGCAGTGATACCTGTGAAAGCTGTTTGTAAACTGTTCTGTGCTGTATGAGGGACTGAGCACTTGAATCTAGGCTCCTATCACCTAACCACTTAGTTGTGTTACCTACTGCACGTTACTTTCTAACCTGTGCTGAAATTCATCTATAAATGGGAACAGCAATAGTACCTACCTCACAGGGGCAGTGTGAAAATTAAATGAGATCATGTAGGCAACAAACCTAGCACAGTGCCTGCAACACAGCAAGGGTGCCTTAAAAGTTAGCTGTGGTTAGTGGTGATTTACTGTAACACTTGGCTTATAGAGGAGAAGACTGAGGCACAATGAATAACTTACCCAAGGTTGCACTCGGGGATGTGAAGCCCAGACCCTTTCCACTCCCCCACACAGCTTAAATCTCACATTCCTATGAATCAGAAGCGTTTCCTGTCCCTTCCAGAAATCCCTGGCTGCTTGAGGAACCCTGCTTGGAACTCTTCTAAAAGGACAGCCAAGAAGGATGACGGTGGGGAGCCTGGATGGGTCTCTTACTATGCTGACACAACAGGGAGAGTTCCAGGTCTGCTATGGCAGTAGCTACCACGCTATCCAACTCAGGGCCAAAATGGGGGGAGGCCAGAGCTTCTCGGGGCTCCACACACATGTCCCTTCCCGCTGGGGCCACATGCAGAGGGCTGCTTCTCCAGAGCACACTCCAACCTTATTTTCAGTTAGCTATCAACTGGGGATAGGAGTCAGGGTGGGAGCAGGGATGCCGTGATCCCGTCAGCCAGACGCTGCTGTATGTGAGAGTTAAGCACCAGTTTCCGTCAGAGGATCAGAAAGTGTGGAACCAAGCAGGCGCTCAGGGAGGCCTGGGATCAGAGTGAGGCTTGTGTGCAGTGTGAAGCAGGAACAGCACAGTGGGCTGGGTTTCTAGGAGTCACCGTGCATCCAAGGATAGACGGAGCTTCCAGCAAAGCCTTGGGGCTCATGCACCGTAAGGGACAGCAGACAGAAGGCATTTGGTGAGACCCAGTGCCCCATTCTGTGGTGCTTTGGGGTTTACGTGGAGGTTGGCCCTCTTTGGGAGCAGGGGACAGTGTTCTCTTGGTCCAGGCACCTCTCACAGAGGGCCCCGGAGCCAAAGCTTACAGTGCTCAGGGCAGGGCAGAGACAAGAGTGTGGGCTCTGGGGTCCAGCTGCCTGGGTTCAAATCCTGGGCCTGTCACTTACAAGCTGTGTGACCCTAGAGGAAGGTACTTAATTTCTCCGTGCCTTAGTTTCTTCAGCGACGATATGAGGATGATGATAGCTACCTTATAAGGTTGCTTGGAAGTTAAATGGATTAATACAGTAGACTACTTAAGCTGGCGGCATGAGGTTAGTTGTCATTAGTGGCTTTGTGGATAATGGAGACTGGGTGAGGGGGTGGTGAGGGGGTGGTGAGGGGTGGTGGGGGGTGGTGAGGGGGTGGTGAGGGGTGGTGGGGGGTGGTGAGGGGGTGGTGAGGGGTGGTGAGGGGGTGGTGGGGGGTGGTGAGGGGTGGTGAGGGGTTTGTGAGGGGGTGGTGAGGGGTGGTGAGGGGTGGTGGGGGGTGGTGGGGGGTGGTGAGGGGTGGTGGGGGGTGGTGAGGGGGTGGTGAGGGGTGGTGGGGGGGTGGTGGGGGGTGGTGAGGGGGTGGTGGCAGGAGGGATGCCAGAGCAGATGGTGTGAAAGATGTAAGATCTGCTCATGAGCTCAGACTGACCTGCCCCTGGGGACTTCCAGAAACCCGTGGAGGAGGGCGGGGTTGTCCAGGTGAAAGTGGGAAGCAGTGCCATTTGGGCCCTTACAGCTAATATTAACTTCTTCACAGGCTTGTAAGGCCCCCTGAAGAGGCCACACTGTCCCAGTAAGCAGAGTCTCTAAGATGGCTGCTGCTGATAGGCTTGGAAAGAGTTGATGTCCTGGTCACACTGCCCTGGGGCCTGGGGCCAGGTGTGGTGCTCTCGGTGGGGCAGAGACAGGCCAGGATGTGTCCAGAGGTCAGGGGGTTGGAGGAGGCTCTGAAAACTGTCATGGGAGCAAAGCCTGAAGGAACTGGAGGGGAAGAGGCTCCGGGAAGACGCAGAAACCGCCCTCCTGCCTCTGGGGAGTCTTCCCACGGCAGGCCGCTGTGAGGGCAGAAGTGATGGGGAGTTGGGGGCAGGCAGGCCCCAGCCTGACCAGAAGGCAGGGGTGCCGTTCACAGCACAGACTTCCTTGTGTGGCAGGGAGCTCTGGGTACAAGTCGCTCCTCCAGGTTCCCAAGACCCACCCCAGGCGACTCCGGGTCATTGGGTCTGGGTTTACAGGGGAATCTCGGGTTAACAAGTTCCCAGGTGACGGGGGAGCGGGGGTGGGGTGGGGGACACCAAGCAGAATTTTGCCTGCCTGGGAAGAGGGGCTTAGTTGTGATCTGTGATTCCCTTCTATCTCTGACAGTCTGTCATTCTGTGGTCCCTTAAGACTCCAGGCTTTTGTCCTGACAGCTTGTATTCCTGCCAGAACCTCTTGGCTACAAGCTCCTGCCTTTGAGCCCCTCCCTGTTCAAGGGCCAAGCCAGGAAACACTGCTCAGGACACAGCCTCCTCACAGAGCGCATTGTCAGGAGGCTTTCTTTCTTCCTGGATTTTGATTACAGCTTCTGATTAAGGTCCTACAGAGTGTGTGTGCGTTAAGAGGGTGTATGAGGGTCTGTGTATATATGTGCAGAAAGAAAACCAGGATCTATGCCTACAGATTTGTGTTTTGGTGTAAGAAAGCCTCAGCTAGTGCTCGTGCCAGTGATGGGAAATGGGGGCTGGGGCCTAAGGAACCAGAAGTAGGGCTGGACCCCAGGGAGCTGTAAACTCAGAAGGATGCTCTGTTCTTTGCCTGCTTCACAGAGTGGGAATTCACACTGTACCAGGAGTTCTAACCCAGTCCTCCTGACAAACCCCGCTTCCCTGGCTTCCGTTGCTCCCAGGGACTCAGGCCCCGGCCCTGGAGGCTCTAGCCCAGCTCACAAGGCCTGACTCCTCCCATGAGCCTGTGGCTGCCAGAGAAGCCCAAGGTGGGTTGTCTGCCGGGTGCAAGAGGGAGCTGCCCTCTGCTGACGATGCCCGTGGGCTTCTGGAGAACTCAGGGATGCCCAGGGCCTGTCAGTCAGGGCAGGGTGAAAAGAATACTGAATCTGATGTGGCCTTCTGCCTGGGGTCTAACCTGTCCCAGCATCCACGGTCCTTCAGGCCAAAGAAGGCCCTCAAGGGTTGGGCTGAGCAGAGCCCAGAAGGCAGCAAATACACTGGCTTTGGGGAAACATGAGTAACCAGGGGCACAGAAAATTTAACAGACTCATATGAGGTCTCTCGACCAGGATGTGGAGGAGCTATGTCTTGAACCCAGCTTAGTCTGACTCCAGAGTCCACATTCTTCAATCCTGTGCTAATGGTCCTGCCCTATAGGACCTGAGCATCCGGGCTCCAGCTCACCTGAATTCTTCAGGTCCTTCTCCTGCTGGACTCTGGCAATGCAGAGGCTATCAGAGTCTACAAATAGTCTCTTTATTGTCTTGGCTTCCCATGAGCATTTGAAGGAGCTTCAGCAACCATGGGGGCCCCCCTCTCATATTATCGAAGTCTGGTTCTGGTTCAAGGTCACAGGGAGAGTGAGCTTTGTGGGGGCCTGGAATCTGGACTTCCTGCTGTTCAGCTGGGGCTCTCTGACCCCTATGTGTGATGAGCTCATGGAGCCCTCCCCCTGCTTGGCCACCCCTAGAAACTCACCCTCACCTCTGACCCAGGGAAGCTACACCTAGGTGGAGTTTCAAGCCATGATGGCCATAATGGCCAGCAGGCTTTTGTGATGTCTGCTTTTGTGTCTGTTAAGGAGAAGGATTGAAGCGTCTTTTAATTAGAGAGGTTTGGAACCAAGAGGAACTGAACTCAGTGTAAAAGGATCTCTTCACTGAGGGTATAGTTGCATCTTTGTCAATCTTTCTAGTTATTTTTCAGGAACATTTGCATTCTTTGGGAGCAAGGCATCACTGCTGTTTGGGGGAGTTGCTCAGGATCTGGGAGATTTTGCATCAGAATCTGGCTTAAGGGTACGATCATTGTGAGTGAATTGGAAGGAGTCAGGGATGGCATGGGAATAAGTGGTCCAGGGCTGGGGGGTAGGGATGCTAAGGAGACAGAATGTGGGAAAGTTGTGACCTGAGGGTAGGGAGCAGTGACATTTGAATCCAGGTATGAGTGTTTTGCTCGGTGTCGTCCTTCCCTTCTTTAATCTCCAAGCTTTCAGTAGATTAACAAATCTTTTTGTTGGGTAAACCTTACAGCCCACTGTTGGGAACTCTTTGAGGGAACTGTCCACATGTGGGGAGGAGCAGCAGCAGGACAGTGGCACAGCAGAGCACGCAGTCTGGGGAAGGCTGGGTGTCACCCTCAGAGAAGCAGAGGGACAACTTGGAGCCACTGAAAGCAACCTATGAACAGCACCCACCGTGGCCCAGGACGTGGCCCGGAATGGGGCTCAATAAAACCCTGAGCTGGTGCCTGCGGCCAAAGGCATGAGGGCTTGGCTCACTGTCATTTAGAACTTCAAGGGCTCTTCAAGGCTGCCAAATTCTGTAACATCTCGATCCCACGAGCTTGGGATGTGGACACATGCGAGGCCATTCTTTTCTAAGTATTTATTATCTTAGTTCCCACAATTATGATGTGTGAGAAAACAAATGTCATCATAACATGAAACTATTCACTAAATATCTGCCTACTTCTCACATTAATGCTCCCTCATACAATCTTCCCTCACTTAACAAGTGTCTATCCCCCTAGCTCAGGGCAGTTGGGAGACCTGCCAGATGCAACAGGATGATACAAGTTCAGTGCAAACCAACTGCAAAGTTCACAAAGTCTGGAAAAGCATGTCTGAGAACTTCACGTACAAGGTCTTAGAGCAGGGAGGAGCAGATGGAGCCAGGTAACAAAGGAAGACAAAATGATGAGGGTGGTGGCAGGATAGGTCCTTCAAGAGGGAATGATTTGAATATTGAATGATTGAAAGAGGTCCTTAGGAAAATTAATGAAGCCCTTAAAGTTTAAACAACCAGAATCTCTCAACAAAAGTACTAAAAGTAAGATGTGAGGGTCGTGATAGTGTGTGAACAGATCGTTTTGTTGGTATAAAAAATGAATATACCAGGAGGAGGGGTATAGCTCAGTAGTAGAGGACAGGCTTAGTATACATAAGGTCCTGGGTTCAATCCCCAATATCTCCATTAAAAAACAGACAAAAATAAATATACCAGTACCAAAATCGACATGATTAATTCTTCATTCATTTTAAAAATTAGCAGGTAACCACTATTTTGTAATATGTGCAGCTAAAAATAACTCTTCTTCACATCTCTTTTGTACCAAACCTCAGTGAGACCCGCTCATTTATTTTCATCATTTCCTTTTTTATAATAAAATCTCACGGAAACTCCCTTTCACCACTTACTAAGAAATTTCGATCTTCATTTTAAGCAGATTCACTGTAAGTGTCCTTGTGCTGGTGCCCACAACCCTGACATGACAAGGCCCTCCGTGATCATTCTCCTCCAAATCTCTCTCCATTCTAGGAGGGTGGTTTGACTTCCCATGAAGCCTCAGTCAGACACAGACTAGGAGGTTCACTCAGGGTATGTGGGGGCCTTGGTCAATTCAAACAAACTTTGGGTATTTATTCCTCAGTGTGGAAGCCACACATCTTCCCCAGGCCCACTGCAGCCTGCACAGGCTGTCGGCAAACCCTGCGACCTCAGCCCAGGGTGCTTGGCGTGGCCCGGGCTGGGCTGGCTGTAGGCAGGGAGGGGGCACTTACTTGGCCGGCGGGGCTCTGGGCTGCCTGTGGCTCTCCGGGGGGCTCCTCGTCCTCAGGGATGTGGGGCATGGCAGCCTCCTGGCGGGAGTGGCTGCGTGTGCCCGGAAACTCCGCTGTGTCAGCCCCACAGATGCTCCAGGAGGCCTGGGCTCCACAGGCTGGGGAGACGCCAAAAGGACAAGTCAAATCCGCTCCCATCCCTGACCCATGCTGGGTCCCGTTTTCAGGAGCCACCAACCGTGGAGAGAGCTGGCTAGAGTTTGCAGCAATGAGGGCTAAAATAGGCGAGTAGAAGGCATTTGGATTTGCATTTCCTCCTGCTCTCTGGCTCTGTTTACAAAGTCAGAGGTGACCTTAGAGATTTTGCATCTAATTTGGGCCGTACAGTAAACACAGCCATCCCAGAAGGGAGAAGAGAGCTTCAAATGCCTCAAAGCCATAGCCAATGGAGGACCATTGGGAGCAGACTTCTATTTGTCAACCATTTATTGAGCAGCTACTCGGAGCCAGGCACTATCCTAGGAGAATTACCGACATCACCTAATTTAATCCTCACGATGGCCTCTGACACAGGTATTAATATTCACACTTTATAGATGAGAGAACTGCTTCAGAGAGTAGAAGCCACTTGCCCAAACCATACAAAGAACCAAGCATTTGAATCCAGATCTTCCTGATTTGGAGGCCACTGTATTACACAGCCTGGCTTGGCCGGGTAGGGCAGGAGGAAGTGATGGTGTCTCCTAACTTTCTGCCTCATGGCTTACCTTGGGCCCTTCAACAGCTCTTCTGACCCTCAGTACGGGGTTTCCTCACTTAAGGACAGCCGTCAGGCCTGCTAATTTTAGAGATTCTGGAGGCTCAGCCAGGGTGGATCTCAGGTGCCTTGTGCAGTGCTCACCCCCAGCAACCTTGTGTTGCTTCCCTAAAGCCAGACTTACCCCTTCGGTCTGAAGGGTTTGCTGGGATTGACCTCAGTCAACATAATCTCATCCATCTCACCACAGTGATTGGCCTAGAGATAGACAATAGATCCAGCCTAAGCCAATGAGCACATGGCAGTGTTCTGGGACTCAGAGGCTCTCTCTTGCTCTGGGTGGTGGAGTGTGCAGATGTGAGACCTGGTGCTGCAGACACCATTTTGTTTCCATGAGCGAGGCCAGGTTGAGGATAAAACTGGCATACCCAGAAGAAAGCAGAGCCAGGAGACCTGCAGAGAAATGGAGCTGGAGCCCCGATCAAAGCTCACCTGTAGCCAGAACGCTCTCTGAACTAGCGAGTTACACAAACAACTAAATCTCTCAGTGTTTAAGTCAGTTTGGGTTGGATTTACTTATAACTACTAACTTGTAACTACTTGTTAGTACAAACTACTTGTAACTACCCACTACTGTTACTTGTAACCACTAATCACTCTTCCATGTTTCTTGCCAGTCAAGAGGTTTAGGACCATAATCCATTCAACAGACCTGAGCCAATGGGTCCAGCTCCTAGGCTTCCTCTTAGGAAAGGGGACCAGTCACGTCAGGTCCCTATTTGGAGAGGCAGGGGAGCAAAGTAGAAAGAGCACAGGCTCCGAAACCAGATACCTGGATTTGACTGCCCGCTCTGCCGCTCACTGTGAATCACGGCTTCACCTCTGAGCCCTGGTTTCCTCATCAAGGGAACAGACATAAGAATCAGGATTCTTCCTCTCAGGATTATTCCAAGGATGAAAAGCAACAGCACTCAGCATGGAGTAGGTCCTCACAGAGGCCACCTGCATGTTGGGCTGCAGCCCAGAAGCTTGGCCAGAGTCCAGAGGGCTCTGCCTGGCCTCTTCCCACCCCTAAACTCCTTGAGGTGTCCTGCCCTAGTTGAGTGGGGATTCGAAGAACCAACAACCAGCCTGGTTCTGCAACCTCAGAGATTCCCTGAAAGAGCTGCTCTGGGGGCAGCAGATGAAAACCACCAGAGGCAGGAGTCATCCTCAGACCCTGCCCTCAGCCACAGTCAGGGGGCTGCTGGGATCCACACAGGGGAGATGGAGGACTCTGTCATTTACTGAGTACCTACTACATCCTGGGTCTTGTGTGAGGTGCTGTCTGTTGGAGGCCTCAGGAGGAGGAGTCAGAAAGCCCTGCCCCCACCGATGATACCAGCCGCTCTTCCCATCCCACAGAAAGAGCTCCGCGTGGGGAGGCTCAGACCTGGCCATCAGCCACTTCTCTGACAGATGCCCCTGGCCAACACACACCTCTGACTGAGCTCCCCGAGGCAGGCAATAGGTCTGATTTAATCACAGCTACCCAGAAGATTCATCAAAAAATGCTTGTTGACTTGTATTTAAAGAACTGGAGAACTTCAGCTCCGAGGTTAGTCATTATGACCACCATCTTGACTTAGGTCATTCTCTGCAGTGGAAAGGTAGCCCCATACAGCTATGAAACAGTTGGGATGCCCTCTGCTGGCCGGCTCAAGAAATCTCATCTCAAGTAGACTATCCACGAACTGATCCATTCATTCCTTCACCATGAACACTCACACCTACTCTATCAGACTCTGGGCTGGGCGCTGGTGACATAAAGATGATGCAGATGTGGTCTTGGCCCTCAAAGAGCACGCAGTCCACTGGTAGGAGGCAGATGGAAAACAAGATAAGGGGGTAAACACTTTGAAAGTGAGAAGCTGCAGGATCCCAGAAAAGGGTCCCTAACTGTGGAAATTGGGACAGGTGGGATACAGTTATAGGGAAGATTCCACATTAGAAATGATGTTTGGGCTGAGTTACGAACACTGAAATGCTGACTGAATTTCTCTGAACAGAAGAGCTGCAGGCCTAGTGGAGGAGATAAGGCAGGAAGGGAGAAGCCCTACTGGACAGACTTAACCTGGCTCCCAGGAATGAGTGCTGTGTCTCCCAGCTCAAAGGTGAGCTCTGTGATTATTTTCTATCATCTTTACTTGGATTTCTGTAGCAGTGACAACAGTGATGCTGGGCAAAGTATACGGTAGTCGGGTACCATAACAAAAGAGGGGTTTGAGGGTAACAAAAGAGTATTTACAAAATCCAGTTCTACCAGCAAAGTTGGCTACACCTCCCAAGAAAACTCTTAAAATGATGTGTAATGTATGTGCAGGTCCAGGCTGTCTTAATAGGTATATGGTTTCCAAAATATGGGAGGTGACAGTTCTACTTTTCTTTTTTTATGTCTTAACCTACACGAAGTGTATTGTGTTCTGCATGCTAGGAGGGATTCAGATAAACTGAGGCATGTTCCAAAAAGGGAAAGCAGGACAAGAACTATGTTAAAAAAAAAAAAAAACAAACTAAAGACCTTTAGCCTACAAAGGGGAAGGTGCAGGAAGAAATAAAATCTCTTTGCTGATACTTGAAAGCCATTCATGTAATTCTATTGTCCCCAAAGGGTAGAGTCACGGCCAATGACTGAAATGTCAGATCAATGCAAGGGAAAACTTTCTAGTGGCTGGAACCATCTGAAAATGAAATGGGCTCCTCTTTAAGGTAGTGAGTTCCCCATTCCTGGGAGAGTTTCAGCAAAGGCTGAAGCAAGGGTCATAGGATTCCTAACCCACCTCAGGGGCCTTTTCCGACCCTGGGAGTCCCTGAAATCCCAAATTCTTCCGAGTCACAATAAACCACAGATGTGAAGGTCCCACCCCATGGATTCTAGGATCATGGTATACAAAGTTGCATCAGAAATATCTCTACTTCCTTTCCTTTACCTCCTGCTCCTCAAGAAAGACCTTCAGTCAGTCCCTGGGTCAGAAAGTAAAGTAAAACAGGACTGAGTTAATTCAGACAAGCACTAAGAGGTGTCAGCTGCTGCAGGATAAAGCAGAGTGGAGGCTGGCTGAGGTCCCACACTTGACAGGATGGAACCCTGAGCCCCTTGGGGGTGCTCCGCCTGCCGAGGCCATTCCCACGCTGCTCCAGCCTCGTTGCTTTCTCTCCCATCCATTATTATAAACTCCCTGCTTAAAATAGCAAGGTAAAAGCAGAGGCCCTCCCCCAGGGTGACATCTGGGTTCCGCTGGAGCTCTTGGGCACGTGGACCTCACATCCAACACAGCAAAGTTTAGAATATAATCTCCAGGAAGTGGTGATCTAGAGCCCTGACCCAAAAAAGGAAAAAATATTTAGTAATGTTTGGTCTCCAAGTTGTTCCTTCTTTAACCCATTTTCAGGGCCCTTCTCGCTGCCTCTCCGGCCTGGTCAGTAAAGGGTTAGGTGAGTCATTGCCAAGAGCCTTCAGCTCTTTGGACTCTACTCTTTCTGCCCACAGCCAGTGCTCACATATATAGCTTGCCCATTTTACAAGAAGGAAAACTGAGGTGCAAAGAAGTGAAGCAACTTGACTGGTCCAGTTACCTTTGTATCTGGAGAAAATTATCTAAGCCTCTGCTGGGATAACTATCCAGTCATTCGGATAACCAAAAAGCCCAGAAGTCTCTAAACTATATTTAAATATTTTTATTTGCCCCTGGCTATTCATTAAGGAAAGCCAACTAAGATACTTTTATTCATTTTTATTCATCAGATATGTCTAGGTTGCCTACTGAGTATAAGACTCTATGCTGGGTGCATTTCAGGTGCTATCTTGTTTATTATTTCCATTTTATATATTAAGGCACTAAGGATCAGAGAGGTGCAGCAACTTGCTTGAGATCACACAGCTAATAAGTGGCAGGCCAAGGATTATAACCCAGGCTAGTTGGATTCCAAGGCCCCTCCTCTTTGCCTTCTACTCGGCCTCATCCACCAGGAGTTCTGCTAGAGTGCAGCAGCCGAACCCAACATGGCGACCCTGCTCCACAGAGGAGAGTTGGGGTGCATTCACAGTGGGGATAAAGATAGTGGTGGGGCAGGGGAGAGGAAGTAGCACATTGTCAGGCCAGAGGTCTTATGAGGACAAAAGAGTGGGCCCACCATTAGAGGCTGCACTACCCACGCTGTGTGGGGTGGCAAACATACCCATTTGCCCACCCATCGGTCTATTAGTCCGTGCATTCACCCACTTGCCTTCTGACTCTTCTGTTCTTACAACTGTCCATTAGTTTGCCTGTCTAACATTTCACCCCAGAGAAGCCCACACTTGTTAGGTGAGCCGCACGGGCTCTACCCGTGCGGGACACCTGCAGACTGTGGGGAGAGGGCAGGACGGGCTTCTTTGTTAGAGCGGCCATACAAACACAGGCATGGCCCTCCGCAACTGATGGAGCACCTCCACCCCACATACCTCGGCCACAGGAGGGAGGCGGGGGGCTTCCTGTGGGGCTGCCTGTGTTCCAGTAGGCATGGTGGCCATTATTAAGAGTTATGATTTTGCAAGACACTTTCCAGAGACCATCCCTTAAGTGCTCTCAGCAACCCTTGAGGTGGGTAACGTAAGTATTGTTAACATTATGATTAGCCCCATTTTACAGATGAGGAAACAGAGGCTCAAAGACCTGCCCAAAGTCACGTCGCTCATGAGTGGCAGTGCTGGAAATCAACCGCAGGTCTGTCTGACTCCTCAGCTCCTCGAAGGGCCAAGCTCACTGGCTCATGGGCAGCATTCTTGGCAAGCAGTGGCCTCTTACAATGGCCCCAAGAATGCCTCTCCTAGAGCCTCTTAATCAGTCCAGAGGAGACGAAACCCCTCTCTGAATCCACAGTGTCCGAGGAGCACAGCCTACAAACTGACTGGTTCTCATTTTCTCTCCGTTAATCTTTGGGTGTTGGAAGAGCCAGAGGCCCTTCTGGGAAATAATGGGTTAACCCAGACTCCACTGACCTTTCTGGAATGACTCAGAATTCTCAGAAGGGAGTTTTTTTGTTCTTCCAGTTTTGGATTTTTGCTTTCATTTTAGCAGCACAAAGTATTTGAAAGAGATTAGGTTGCTATTAATACCACTGGTCTATCTCTAGATGAAGAATTCGATGGAGGGGATGGTTTGGGGTGAGTGCACATACATCTCTCTCAGTCCCTCGGCAAATTCAGAGGATGACAGAGAGGCCACTGGAGAATATCCAGTCCTACCCCTGTTTCCAGCCTGCAGGCCCAAACTGGGGCAGGGACTGACCAAAGCCACACCTGTGAGTGAGGAGCATTCAGAGAAGGTCCCAGGACCCCTGCCCCCCAACTCCCACTACCTTCTGGTCTCTTATTTTGAAGGGTTTGCTTTAGTCAATAATAAGCCAATGTGTCCATGATGTACAAGCAGGCATCCCTTGGCAGCGCCTCCCACTTCCCGTCTTCCCTCCTCCAGTGGTCACTCTCTTGGGCAAATGAAGATATCCCAACTCCCTGTGTTTGCCCCAGGCAGCCCTGGACACACTTGGAAAATCTCCTTGGACATCAGAGATCACCTCAAAATGCTGAGAGGTGCCTCTGTGGGGCCCTGGGCCTGGCCAATGGCAGAACTGGGTCCTGCCCCACAACAAGTGAGCCCAAGTTGGTAGCCCTATCCTGCTTCCTAACCTTGGGACGCTGCGAGAGGGCTTTGGACCTTGGCAGACTGGGTTCTAACTCTCCCTCTGCATCTTTCTTGCTGCATTAGTCTCTTCCTAACCTCAGTTTTCTCATCTGTAAAATGGAGGTAACAATACCTACATTTTTAAACTGTTGTAAGGATTAAATTAGGGAATAGACACAGGGTGCCGGCCCAGAGTATACACTCGATGAGTTCCTTTCCCAGTCTCTGAATCAGGCAGCTGAGTTCTCTGAGTCACGGCATCATCCAAACCCAACCAAGGCCCAGAGGGTCTGGTGTTCATCCTGGGTGGCAGAGTTCCTGGCTTTGTCTCTTACAAATAAGGGTTTGGCCAGGGCTTCTCTCCATACTGACAAATGGATAAAAGACCATCAGAAATGATTGGAACTAAACCCACCAAGGGCCATGCGCTCTGGTGCTGCTGATATTCACTCTGCTGGTGGGCAGTCAGTGGCTGTGGCAATGGGTTTAGAGAGGGGACAGCACTGCGGTGCTCTGTGCTGTAGGCATCCTTCCTTAGTGCTGTGGTCAGTCACAGGCCTGTGCTGTGGTCATCCTAGGTCTGTGTTGTGGTCAGTCCTGAGTCTGTCTGGTTCCAAAGCCTCCAACCTTTCTGCCAGCCCTGTGCTGACTCCCAAAGGACAGAGGCTTTAATTCTGTGAGTGAAAGATGAAACCTAGCTTGAGAACTTCATTGAGCAGGTGCCTGGGCTGTACTGGGTAAAGGGGAGAATGAAGGCTTGAAAGGGGCCCAGCTCTCAGCATGTCAGTGGGAGCCCCAGGTTTCCATCCTGAAAGCAGACTTGGATCCAAAGGAGGAGTGGAGAACAGGGTGGGGTATAGAAGGGTGGGAGGAAGAGGCCTTGAGGGCAACAGAGAGGGGAGGACAAGGCACTGGAAGGGACTCCCTCCATGACTTCCCACCCCCAACACAACCCTTCTGGCCCAGGCGCTGGGAGCATACAGCTGCAGCCTGGCGGTGCCTCAGCAAGGCCAGCTCCGAGCACTCCCAACACTCCCTGGGGTCTGCACCCTCTGGCCATGCTCTCCAGCCCTCAGGCTCTCTGACAGGCTCTGCTGGCTGGGGATGCTTTCCTCCCGATTCTGAACCCATTCTAGGCCAGAGAGGAAGCCAGCCTTTGCGGAGACCGGTGCCAGGCCACATGCAGGAGGAGAGGCCGGGCTAGCCCCCAGAGAAGGGGCATGTGAGTGGGCACAGTGCTCAGCTGGTAGGGGGCGGGGGCCACACAAGATAGATGGCATGTCTGCAATAGTAACAGACTCCTCACTTCCCACACATCTCCTGCCCCTACACTGCCCTTCCCCTCAGGCAAACACGAGGCCATTCTGTGCTCAATGCCTGGGGAGGGGGTGGAGATGTGTTGGGGGGGGCAGTTATAGCAGCTGATGTAGAGAAAAGGGATTCTATCTCTGCCTTATATGTGGCCAACTGCTAGTCTAAGGGAAATGGCAAGGGCTGAAGGCACAGAAAAAAGATTTGGGGGAAAACATCCTACAGAAGGGTAAGTCTCCCCCCAACCAAGACTAATAAGAGATCATGGGGTGAGGGAGCGACAGGAGAGCTGGTGTGAAAGCAGTGTGGGTAGGCTCTGGCAAGTCCCTGAGGAAGGGGCCTGTGCCTTGCTTCCCCGGGGAGGCGGAGAAAGATCCTAACTCTGAGAGCAGGGAGGCCTTGGGCCCCATTTCCCAGACAGAACCCAGAGGAGAAGACCCCAAAGAGAAGAAATGGCTACTTGGTATGACTTGACAGATGAGGCCTTCAGACATCCTCACAGGGTTCCTCACATCCCCCAGGGGCGAGGTGGCGGGGCACGTGGTGGAGAACACAGTAATTTCGGCACACCTAGTAGCAGAGAGTTTCCGGACTGAAGGTGCCTGAGAGGGCGGATTCAGAGGTTATCTACTAAGCAAGGACTGACAGAACCACGAGGGACATCTTGTCAGGTGACGGGTACCCTCCTCACCCCAACTCTCTGGCACTCGGTAAGCCCCGTGGATCTTAGATGGCACTCTGGAAGAGCAGAAGGGTTGGAGAAACCCTGAAATGCCTGGGATCCTGGTTCTACACCCCCTGAAAAATGGTCAAGCCAGACCTCCAACCACCCCGCCCTGAACCCCCACCCTCAGTCCCAGCCCCAGCCATGACAGGAAGCAAGCAGAACATCTCCCCAGCTTTCCTTTCCAGCTTGTTCACTTTACCAATTCTTCTTTTAAAATTAAGTCCACTTGAAAAAATTTTTTTCTTCTTGGAAATATGTGCAATTGCTTAATCGGAGGCAGTTCAAAGGCACCAGGAACAGCAGAAAAGTATCTGAGCCTCCCACTTAGCTCCCAGGAGAAATCAGTCTTGCCCGGTTCCCTTTGTTCCAGGCTGCCCAGCAGCCTCTTCCCTGAGTCACCCACTCACCGGTGACATGAGTCATCGTTCTGGGTCAAGGACCACACAGTGTGCCCAGGTCCCCGAGGCTGACCAGGGCACCAAGGGGCCATCAGGGAGGAATGGAGGACCCGGAGCTGCCTCCTAGGTCCTGCAGCTGGCTCTGCCCTCCTCAGGTGTGTGACCTCAGGGAGCCACTGACCCTGTCTGGGGAAGGAGGTGGCTTTCTAGGCCCTTCCATGTGGTACTTTGTGGAAACTTCTCCAGTAGTGTTCTGGTACCTGCTCATACGGGCTCACAGGAGCCAAACGTAAAATTGTCCAGTATTTTGTGAATTTGTTGTTAAACAGAGACATTACTAAAAATTAAATCACAATTAAATTATATTAAAAACAAAGGAAATGAATGCCTGCAATAACCATGTTCTAATTGTTTTACTATATTATACTATTTTCTCTGCTCCTGAGATGATTTGTTTCTAGCGTATTTGTACACAGGGAGCACTAGCTAATGATGTGCTACTGTGGACAGCTTCCCAACTCCGTGTTCAGTGATGTCGAGTTAGTAGCTTAAACTTAGTCATGATGGGAGGATTTATACCACAGGAATCAGCAAATGTTATGTAGCAAAGTCTCTTTTCCCCAGACTGCCGGCTGTTAAACATATACCAGCACACCACCGAGCCCGTCAGTCCCAGGTTCCCTGCTCCTCGCCTCTGCCAGGGAGCAGAAGGAATGCAGACGACTTGAACATCACCCCAGACAATGGGGCTGTGGCGATGTGATTGCCATCCTGCAACTGCCTGGTAAACGTATTCAAGCTAAAAACCCAGCAGTCATCATGACGCCGCCTCCTCCATCACTTCCCACATTCAGTTAGTCTGCGAGTCCTGTCAATCCTCGTTCAGATGTCCTGAATCACTTCCCGCCTTCCCGTGGCCACCATCCCCGCCGCGGCTCTGTGTGACCTGAGTCACTGCAACAGCTCCATTGGTCTCCTCATCTCTGCTCTGGCCCCTTCCAACCACCCTCCACAAGATGCCAGAGCAGTCTCTCTAAAATACAAATTGGATGGTCCTTCCCTCTCTTCTAATCTTTAAGAACTCCTTTTCCCCCTGAGACCGGTTCTAAGCCACGATTCTGGCCCCTCTCCCTGGCCCCCTCTCTTATCTCAGCCTTCATACACCTTGGGCTACAACCACAATGGATCAACAGCCAACCTTCAACCATGCCCTGCTTTTTTACACTTTTTGCACAATCCCCCTCCTTATGCCTGAGCTGCCTTCCATCCCCGCTTTGATGACCTCCTATTCATCCAGTTCAAATCTTCCTCCTTCATAAACCCATTCCTTCTCTTAGCCCTAGAAAAAAATTACTCCCTTCCTGTATTAGTTTCCTATGGCTGCTGTGACAAATTACTACTAACTTGGTCTCTTAAAAACAACATAGATTATTATCTTACTGTTCAGGGGGTCAGAAGTCCAAAAATCAGTCTCAGTGAGCTACAATCAGTATGAGAAGACTGTGTTCTTTCTGCAGGGTCGAGGGGAGACTCCATCTTCTTGCTTTTCCAGGTTCTAGAGGCAGCCTACATGGCTGAGCTGGTGGCCCTTTCTCCATCTTCAAAGCTAGAAGTGTAGCATCTCTTCTCTTCTCTGACCTCTACTTCTAGTCTCACATTTCCTTCTTGTCTTTGTCCTGTCTCCTTCTTATAAAAACCCTTAGGATTACACTGGACCCACGCAGATAATGCAGGATGATCTCCAAATCTAAGGCTCCTGAATCTAATCAGATCTGCAAAGGTCCTTTTTCCATTTAAGGTAACATATTCATAGGTTCCAGGGATTAGGACAGAGACATCTTGGCGGGGAGCGGGGGAGGATTATTCACTTTACCACGCTTCTCTGTTCTCCCAGAGCAATTTGCACAGACCTCGACTCAGCTAGAATTAGAGCACCTCAACAGCAGGGACTATACCTTATTTGTATTTTATGACTATTTTAATAAATATTCATATTTTTATGAACCACATCCAGTACAGGGTGAAACACAGAACGGCCACTCACTAAATGTTGGTGGAATTAGTTAATGAATGAAAACATATCACTAATAAGCAGATGAAGAAGGCTTTGCTTTTAACTGGCAACCAGCTTCTGTTGAAAAAAAAAAAAAGGATTCATGCAAAGATGGCAAATTCAAATCCTTTGGGCCAGGCAGGTGACACTCATTATGGGGTGTGGCCGACCACAGAGCACAGGGGCAGTTACTACCCAATTTGGGAGTCATGAAAAAATACTAGTCTTCATTGGCTAGATCTCCCAATTTTTCAAGAAAAGCCAAAGTCCCAGATGTTTAAATATGAAATCCTCCAATTGATAAATGCTAAATCGAATTCAAAAAGTTAGAGAAACACCATGCAGGCCAAATAAACATATCTCTGGTCAAGATTCAGTTTGCAGCTACCCGTTGCCACCTCTGATTTATACCGTGAGAAAAATGTTCCCCAGGGCTTTTTCTGCTACTTCAACTGACTCAAATCAAGTCCAAAAAGTAGTGCCAACTACAAGCACTGAGAAGGCCAGTGAGCTAAGCAGAGACTGGCCTTCCCTAAAGACTGTTGAGTCCCTGTCCCACGTGTTCTCTGAGTGGCTTGTGATTCTACAGGTCTCTCCTTGCTGTCCAGACCCTGGAGTTGCTGCCTGGGGAGGCAGCTCTTTGCCTGGCCTCAGATCTCCGTGGGAGGCCAAGCCCTGATCCGTGCAAAAGTATCTCACCAGTCCAGTGGCCCTGCCTCTGGCAACATCATCCAACCAGACCCAGCCCAGGATTGGCAGCAAGCATGAGACGTGGCACAGTAAGAACAACAGGGATTCGGGAGTGACACAAACCAGGTCCCATCGAGCGCTGAAGATCAGTGACCCTTCACAAAGCAATGAACTTCTCTGAGATCAGGCTGTTATTTGTAAAACAGGGTTAAGATACTTCTCTTCAAGTGTTGCTTTGAGATTTAAATAAAACAGGCGTGTAAAGTATCCCGCACATAGTAAATACTTAAGAACCGTTCCTTTACCTCTGAGAAAGAGAAGATTGACCACACAAGTCACCTGTGCCTCATGCAACAGAGGACTTGACTCACAACCTAGGCACCTTCCCTTCCATGCTCTCAAGGGCTCTGTTTTCTGGTCTTCCAGCCCACACAGCAGATTAAAAGCAGCCAGAAGGGAAAACTGACTGCAAGGAAAGAAGCAGCCAGCCACACTTCAAAGAGCAAATACAAGCACTCAGCCCGGCACAGACCCTGGGGCCATTCTGTCAGGGCCTGTCTCCTTAGACACCTTTCCCATTCCCTGCACTCAGCTCTGCTGGACGGCTGGCACGTTCATGGTGAGCATGAATGAAGCAGAGCTCCCATGCTGGCTCCCTGGGAAAGACTGGAGAACAAGTTCCATTTTAGAACATTTCCATCCAAAGCGGTTAAAAGGCAGAAAGGTTTGACTTTTAGACATGTCATTTTTGTTCACAATATACTAACTGGGAGAAAAAACAGGTGGTACAATTCTACTTTCATTTAAAAATCATACCTGGGGGGGAGCGTATAGCTCAGTGGTAAAGTGTGTGCTTAGCATGCCCGAGATCCTGGGTTCAATTCCCGGTACCTCCATTAAAAACAAAAAAACAAACAAACCAACCTAATTACCTTCCCCCTCCCCAAAAAAGAGTATGTCCTTCGTTTTAAAAAAAGGAAAAAACCTTCTGCTTAAAAAAATTGTATTTATTTTTGTGTATATATTTTTAATGTGAAATATAGGTAGATAGATATATGACTCTACCTATCCATGGGGTTGGGGACAAGTCAAGAAGGCTAAAACCCAAAGGCTAAAAGTGGTTATCTTCAAGTGGAATTATGAATAAACTTAATCTAACATCTTTTAAATATTAATATCTATATTTTTCCTTTTTTTTCCTACAAGGAGCCTGACTTACTTGTATAATAAATGATGAAATTATTAAAAGAAAGAAAAAGAGATAGTTCCTTTGGTGTCCTGAAAGTTAAAGGGAACTGCCAGGATCAGCACACTATCACTTTGGGAACTGTGTTCCAAATAAAAATAAAATTTCTTCCTTGACTCAGCAACACCCCGTCTCCAAACAAAAACCAAACCAAAAAAAAAAACAAAAAAAAAAAAGAATGTCTAATTCCCAATGTACCTCTGTTTGCCATTCCTTTGCGACCCTTCCTCCCCCTCTCCCCTCCCAGCTTTGCTCTGGCAAGTGACATCAGGGTCCAGGTGTAGGAACTGGCTTGGGAAAGTCAGAAGGAAAAGACGGTCTGTATGGTGCTCACCTAAATCATTCATTCATTCAAGAAACGCCTGTGAGTGCCTGCTCAGGGTCAGGTCAGGTGCTGTGCTGGGCACAGGGGCTCCAAGTGTGTCCTTCGAGGCTGCCTCCCCACAAAGCCTTCCCTGACCTCTCCCGGATGCTGCGTGCTCTCTGGTCTGAGATAGCACCGTGCAGCTGCCCCCATCTGCCATGCATCGGTTTCCTGTACATTAACCGCATCTGCCAAGCCTGAGGGCAGAGAGCTTCCATCTGTGTCCCGGCTGTGAGCACATAGCTAGCATGGGTCCAGAGCTCAGTGCCTGGTGGGTCGTCCTTTTGAAAGCAAGGACTCTAGGAATCAAATCTTGCTTTTCATCTGGTCTTACTACACACACAGCACAGTATGTATGTATGTATGTATGTATGTATGTATGTATGTATGTATGAATGATAGATAGATAGATATTAGCTTTTGAACCCTCTCAGCTCCATGAGGAAGGTATTACATCTCCATTTTGCAGTTGAGGAAACTGAGTCTCAGAGGGGGAAAGTGATTTGCTATGGGTCACACAGTCAGGAAACAGAGTCAGGACTAAACCCGGGGTCTCCTGTCCAAAAATGGGGTCTTCTTTCTCAAGAGCAGAGTCCTTCCTGTTCTCTAGACTCAGCAGAGATGGAACAAGAGTTTTGGGAGAGGTTTCCAGACGCAGGATCTGGATTGTTGCAGGTCACAGCCCTACCTCAGGGCCAACAAGGGCAACCGTAGCTGAGGCACAGAACTGAAAGTCCTTCTCACAGCATCCCCCAGGGGCCATAGGAAGCAGCTGCATCATCTAAGCAGACAGAGAGAGAGCTCTTCCCTGCTGGGATGCAGTGCCCAGCTCCAGTCCCACCCCCTGTTTGTCTCCACTCTGGGAATCCCAGGTCTCAGAAGCTGTGGAAATAGCCCAATAACCTGGGCCGGGCTGCAGGGCAGAGTCAGGCCAGATGTGTGCTTCGGGAGGCCAAAGAAAGGGCCACAACGGGTTGGTGACAGGGGCCTTCTGGGTGAGTGGAGAGCAGACTGTGACATCAGCAGCCTCTGTGGGGATGAGTTCCTCCACCCCTTAGGACTCAGGCTCCCCATCTCTACAGCACAGGGTTAGGCTAAGTTGTCAGCCTGTGCCCCACTCTATGCCCCACGAGTTCAGGGTCCAAGGTGCCTACTGAGAGCAGTCATATAACAGTGGTGAGGAGTCTACCTGGCAACCCCAAGGCTGGAGGTAGCCTGTGGACAACTTCCCCCATTATAGCGAGTGGTTCAAGGGTTAGCATGTGACCAACTAGAGCCAACAAGACACAGTAAGACTTTGCTGGGCATCCTGGGAACAAGATTCTTACTCTTAAGTGCAGACGTTGAATATAAGAGGGTGGAACAGAAGCCTAGCTGTGACAGTAAAGAAGAACTTGTCCAAGAATGGAATCAGTGTGAAAGAAAACACAGCAAAGAGCCGGAAAGAAACTAGGTTCTGAGACTATCATCTAAGGCCCTGATCAAGCCATGCCTGATATCCCTGGCCTTTTATGTTTCAAGAACCAATGAATACCTCTTTTTGCTTAAACTGGCTTATGTTGGCTTTTTTGGCTCCTGCAATAAAGAGTTCCAACTGGGACAAGCTGCTTAGCCTTTGTAAAGCTGGCTGTACAGGGTCTTTCTCAGCAACAAAGGTTTCTCTCCCCTCACTGCTCTGTGGCCTACATGAGAGTTTGATCTGGAAAACTCAGATCTGTAGCAAATGCACTTACCCTAAGTTGTTTTCTAACTAAACTTATCACCATGGCCCTTTCCTCAGAACCTGCTCCTCATTCTGCTTTCCCTGCCCCCATTGATGAGCTCGGCATCCTCCCACAACCCTCAGCCCAAATTTCTGAATCCCCTACCCCCATGAATTGTGTCTCCTGCCTTCCCCGTACTACGCACACACTCATTTAAACTCAGGCTCCAGAGGCAATACTAGATTTGAGCAGCCTGCATGTTCCAGCCTAAAAGACAGCACAGTGACCATAAAAACATGTTTGTTGAGTCAAACTTCAACCTTCAAATGATTTTCAAATATCGTTGACTCCTGCAATGACCACCAGAAACTCACGCCACCTACTTCTCAGCTCAGATTCAGACAGGATCTGACTGCTACTCCTCCCAAGGAGAGCAGCCCCCGAGACCCTAGCAATGGGAGGCCACCCTCTACCCTGGACCTCAGCCCCACAGTTTGGGGTGAGGACTCCAGTTTGCAGGATAAGGAGGAAGCTCACACCTCGCCCACCAAGGCCTGTGGAGGGGACAGAAGCAGTTATAGATCTTGGTTGGGGTCTTTTTTTCACCAAGGGAATCTGAATTGAACCACATTTGCAATTTGGTCAACTCCAAAGATGCTCCCTGGACAGAGGCTGTGGCCACAAGAAACCATGTGCTAAAATAAAATGGAGCAATTCCCCTAGGGTCCAGATCTATGCAAATAGCTGCAGGAGTTGAGTCTTTAGCACAACTTGAAAACAGACTATGGTAAACAGTGATGTGAAACGGGTGGGAGGCTGGGGGTGGGGAGAGTGAAAGCAGGAGCTTGGGAATGGCTGTCCCAACAGCAAACCCTGGTGGCCTGAGGCACAGGGATTTCAGCATCCTGCTTCTCGAACAGGCAAGAGCAACAGCGGCTGCTAAGTGATATGAGACAGGAAGTGACCATAGAGGGTTTCTCTCCAGGGAAGTTGTCATCTTTCCACTATGGAAAGATGGGGAGTGCATGGAAACAATTCCGAGGCATCAGCAGAAGGGAACCCGTATTCATTGCACCAGGTGCTCTACATGGCTTTTCACATCCTTTATCTTATTCAGTCCTTACAACAGCCCTGCATGGCATTATCATTCCCATTTTACAGATGAGAAAACTGAAGCTCAGAAAGGCTAAATAATTAGCTCCAGACATTACAATTACCAAGCACAGTAAATAGGGTTTGAGTTCAGGGTAGTATGGCTCCAAGCCCCAGGTTCTGTTCCACATACCATGATGAGGCTTCTAGGGCAATACAGAACCCAGCAGCAGGGGTGGCACAAAAGAAACACAGACACAGGACCAGGAGAGGTTTTTCTGGCTAAGGATTCACCGAGTCCTCACGGAGAAAGCATCTTCAACATCAGATTCACCTATGTTCTGTCTGTTAAACTGCAGCTTGTTATACATATGATATCTCTTCTTCAGTTAACTGTTTGGTAAACAGTATAGAGTTCAATCCAAGGTTTAAGCTGAGTCATTCTTAAGAAGCTTCTGGAAATGCTGGAGCTTCTGGAAATTTCTCATCTGCACTTCTAGGTGAAAGAGGGTGGTAACCAGAAAATGGACCCCCCGGGAAGGCTGGTTCTCTAATGAAGTAATCCATCTTCCAAGTGGAAGTGGTCTTCCTAAAACATAGCTTTGGTTATATATCTCCTTTGATTAAAATCATTTCAGGGGTTTTCCATGCACTGATCCCCAATCTGAGAATGCTTACCAGAATCACCTGAGGTGTTTGATAAAATGCATATTTCCAGACCCATCTCAGCTTACTGAACCAAAATATCTGGGAATGGGGCCCAGTAATCTGGTTGGCTAAGTCCCTCAGAGGAGTCTGATGCAGCATATCTGGAAACCAGAGCTGGAGAACCCCTGGTCCATAAGGAAGTACAGTTTCACCGGCCAGACTTTCTACTCTGAGCTTACTCACCTCTCCTGTTTCTTCTCCGGCCTCTACCATCAAAGTAGATGGTACTATCCATACTCCAACCACACCCACAGCCCCAGTTTCCAGAATATTCCATGTGCTTTCAAACCTCTGTGCTACTATTTCTGCCTCGAGGGCCCACATTTGGCATCTGTCTCCATGGAAGACACACCTCATCCTTTAGGATCCCCCACACGATCCTCACCAGATTAACCCCTCTGCTCATTTCCCATCAGAATTTTGAATTGTTTAGTTGGGAACATATGCTGTAGAGCCATACAGGGTTGGATTTTACTTCATATTTGCCACTTCCTAGCTCTGTGACCTCAGCTCTTGAATCTCAGTGTCTTCACAAATTGTTGTGAAAAATAAGGATGCAAATGTATATAAATTGTATGTACAGTGCCTTATTTGGGGCTAGCACAGAGTCAGATGGTAGCTTTTATTATTATCATTATTAATATTAGTATCTCCATATTATGACAATATTCCTCTAACACAGGGTTCAGCAAACGATTTGGCCTATGGACCAAATCTGACCCAAATCTGACTCTATTTGTAAAGAAAGTTTTATCGAAACACAGCCACAACCATTTATTTATACATTCTCTATGGCTGTTTTCATATTACAAGGGCCGTAGATGAAACAGACACTATCTGACTCACAAAGCCTAAAATATTTACTATTTGGCTTTTTATAGAAAAAGTTAGCCAACTCTGCTCTAACACAGTTTCACAATTATTTATCTTCAGGTTGTTCTCATTTGGCTGACAGCAACTCGATAGGCTTCATGGCAGACTCCTATTCGACCTTCAAAACCCAGATTTTCTCATCTTCATATCCCTAGCACTAGATATATAATTAGGGTTTGACAAATGTTGAACTAAATCAAGTAATTCTTTAGCCCAGTTTAAATAAATACATCTCCTGAAAGCCCTTAAAAGGAGAGGGGACGCGACTTCCTAGAGGGCCAGAGATGCACAATTTGAGGAAACCAGGACCACCTGGGGAGTAAAATCAGGCATTCGTGGAATCTGGGGTTTTTCCCTGCAGCCCTGCTTCTGAGCCTGATTCTCCTTTCTGGGGAAGGGGAGGCCCCACTGTCAGGGCACCACAGACAGTCTCAATGCCTCCTGCCACCCAACTCCAATACCCTGGGCCTTGCAGTTACAATATTTTCCTGGATGGAGAGGAGGGGAGAAGTCGCTTCTAGGAAATTCTCTTTTCAAAGGTTAGTTCATTCCCATTATCCAAGAGGGCATAAATGGTTGGTCCAAATGATCAGCTGCCCCTTAGAGTGGGCAATTTGATGTATTCATTTTTAATAAATGATCTGATTGATATTTTCTCTGTAGTTTTACTTTTTTTTTTTTTTTTTTCAGTTCTGACTACCCATGAATTTGCATTTCCTGAGCATAGCTTCTTTTGGGATGAAAACTTTAGGCTTTCAAAGCAGTGAGGCCATTTCTTTGTGACCTCGTTATGAAACCACTCTGTGACCTGGGGCCAGTCATGCCTTTCTCCGGGCCAAGCTTTCAGCTTCTATACAATAAAGTTCAGACTTCTGATTCCCTGGAGGGGACCAAAAGCAGTGGCCTGACAACAGACAGCATGATGGAACTACCTTCCTCTTCCATGTCTCTGCACTATAGCAACATATTTTGCCATCTTCCCCACTCCCCAGCAAACACAGCAATCATTCCTACTGCCCTTTCTTGAGGCTTAAAGAAGATTCTTTAGCTCTGAAGCAGATCCTTAGATGATAAGAAAATGCAACTGATGTGCTTGGAAAAATCTGGGCTGGATGAAATGGAAACACGGAGCTTTCCCCTGAGGCCAGATGAGAAACATGGATGGAGGCCAAAGTCCATCCCTTCCTTGAGTTTCTGGTAGCTGGCAGCCCACCTCCTCTCTCAGAACACCATGCCCCCTTTACCCTTCACCCTCCTTGCAGATCCCCCCATAGGCACAACTTCAGCCTGCAGGATCCTGGTTATCTGGGAGCAAATCAGTCTTACTGGGGATTGAACTGGTTTTTATTGATTTCTCTCTGGGTGATTTATAACTGCCTGCTTCCTAAAAGGGTTTGAGGCCAGGTGTCAATAAAAACACACAGAGGGCAAGAAAATTAAAAATAAGAGACTGAAAAAGGGAGCAGAGACTGTGCAGAAGAAAGAGGGAGATAATTTCACCAGCCGAGGTGGGATGGGCCCTCAGCTCGGATGACCCGGAGAGAATTCATAATATTCAGTTTCTCCTGACATAACTAATTTTGCTTGGGGCTACTGTAAAAATTAATGAGCAAAGAATAGCTAGCACCCTGAGCTTCCAAAACTGACCCTTTGCTCAAAAAAGAACAAAATTAAAGTGAGCTTTTGCATTGAAGAACTTTAAAATTCATTTCACAGGAGACTTTCCATTTAAGAACTTCAAATTTCACTTCACAGATGGACTCCTCAAACAAGGATGCCACAATACTGTTCACACAGCATTGGGGCTAATTTTATTTACTTATTTATTTTTAAGCAGGCAATATAAATAGAGGTTCTAGATGTTACATGCATGTCTGAGTCCGATGACTGGTAGTTGACCCTCCTTGATGTGCCTGGAGGGTAGACTGACTAAATGAACTCAGGAAACATGCAGAATCACAAGTGAAAATCCTTAGCTCAGGGACTAGAGGCAGTGCCTTTTAACTGTGGCTTCAGGTCACTGTAACTTGATGGTCTTGGGAATGGATTTTTAAAACAAATTCTGGCTTCACTAATTGCAACTAACCAGAAATCAGATCAGAGGAATGTGAATAAGGCTATTGTTATGAGTTGAACTGTGTCCTCCAAAAATTCATATATTGAAGCCATAGCCCCCAGCACATCAGAATGTGATTGTATCTGGAGACAGGTCTTAAAGGACATGATTACATTAAAATGAAACAGTTAGGGTGGACCTTAATTCAACCTGACTGCTATCCTTATAAGAAGAGGAAATTTGGACACACAGAGAGACACCAGGGGTGTGTATGCACAGAGAAAGACCATGTAAGGACCCAGCAAGAAAGTGGCCATCTGCAAACCACGGAGAGAGACCACAGGAAAAATCAAGCCTATTGACACCTTGATCTTGGACTTTTCCAGAACTGTGAGAAAAGAATCTTCTGTTGTTTAAGCCACCCAATCTGTGGTATTTTGTTATGGGAGCCCTAGCAAACTAATACAGTTATTGATAGAATTTCTTAGCCATATCAGGTTTAAATCCTTGGAATTAGTATCAATAAATCTGAAGGAAAAACTGCTTTCATAGGCCAACCACAAAGCTCCTTTCAGGACCCTCTAACAAAATAAAAATGCTCTGGAGTAGGCTACAAGAATTCTAGTTTTAAAAAAGTAAAACTATAACTATTCAAAGATGACACAATCTTCTATATAGAAAATCCTGAAGAATCCACTAAAAATCTATTAGAATTAATAAGCTCAGCAAAGTTGCAGGATACAAGATTGATATACAAAAATGAACCATACTTTTATGCACTAGCAATAAACAATCCAAAAATGAAATTAAGAAAACAATTCCATTCATAATAGCATCAAGAAGCAGAAAATCATTAGGAATACACTCAACAAAAGAAATGATAAACTTATACTCTGAAAACAAAAAAATATTACTGAAAGAAATTAAAGAACTAAACAGATGGAATGCCATCACATATTCATAGATCAGAAGACTTAATATTAAGATGGAATATTCCCTGAATTGATCTGTATATCCTACACAACCCCTGTCAAAATCCTACTTGCCTTTTTTTTTTGCAAAAAAAAAAAAACAAAACAAAAAACTGACAAGCAGATCCTAAATTTTATATGGAAATGCAAGGGACCAAGAATAACTAAAACAATCTTGAAAAAGGAAGGAAAAAATGGATAATTCACACCTCTTAATTTCAAAACTTAGTATATAAAACTACAATAAGCATGCTATTGGATACTATACAAGAATACAAATTGACACAACACTGTAAATTGACTATACATCAATAAAAAATATATATACATAAGACAAAAAAATAAAAAACCAGGAACACACCTATAGATCAATGGAACAGAATTGAGAGTCCATAAACACTTATGTTTATAGTCAATTGATTTCAACAAGGGTGCCAAGATAAATGGAGGGAAGAATAGTCTTTTTAACAAATAGTTCTGAAACAACCAGATATCCACATTTAAAAGAATAAAGCTGGACCCCTTCCTTAAACCATATACAAAAATAACTCAAAATGGATCAAACACACAAATGGAAGAGCTGAAACTATAAAACACTTAAAGACACAGGAGTAAATGTTTGTGTCCTTGGGTTAGGCAATACTTTCTTACATATAATACCAAAAGCACAGGCAACAAAATAAATACATAAATAAATAGGACTTCATCAAAATTAAAAACTTCTGCACTACAAATGACACAACTGAGAGTAAAAATACAACCAACAGAATAGGAAAAAAACATTTGCAAATAATATATCTAATAAGGGACTTGTATCCAGATTATATAAAGAATTCTTACAAATCAATAATAAAAAGACAAAAAAAATTTAAAAATGGACAAAAAGCTTGAATAGACATTTCTCTAAAGAAGATATATACAGATGGCCAATAAACACATGAAAGTATGTTCAACATCATTAGCTATTGGGAAGTACAAATCAAAACAACAATGAGATACCACTTCATATCCATTAGGATGGCAAAAATAAAGAGACAGATAAGAACAAGTATTGGCAATGGTGTGGATACTGGAAACCTTATACATTGCCAGTGGAAATGTAAGATGATACAGACTTTGGAAAACACATCAGCAGTTCCTTAAAAGGTTAAACACAGATTTGCTCTATGATCCACCAATTCCACTCCTAGGTGTATACCCAGGAGAAAGGAAAACATATGTCCATATAAAAACATGTACATAATGTTTATAGTAGCATTATTCATAATAGTCAAAAAGTGGAAACAAATCAAATGTCCGACTAATTAATAGACTAATAAAATGTGGTATATCCATACAATGGAATATTATTCAGCCATAAAAGGAATGCAGTACGATACATGCTAAAATATGGATGAACCTTGAAAACTTTATGCTACGTGAGAAAAGCCAATCACAAAAGACCATTTATTGTATGACTGCATTTATACAAAATGTCAATAAAAATCTATAGAGACAGAAAGTAGTTTAGTGGTTGCTTAAGGCTAGAGGGATGTGGAGGAATGGGGAGTAACTATTAATAGGTACAGGTTTCTTTTTGGGTGATGAAAATGTTCTGGAATTAAATCGTGGTGATGACGTGCAATTCCCTGAATGTACTAAAAACCATTCAAGTGTATATTTTATTTATTTTTTGAATTGTACATTTTAATTGAGTGAATTATATGGTATGTGAATTAATAAAGCTGTTAAAAAAAATAAAACTTTTGCAGAAAAAAAAAAGAAAGAGCAGAACAACAACAAGGAAACTACTTCCGATTCTTACTACATTGTGACCTCTCCAGACACAGTTTCTTCAAACATAAAAGGTAGAAATTAAGCTAGATGATTTCTAAGTTTCCTTCCATCTCTAAAATTCCTGAGTGTGCATAATTTAAGAAAACAGGTTGAGGAAAAGAGATGGAGTATATGTGCATGTATATGGGGTTATATAGGCAGAAATGAAGGAGGAAGAGACAAAAAAATGAAAAGAAATAGGAAGAAATGAAGGGATGAGGGACATGAGCTCACAGAGACAGACACACAGACCTGGAGACAAGACTACACCCAAAAGAAAGAGAAATTCACCAAGAGGCATATGCAGATCATTCATCCGTCTTTCCATTTACAAATATTTACTGAGCACCTACGATGCCAGGCTCTGTGTTGAGTAGAAAACCAGGTAAAGTAAGCCACGGAACTCCAGGGTAAGAGACAGAACCATGGTCTGGTGCTCACAGGCGTGGCTAGAGCTGGGAAGTACACAGGGTGAATGCACGCCCATGGACACACATGTATACACGCACTCCCCCCAGACCACACTCAACACACACAACATGCCCAAAAGTCAAGTCATTTTTGCAGGATGCACTATTTCTTCCCAAGACATTTAGAATTCTGCTAGTCAGGACGTTCAAATAGATGTCTTTTACGAGTACAGGCACAAATGGAAATAACGTCTTTTATTGTCACCCTGAGGTCTCTATGAAACGAGGCTCAAGGACAGGACGCACCTCAGTCTGGAGATTCCCTGTACTCACCCCTTTCATCAGTGAGGACTGGCTTTGGAAACAGAGGAATGTGACCTACGACACGCACACCAGCCCTGCTCCTCTGGCATTTCAGCTGGAAAGTTCCCAGAACAAATTCTGTTCCCTCTCCTTTCCTCCATCCAGACCTGAGCCCAATAAAGGCAGCCTGTGTTGCCCATTCCCCTGTCCTGTGGCTCCTCTCCTGCCGACACACACGTGAAAGGGACTCTCAGCTCCACGGGAAAAGTGACTCTGTTCCCTGCCCAGAGTCTCAGAGTCCCACCAACTCTGAGCAGGGAAGGCCAGGGAAGTTTCTGGATGTCTCTTGCTCTGATGCCTTTTCTCCTAACTTAGCCAGAGTCCAAGCTGCACAATAGCCTGAAATAGTCCTGAGTCACATCCTAAGATGGTGGTTCATCCCTGTGTACTCGTCTGTGAAGGATTCTCTTTGGAGCAGTTGGTGTCGGGTGCTTTGGGTGCTGAGGATCAGCGCTTGACCAGGAGATGCACAACCCCCCTAGAGCGTGCAGACTCCGGGCAGGCTGAGCCCAGGCTGGGCTGGGAAACAGCGCGCAGGCTCCCTGAAGGCCTCCTCGGCAGCCCACCATTTGGACCAGTAGTGAATTAATGTGATCCAGACTCCAAAAATAGTAGTCAGATCATCTAAAATCGCCTTCCACCCGGGGCCGGGCCAGTCCCTTGGGAATGTCAGCATTTCTAGAACGTCCCCAATTCACCCAGAGTGCCTTGTGGCAGACCCTGGAGGGATCTGGGCAACAGTTAAGCTCCGTCCACTCCTGCCAGTCCCTCTCAACACTGCATCACTCACACTACTTCCCAAACAGGAAATGCTCGAGATTTATGCTGCTTACTGTTACCAAGTCAAGGGCCTTTAACCTGGCACATGGCTTGGGCAGCAAAGAGGGGCCTGGGTGACTCTGTCATTAGTTGTGAATTAATTCCTAAAAATGAAGACCGGGGAAGCAGAATCACCTGGGGGAGGCCTGAACTTCTGGCTTGGTGCTGATGCTAAAGGAAGCCATTTCTACAGCAGCCTGCCTCTCTGATGAAATTATGCTGCAGTCCCAGGAAATTTTATTATCGTGAAGACTTGTCATGCCAAGCATGCCTCAGTGCCTTTGTACATCTTCACTCTATGCGTGGAATGCTCTTTACTCCCTCTTCCCTGCCTGACAAATGCCCCATTACCCTCTTCTTTGATGCCTTGCTAAGGGCAGGGAAGCTGCGGTGTTCAGGAAGTCTGTCTGTTATGAATGCTTTTGAATCACCACCAGGTTGTACTCTGCATGCATCTAGAGATGCACACTCCCCACTCTCCCACCCCCGATCAACTGTGATTCCCAGTGGCCTGGCCCCCGGGACAGGAGTGATGCAGGGGACGAGCATCTCCCCGGCCCCGTGGAGACAGATCTCCAATCTTCAACAACTAAGTGGTCAGGATCTCTAACCATTGCTTGAACTAGGTGAGTGCAACTTGAGTGTCTCTCACCTCAAGATCACGCTTTAGTTCTTATTTTCTCAGCTGTGACCCTCTTGAGTGGCTCCACCTTGCCTCCCTAAGAGATGCCCGTGCAGCACAGAACAGAGAAAGCGCTTGGTGGGTGGGGAGGGAAAACAAGTTAGCTCAATTTCCTCCTCTGTAAAAGGGAGATAACGGATTCCACTTCAGGATGGTTGAGAGGATGAAATGAGATGTGTAAACAACTTGGCACAGAGTTGGTGCTTCGGGGGTACACCCACAGTTCATGACCCTTTAGCAGCAAGTCCCCCCTCTTCTGGGAACAGCAGCATCTTCATTATCCCTGTGCTTGGTATGGGGTGGTTGACCCCACTGTGGGTCAGGCCTGGCCCATTAGAACACCCCATTCCCCTGGCCCTAGGGATTAACTGAGGGGTGAACACAAGACTCAGAATGGACCAGTAAATTCAATTTGGCAACTTTTGTTGGAGATGGAGGGAACAAGCCGTATGGATCCGGTCACTTCTGGAACTGCCCTAGACTTCTCAGTTCTGTGACCCAGAAAATTCTGGTTGCTGTCTAATCTACTTTGAATGACTTTCTGTTGCATGCAAACTAGAATCTTGCCTAGTGCATAGCTCACCAGATTCGGCTGACCCTCCTCACTTCCACTGCTGTAAGATAGGGGGGCAGGGACTCCCTGATCCCTGCAGGGGTGATGCCATAGCTCCTCTCCCCGTCCTCAGCCTCCTTCCCTTTAGTCCCTCTTCCACCACACTGATCATCTCAAACACAGGCTTAGCCACGCCACAACTCACTTGGAAGACTCCTCAGCTCCCCTCTGCCCAGAGACAAGTCCCCACTCCCCAGCTCCACCTTCAGAGCCCTCCACAGTCTGCCCCATTTCCTTCAGGAGCCTCTCTTTCAGGGCCCTCTCCCCCAGCTCCGCAGATACCGCACCTGATTCATAGCAACCCGTTCACCACTCTAAAACGCTCCCCCGCCCACCTCCCCCTGTGCATTTCCCTGGAAAGCCTTCTATCTCTTACCAACCTGCCCAAATTCCACCTCCTTGACTATCTTCTCTCCCGAGAAGCCTGCACAGATGACCAAGGTAGAATGACTGTCTCACTCCCCTGCACTCACTCCCTTGTTATATAAAGTACTTGTCAGCCTGTCCTTAAGTGAGAATAATGTATAGACATTTCAAGAGCAGGAAGCATGTTGTACTGGACGCTAGATTCCCCTGGAGGCCCCACACAAGGCTTACCCGCCATAGGCCCTTGGGAAATTTGTTGACACAAGACCTCAGCTTCCAGCTGATAAACTCTGAACCCCTGGCCCTTAACCTCAACCACACCCTAGAAGAGGGGCTCCTAACCTTGGGGTCACGTCTCCTCTTCATCAGGAAACCTTTTTTTTTAACTGTGGTAAAATATACATAAAATGTACAACTTCAACCATTTTAAAGTGTACAGTTCAGTGGCGTTAAGCAGCTTCACAATGTTGTGCACCTATCATCACAATCTATTTCCAGAACGTTTCATCACCCCGAGCGGAAACCTCATATCCATCAGGCAGTCACCCCATTCCTCCCTTCCTTCCAGGCTCTGTCAGCCATGAATCTGCTTTTTGTCCCTACAGGATTTGCTTGTTCTGCAGATTTCATATAAATGGAGTCATACAGCATGTGGCCTCTGTGTCTGGCTTCTTTCACTCAGCAGAACGTTTTCAAGATTCATCCATGTTGTAGCATGTGTTCGTACTTCATTCCTTCCCATGACTGAATAATATTCCATTGCATGGTTATATCACATTTTGTTTATCTATCATCAGTTGATGGACATTAGGTTGGACATTCCACCTTTTGACCATTGTGAACAGTCCTGCTATAAACATGATGGGACAAGTTTTTGTTTGGACACCTGTTTTCAATTCTCTTGGGTACATACCTCGGAGTGCCGTTGCTGGGTTACAAGGTAACTCTCCACCTCCCGGGAAGCCTCCTACACTGGCCACCTCCAATCCTCACCAACATCCTGGGTCTGCTTGGCTGACTTCACCTTGGGGGAGTCCATCAGCTTTTGAGAAAGAGGCTGTTTCATCTTGATGGCTGTCTCCTGGTGGCAGTCCTTAAAGAGCGCGCCTAGTTTTTAACATTAACCTCTTGCTCTTTAGAGCTTTGTGTCTAAGCTCTTTCCGATCCACTGTTTAATTTGTCTCTCACAGAAACACTACAGGGTAGATCCTATTTTGTTTCTTTTTCAGATGAAGAGGCTGAGTTTCAGTGGGGTGGCGTGACTTGACAAGGTCATAGCCATGAGGGGACCAGCTGAGAGTGACTCCCAGCCCAGTGCTCTTTCCACACAACCACAGTGGCCCTCTCTGTCCAAGATCTTTTTTTTTTAAATAATCACCTTCCTGTAATGTATTCTCAGGTCAACTGTTGTTTAGAAGTGCCCCTGCTAGGTGACTGGTGAGGGCTGGCACAGACGTCCGTACACACTCTGCCAGTTGGCACCTCATTTATAATCAAAACCTTTTTTGTGAGGCAGATTCTGCCTGTAGCAAGGAGATCAACTTTTTCCTTTTCTGGGTCTTTTGGGACCTTCTGGAATCCTGAGTTAAAGCTCCCTTTTGATGTCAATCTAAAGCTAAATCTGAGTGTGGCCCAACCTCAGCTCTCAAAATTTCCTCCCTATTCTTTTGTTCAACCCAAGTTCAACCCAATAGCAGCCCCTTCCCCTTCTCAGGAGGAAACTACCCCTTACACGGGGGAATCCCCTGACCTATTTGGAGCAGAAAAGAAGCACATCAACCTCCAGCCTAACAGGATAGAATTGGGCCCAGCCTACTCCTTAGAAGCTTCCAACCCTTCCTTCCATGAAACCACGTGGAAAACTGTGAGAATAAGGCCAACAAAACAGACAACAGATGACAATAACAACGGGCACCATTCATCAAAGCATACTGTGTTGCTGACGCTTTAGGGATATTCACTCACTCAATCCCCCGACTGCACTAGAACGAAGGTGTCATTTTGCAGAGAAGGAAACAGACTCAGTGTGGTATTGTGACTTCCCCAGACTAACAGAGCTGAGGGTGGCCAGGCAGGACTGGAAACCAACAAAGTCCATGCTGTCCCCACTCTGGCCACCGTCTGCCTCCCAGGGAGAAGCTTCTGGAGCTGACCTGGCCCACTCAGAGCCTGTCTTGGCAGTTCTGCAAGTGGCGAAGTCTTTCTAGATGTCGTGTGATCTGCCTCACATCCACTCAAGCACAAATGTCCTTAGCCAGCTTTCCCCAAGGAATGTCCTCTGCAAGCCTCATTCTGGGTGATATTAGGAGCTCTGAAAACAAAGGTTCTGTATTTTGATACACTTGGACATATTGAGCATCAGGCAGGTTTCTGTCCAGCAGGTCTTCTCAGCCCTTAAGGAGCAAACATGCAGTATAACTTTCCAAGAGGGAGAGAAAGTATAGATCGTTTCCCAAACTTATTTGACTACGGAATGTCAAATGGAATGACTCCTTTTTCAAGGAGTATCTCAGTGTGTCCTCCTCAAAGCACTGAGCAGAGGTGTCCCTAAGCCCTCTGATTACTGGGCATCCAGAACTGAGAGAGCACGTGGTTGTGCACGTGGGCTCCAGAGCCAGGCTGCCTGGGATCACATCCCAGCCCTGCCACGTAGTAGCTGAGTGACCTCGGGCAAGTCACTTCCTGTACCTGCCCCACCTCAGTTTCCTCATTTGTAGAACGTGGGTGATGATAACAGTGTAGATTATATCCTACACATAAGATTCTTAAAACAATGCTCGGCACACAGTCGGTGCACACTAGATGTTCGCTGGCATTTTTGATCCTTCCCGAGCCTTGCAGCGTGGATTTCCCACATGCGGTCAGGGGCCCCTGGTAGTCTACACCCGGCACTCCCCGCCCCCAGCCCAACAGCAGCCTGTCGCTTTATAAAATCTCTCAGTGAAGATGGTGCAAAGCCAGTTAAAAGCTAGTGTGGTTCCTGAGGAATAACCCTTCCTACTCTTGATGGCTGCAAACGTCTCCTACTTCATTTTTTCTCCCTCACAGGCACATAAGAGTCAGAAGACCTAGATTCTGCACCCTACTTACTTATTTGCCAGTGGGATCCCGAGTTTCCTTCCTACAACATGCAACATAAATAGCCTAGAATCGAGGGGCAAGGCACACAGTGGGTGGGGTTAGGGCACTAAGCAGACGCAGGCTGGATGGCCAAGCCCCAGGGAGAGGACAGCACCAGGGACCCGTGGTATGTGTCTTCCCCTTTTGGGGAAATGGGACAGGGTGCTTATGACAAGGATGCTTGAGTAATGAATTAGGATAACTCGCAGTAGCTGCTGCAACAGACCCCAGATCTCAGTGGCTTTCCATGTACATCTTGGGGACTAAGTCTAATGCAAGTTGGGGTGCCCACCTCCACCTTGTAGCAAGAAGTTCTGGAAGAGGCCATCCTACATGGACCATATGGCCAGCATTAAGTGGGTATGTGGATGCCAAGAATTCCTGGATGACCTTGGCTGCCAAAGACACTCACTGCTGCCTAACTGATGCTCCCCTCCCCCTTACTGGAGAAGTAAGACCTTGGCGGAGGGCATGCGTTTGCCTCTGAGTTAATTCTCTCAGCTTTTTAAGGGTTTCTCTGCAAGCTCTGACTCTCTGGTTGTCCACATTCCAGTTCCTTAACTTCTTGCCTCTGGGAGGCCTCAGGCTCTGCCGTAGCTGTGACCTGTCACACTGATTCTCCACCAGAGGCAGAGATGGTTAGTGCTCCCTGAACACTCCCGTGGTCCCCTGCATTTCCCAGCCTCCCTTGCAGTTGGCTGGGGCTGTATGACCAGCTCTGCCCAAGAGACTATGTGTCACCTCTGATTGAGGCACTGAGGGCCGTGCCTCCTGCATCCATCTCTGTCCCTGTTATGGCTCTGGAGGCCAGGTGCTTCACTGAAAGAGCCAACTCAGAAGCAAATGCATCTCCTCCTCCTGGGTCTGACTTCTCTACGGAGTGTACGGGAGCAGGGAGAAGGGCAGAGGGACATCAGGTGGTTAAGAGAGGAGAACAGCTTTGGCACACAGGGCCATCCAGGAATTCTTAGCATTTACACAGCCATTTGGTGCCAGATGTGTCTTCCATATAGGATTTTCTGGTACTAAACTTCTTGCTGTAATCTGGGGTAACGGCATGACCTGTGATTCAGATACCCGCATCGGTTCCATGGGACAGTGTGGTAGACAGCATGTCTCAGACTATAATGTACATACAAATAACCCAGGGGTCTCGTAAAGCTGCAGATTCTGATTCAGTAGTCCTGAGGCAACACTCAAGAGTCTGTATTTTTATCAAGCTCCCAGGTGATGCTGACGCTGCTGGTCACTAGACTGCGCTCTGAATAGTAAGGTCATAGGGCAGGGCTGACTTATCCATTACATACGGTAGGAACAGTGTCCAGGACTCATAAAAATGCTTTAATTACTTTTAAAAATCAGAAGAAAAAAATGAACTTTTAGGTCAAAGAAAAATGTTTTCATATATAACATTAATATATTTATACCAACAGAGTTATAAAATAAATTTTGTAAGCAAGAAGGGGTTCATGAAGGCAAAAATGCCTAGAGTCCACAAAAATCCTAATGTGGCCCTGAGGGCAGGACAGGGGGCAGAGGGAGGGGTTATGCTACCTATAGTGCATAGGACTGTGAAATCCAGAGAATTCACGAAAGGTGACACAGATAACATGGCACCTCGGTCCTCTGGGAGGATCATATGAGACACAGTATGAGAACGTGCTATGGCAGACGGTAGGCAGCTGCTCAAACCACTATTCTGAGTCTCCTCAAGTTCTCCAGATCTCCACCAAAAGCGCTCTGAGGGGTACCCAGTGCTTCCTGGAGACCTCTGAACACTGATGTCCCAAATCTCTCCCGAGGGAATTCCAGTCCTTTCGTCCCAACCCCGCACCCTGCAGGACACACCCATCGGCTCCCAGAGCTGGGGAGCTGGGAGCAGCCGGCCCTGTAGTGTAAGGGAGGCTCCAAAGGCTGCTTTTATTAGCAATGAACACAAGGCCATCATCTCTGATTTCAGCAGCAGATTTCCAAAGCATGAGTCAAATGCCTTGTTAACAAGAAAGAGAATGAATAAGCATTCCCTTCAGCAGTAAATGTTTCCTTAAAAACACAGCCGTCCATTTACTTTGGACCTGATGCCAGTTCTGACTGTCCCCAAAAGCACTGCATGGGATCTTAGAAAATGGACGTTAAGAGCTGGCTCTTCTAACATACCTGCAACCCTTCTTTGTCACAGACACAGTGTCTGACTTGACTATTGCTCTGCGTTGGCCTCAATCATTTTGTAACTGCCGGGGTGAACCACTGGGCTTTGGAGGGTGAACGATTCACAGATGAGGAAACCAAGGTCTCAGAAGGGAGAAGCGATCTGCTCAAGGGCACAAAATGAGTTGGAAGTGAAGCCAAGCCTAGGACTAGGGACCACTGCTTATATGCTGTCTTCATTTCAGCACCAGCGATGGATACTGGAAGGCTTTCATTGTCTTCAAACCTGGGAGAGTTGATTCATTCATTCACTCACTCAGTACCTACCAAGAACCTGCTTAAACCTGCCACGGTTCTAGCTTCCCTCAGTACCTCTCAGTAAACCCATTTAACCTTCTAAAAGATCTGACTGGCTCAGCCTCTGCTTCCTCCTGGCCTGATAGCTCCAAATGTGAGATTCTATCCATTGACTGCACACACTTTGCATCAAGGGCAATCTAGTTTTGACCTTGCCACTTTCCCTTGTGTAATTCTGAGTGAACTAATGAACCTCAGAAAGCCTCAATTTCCTCATCACTAAAATAGAGATATTATTATCCATCTTACAAGGTGTTGCAAAAATATAAGATAATATATGTAAAAGCATTTAACACACTAGGTAGCTGGTGCTCAATAAATGATAGCTGTGACAGTAAGGATAATAAGTATATTATTATGATTCTTGTTATTGTCAAGTCAAACAAGCTCCTAGAGATTTCAGCAGATGGAACCTCCCCTGCCAGGACTCTGAGAAATCAGGCTTGCTTGTTCATATGCCTAAGCAACGTCTGTGGTTACTCACAACAGAGGGACAACTTGCAAGTGTTTCTGGGTCTACTGTGCCAGATCCTTGAGGTCATCACCACATCCATCTTTCTCTGCTGAACCCAGCTGACCAGAGAAACAGTCTGCCCCGATCAGTGTCAGGCCCCTGAACCCTGGAGGTGTCAGGAATGTTGACTGTACAGCAGCAAGGACACATGGCTGCCCTCTGTGGTCCCACCATGTGAAAAACCACCCCACGGGACCTGATTAGTCTATGGAAGTAACCCAAGAAACTGTCTGTAAATGTGGCTGAAGAGCTGGGAGGCTTGACCAGGATCTCCAGAAGGCAGGACAGGAAGACAATGATAAGTTAGCAGGTGATGACACCCTCTGGAGAGACTTCTGCTTTCAGCAACGTCCCCTTTTCTAGGAGGAACCCCTAGATATGAGGGATGGCTCCCCATAGCCACATTGATACCCCACGATCCTGTTGCTTGACCATGGCTGATTGATACTGACTCAAGCTGGGCCCATTGGGGTATCTCTCCTGAGACCTTGGACAAAGACTAGGAGCCACTGGAGCCTGGTCGAGCTAGGGGCTGAGCCTCAGCATGATGGTCTTCAGGGTGGAGTATGTGTGCCCAGGGAATATGCAAAATGATCCACTGGACTATGGGAAGACAATTGGAAACCTATTTATTTTTACTTCCATAGCATTAAGTAAGCATACTGGCAATGGTACCTTCATTCAGTCACTTGTTGAAAGGTCACTGTCAAGTCCACTTCATGAGATGTCCTGAGGGATCAGGGGAAATTCTACAATGTTAAGGGACTGACATCGCACACTCATGTACTCATTTGCTTTCAGTGAAGGATGACACAGTTTATGTGTGCCCAAGTGGATTAATGAAATCTATTTCTCTAGTTTTAACTAAACCAACCATCATAAAATGGGTAGGTGGCTTAAAAGGCTCTTGCAAAAAATGTGGACTGAAGATACTACTACTGCTAACACCACAAGCAACTCTCAAAAGTTTCTGCAAACTAGTGGACCCAGTGGAAAAAGTTTACTCACAATTCAGTAAGTAAGGATGCCCTGCTTGCACATCAGTTATCTGAGCTGGTTATCCTCTCCCTGCCCTCCCTCTCCCTGCCCTGTGCCACGATCCATTCTCTGCTCTGTGCTCCCACATGACACCTGTGGGGCATATCACTTGAGTTTCCATGCCTGCTGGCTGAGTTTACCCAATGGGCCAGCAGGAGGTGTGAGAAGAGGGGCTGGGCATCTCCTTCCCTGCCCACTCCTTGCTTCAGCGCCTCATCTCTGGCAGCAGCTGTATCCCTCCATAATTACAGCTCATCCTGGAGGGTCCCTCCTCCCTGGCTCCAGATGACACTGGCTTCCAATCACACTATTTCCTTTTTCTCACCCCCCTTTCCCTGGCTAGGGCTGGTAACAGCCTCCTGCTGTTGCTAGTTTTGAGGGTATCCGGGCACAATCCCTTATGGTCCCCATATCTCTGTAAATAGTCCTTGTGTTAAAGTCTCTTGAGCCAGTTGAGTTGGATCTGGTTCCCTGCTAGGAGACTGACTGGTTCAGTGTCTCTTTTGGCCATGACAGTCACTAAAGCCAGGGGTTATCCAAAGTGCTGAGATCTTAAAACACACACAATAAATCACATTTCTCTCACTAAAGAACACTCTCAAGGAAAGAAAAAAAAAAAAAAAGATGGTGGTGCTGTTAAAAACATAAAGCAAGATTTTCAAATAGTATTTTATCTTTCTCAGACTTTAAAAAATTCTACTTTTACATGTTTTATAAAATAACTCACATATTAATACAGCAGCTCATGAATATAATTTAAAATAAAGAAATATACATAAATGGGAAAGGCAAGCTAAAAATTTTTTTTAATTGATGACATGAGCCATCAAAAACTCTTTGCCTTAGAGAAGACCTCTGCTCTGGAGAAAACACTGGCTAGTTCCTGCTGCCGGGTCCCACCACTGCCCTGGTGGCTGTCTTCCTGAGGTCTGTCTACTCTTTCTTTTGATTCCCTGAGCTACCTTCCAACAAATCCCACCTTTCTACCGAAGACAAAGGGAACACCAAAGAGAAATGCTTATTGAAAGTTCCCAGAGGAGAGACCCCTCTTGTGCTCTCAGGGAGTCTCTCTGTCATAGTCAGAGATGTGTATCAGGCCACATCTAAGTGAAATACCCCTCGGGACTTTCCATCTTCTGAGCAAAATCTCTATCCCCCAAGCATTTTGGTCATGGTAAAAGGGTAATTCCCTCACCATACATTAGCACACAGACATTCAGAATTCTATACTTCAGTCTCTTGTGAGTTTGATGATCGTGAGTCAGTCTCCATGTACATAATCAACTCCGGGCCAGTGACCAGGCTTAGAGATAGGTCCAGGACCCTAGAGTATCCCACAAGATGATACTACAGCCATCTAGGTTCCTCCTGACAATACTCAGCCTCATCATCATCACTGTCATCAGGGACCAGATGGACCTCAGCTGGGAAACAGGTAAGATGTCTCAGGTAAGAAGTCCAGGAGAACACTTCAGTCTTCCTATCAGGGAACCAATCCCCCAACAAGTTGAAAATATCATGATAAGACAGCCCTTAGGGAAACCCAACCATTTGGAGCCCCAAAATAGAGGAGTTCCGTGTGCTTGATATTCATCTGGGCTTAAACAAGTTATTATTTATTGAGTACCTATACACATAGAAGTACTTTAGATACCACAATCTACTTTCACCTTCGTAACAACTTTTTGAGCGAGACATATTATCATCATCAGCCCTATTATTGTAGGTAAGAAAAGTAAGACAGGAAAGTTAGAGTATTTCCCCCAAGGTCACAGAGCAAGTTGTAGAGCTGGGACTTGAATTCAGGTCACTTGATTTCAGAACCTGAGGTCCCTACTGCCCCTCCATGCTGCCTCTGAGGCAGACTGGGTGACCATGGCGATATCTGTGAACTTTTTGGGCATAAGCCTTGGTGAGTCAGAGAGAGTGACTCAAGACTTGCAATGTAGGACATGGCATTTCCTGCCAACAGAAAGCTCATGGTTCCAGACTTGTATTTTCCTACTAAACAGAGGGAGAGCTTTGTTCATGGATGAGGTTATGAGAGCCGATAAAGACTGTCATGTACTAAAAAGAGAGACACAAAATAGAGCTGGCCTAGTGGAGCAGCTGTCCCAGGCTCCTGCCCCAAAAGCTCAGGGCCTCTGCTCTGTGCAGCAGTGCTGGGGCCTCCTGGCTCAAACTACAGAAGCAGGGATGAGGGCTGGACATTCTCACTCTGCCCTGTGGCTTGATATATAAGCCACAGAGAGATGGAAGTTGCTATGGATTCAGGGTCTGATGGTTTTTGATTTGACTCCCCATTCTTCACTGACTAGTTACTAGTTACTAGTCTTGGGTAAGTGGCCTAACATCCTTGAGTCAGTTGCTCATATATAACTTCCTCAGATAGCTACATGTGGATTTAATGAGATATTATACATAAAATGCCTGATATGTACAGCAGGCTCAAATAAAGGTAGTTCCCCTCCCCCTGTCTCCTGTCTATCTATATGAAGTATCCCAGAGGAGGGGGAGTTGAAAGGTTATTTGCTCCCTATATGGAGCTGCCTAAACGGAATTTTCATGAAAAAAAAATCACACCAGATAACTTTTAGTTGGATATTTGTCTTGTCCAAGGAAGGACTTGTCCTCAAACAGATGCCCAGTGGGCATCTCAGGAGGGGAAGGGGCGAGGTTCCATAGAACGGAAAGGAGGGAAGCTGCGGTGCCTGCCCTGGTGGGACCACGAGACAGTCCCGCAGCCTCAGCACTCGCTGTCTCTCCCTAGGGCACTGCACATTGCCCTATGTATGTTCTCTATGAGATCAGCTTTGCAGCACGGCTTGGGCCAGGCCCTCACTGTGGTTCCATTAGTAGCATAATACTTCTTCTCCATACATGACTGTTTCCCCATGTGTGGAAGGAGCCCCGAGAGTGTAAGACTCCTGGCTCTACCCCAGAGGAACAGCTATCTGATGGGGAGTTCAGAGAAGTGTTAATATGAATAGTCAGCCCCTTCCTCTCCCCTTCTTCTTGGGAATGAGCTGCCTGCAGGGCACTCATGTTCTGCTCTGCTCCTCCAGGCTCTAAGATTTAAAGGGGCCTGCCTCCACCGGAGGGCACTACACAAGGCTGGGGGGTGAGTCTGCTTGCCTGCCAATGGAAACTACGTTCTCCAATATTAGCTTTATCAGTCATAAGGGTGATATTAGACTGACTTCCCAACGAGCCTTAGAACTTATGTGAAGGGAGGAAGTGGTTTTACTAAGCCTCCTTAAAGACCCCACCGGATACCAGTGGCCAATCATCTAGAGTGTAAGTCTGCTGCTGCCCTCAGAGTGTTAAAGGAGTGAGACTGGGACCCGGAATGATGGGCAGTCAGAGCCTCACACCCCGTGGAGAGTGTCCTTGATGGAATCTCTGAGGGGGGACAGACAGAGGCTAGAAATAATAATAGCTAATGTGTGCTGGGTACTAGGAACAGACAACAGGCTGAGGCATTTAACCCTGCCAAGTAGGCACCATCATTATCTCCATTTTATAGGAGAGGAGACTAAAGCTCGGAGATGTTAGGTGCAGCTCAAGGCATCCAGCTGGTCAGTGGTGGAGCCACACAGTCACTCCAGGGTCGCACTCTCCACTGGGCACGACGCTGCGTCTATGTCTGGACGCCAGATCCCACTATGACAACGGGGGAAGAGCTGGTCAAAGCTGAGCCCACCCTCTCCACTGAGGGCCAGCACTCTTTCGACCACAGCTGCACGAGCAAAATCAAGGGTGTCTTCAGGCCTTCTTATCCTTCTAAGGAATCAGGACCTTGGGCTCTCTGGAAACTTCCTCCAAGTCAGCCTGCCAGTGGCAGAAGGCCCTGTAGCCTCTGTGGGTCCCTTCCTGGGGCGACCACAATGCCCTCAGCACTGCGGCCCAGCCCTGCAGCCCCACAGGGATCACTGTATGGCCCCACCCCTTTCAGCCTCTCCTGTGGGCCCACAGGTTCCTAACTTTCCCTTGGGTTTGCCAGAGTGGCTCAGCTTCACCCCTCACCATCCCCTACTCACAGATGCCCCTGCTCATAGAACCCCGGTTTCCTCCAAACCAACATTTCCTAAACTTGAATCACCTTCGCATTTTCTACCACATCTGGGTGCCACCTCTACATTTATTAATTTCATCATCTTTGATTGGCAATGAGCCAGAAAGCCAGGCTTGCAATCCCAGCCAGGTCATTTACCAGCTTCCTGTTGTTGGGCAAGTTCTTCACCCTCTCTGGCCTCAGTTTCCTTATCTGTACAACAGGGTTATCTGTAGTAAGTACTTCAGGGGTCGCTGTGAGGACTAAGTGAGGTTCTGTAGGGAAAGCATTAGAACAGCGCCCAGCACACAGTAAGCGCTCAGTGTTAGCCACCCCTGTCATCACATTTATTTAAAAAGGAATCTTTATATCCCTACCATCAATGGAAAGGTCAGTACCACTTATCCCACCACCGGAGAGGAGTGAGTTGTAAAAATAAACTTAATGAAAATAGTTATTGAATTCTAGCCATTCCCGATGAAGGCTCCAGGCCCAAGACCTGCTCTCATCTTGTCAAGAAGAGACACAAGCAAGCATCTGAAAGATACTGAAGGCAAAGTAGCTTCAAACCCTGGAGAACAACTTGCCCTGATTTGCTTGGGACGTCCGGTTTCAGTACTGAAAGTCCTGCAGCACCCGCCCTCCCGGGCCACCTCGGAGGGATGGAAAAGCGCTTAAAAGGCAATAACGTGTATGTGAGTCCATGTATTTAGGGCTGAGTCAGGATCCCACTTACTATCATCCTGCAGAACAAGCCCACATCCTAGGGCACACCGCACAAGCCCACCTGGGAGCATAGAGTTTCCAAACACCATAAACGGATGGAAGAGCTGTCATGTGTGCACCACTAAGACAGGCTCCCGAAAAAACCCACATTTGAAAATGCCCAGCGAGAGGAATGATGATTAAACTGTTGCACAGCTAAAATTATTCAGTAATATATAATCCCTCAAAAATCATGCTTTGAAGTATCTTTAATGACATGGGAAAATGATCATGATAGAATGTTCAGTTTAAAAAAGCAGGCTCTGACTCAGCCATAAAAATGAACACAGGGGGAAGGGTATAGCTCGGTGGTAGAGCGCATGTCTAGGATGCACAAGGTCCTGGGTTCAATCTCCAGTACCTTCATCAAAAAAAATAAATAAGTAAACTTAATTACCTCTACCCCCCCCGCAAAAACAAACAAACAAAAACAAAAAGAGTGCAATTTTGCCATCTGCAACACCATGGATGGACTCGGAGGGTATTATGCTAAGTGAAATGAATCAGACAGAGAAAGACAAATATGGTATATTATCATGTGTGTGTGGAATCTAAAAAATAAAACAAAATAGTGAATATAACAAAAAGAAACAGACTCACAGATGTAGAGAAGGAACTAGTGGTCACCAGGAGGGAGAGAGAAGGGTGAGGGGCAAGATGGAGGTGGAGGATTAAGCGGTACAAACTATCAGGTGTAAAATAAGATATAAGGATGTATTATTGTACAACACGGGGAATACAGCCAATACTTTATAATAACTATAAATGAAGTGTAACCTTTAAAAATTGTGAATCACTATGTTGTATAATATTATGTCACAGGTTATTTTATCAACTATACTTCAATTTTTAAAAACTAAAAAAAGAAAGCAGACTAAGATATCCTTCCATAGGTGCACGGATAAATAAACCATGGTGCATCTAGATAATGGAATATTATTCAGGGCTAAAAAGCAATGAGCTATCAAGCCATGAAAAGACATGGAGGAATCTTGAATGCATATGATTAAGAAGCCAGTCTGAAAAAGCTACATAGTGTTTGACTGCAACTGTATGACATTCTAGAAAAGGCAAAATTATGGAGACAGTAAAAAGATCTGTGGTTGCTAGGGGTTGGGGTTGCGGGGGAAGTATGAATAGGTGGAACACAGAGGATTTTTAGGGCAGTGAAAACACTGTGTATGACACTATAATGGTGGATATGTGTTATCATACAAGTTGTCCAAATCCACAGACTGTACAACACCAAGAGTAAACCCTAAGGTAAACCACGGACTTTGGGTGATTATGATGCCGTGATGTAGGTTCATCAGTTGTAGCAAATATACCACTCTGTTATAATGGGGGAGAATCAAGCCCATTGAGCAAGGAATCTAGCTTCCTCCCACAGAGACTCACAGAAGCCCTCACCCCGAAATCATAAGCCCATTGTGCAGGTGTGGTGATATGGGAAATCTCTGTGGTAACTTTCTCTCAATTTTGTGGTGAACCTAAAACTGCTCTAAAAAAATAAAATCTAAAAAAAAATTTTTAAAGCAGACTATAAAACCATATATGCTAAGACTCTAGTTTTATAAAATATAAAGAAATATAGAGAAAGAAACACACCATAATATTAACAATATTTATCTCTGAGTGATAGGATTCCAGGGAGATGTTTTATTTCTTTATATTTATTTCTGAATTTCTTTTTATACTTAATTCTATATTTTCCAAGGAAGTTTGGCAAGGAATATACATTACTTTCATTACCAGGAAAAAACTTTGAAAAAGAATTCTAAATTTCAAAAGTACAGGGAAGAAAGTAACCAGAGCTGATTAAGCCTAGCCTTCCCTGACTCCTTTTTACACCCAAGGCCGACTAGCAGAGAGGTTTTCTGTCTGGCTGACTGTCTCCTGCTTTCCTTCTCCCCTGGGGAAGGCCCTCACAGAGAAGGCAGGGCCTGTCCAAGGTCACGGACTCATGTTGCATCCCATCTAGTGCGGTTGCCCTGGGCTGTCCCTTGAACTCAGAGCCTGGCCTCCAAGGTCCATGGACAAATGCAGTCCCCTTGACTTCCCTGTCATGTGGGCTGTGACACTCCTAACTGCCCTGAGACCCGTTACTAACTAGAGGCAGGGTGGCATCTAACACTGGAAGTGCCCACCTTAGATCAAGGTGGCCTGAGCAGGAATCCCCACTTACCACGTATCAACCATGTGCCTTGCTTTACCTCAATCACAACGTCCTCATCTCGATCACAAGGATGAAATTGCATAACAGTTCTAGTACAGACCCTGGCACAAGGTAGGAACACAATTCATTGAATTTTCTCTCCTCCTTCTTTTCACATTTATAAGAGAGCTAGTTCACTAACTCAAAGAGCTCCCCAAGGAGCAGGAGCAGAGTCTGGGGGCTCCTGGATCTCTCCTCCCCATCCATCTTGGCCTCCGTTCCTCCTCACTCATCAAACAGTCCCTCTGCTGACTGCCAAGCACAGAGGGGACGGCCAAGGGGCAGCCCAGAGGCTCCCTGGCACTACCCAGGAGAGATGGAGGCTGCGGAGGAAGTGGACAACTTGAGATTCCCACCTTGCATCCTCTCAAGACAGACGAGAAGAATCTGCTCATCAGGCACACACACAGAATAAACCCAGGGCCCTGATTAACCAGAACACGCATTTTGAGTATTAGGTTCATTTCTTCATAAGAAAAAACCAACTGATCCTGAGCACTTAGTATACTCCCAGCATCACTCTGGGTGCAGGACACACAGTGGGGAATGAGACAGGGTCTCTGCCCTCACAGGGCTCAGTCCCCACTCCTGCTGGAGGCGTGGGTGCATCCATCCACCCCTATTACCAAGACTTACAGGAAAGAGGCAGGAACTGTTTGGGAAGCTGAGAACCCTTTATGTGTGGTTCTGCCCATCAGGCAAGGAATCTAGCTTTCCTCTCACAGAGACTCATGGAACCCCTCACCCTGACATTACGAGTCCCCTGGTGCCCCTGGGAGTTAGCTTCAAGTAGAAGGCATTACATGGCCTTAACTATCCTCATCCAAGATACTAAGTCCCCTGCTTTGTCACCTGGTGGCTGGGTGACCTTGGACAAGTTGTGTCACATTCCCTAGTCCTAGCACCCTCCTGTAAAACTGAATTAAAGACACATCCCTCTTAGCGTGGCTGAAAAGAGCACACCAAATCATGTGTGGAGAGCCTCAGATGCAGCGTTGGAAGAGTCAGTGCTTCCCCCACCGCTGTCTCAGAAATGGCACCAACTGTAGATGGATAGAGCACAGTGGTTAAGAGCAGAGCCTCCAGAGACAGGCTGCCAGCACCACCTGTCACCAGCTGTGTGACTTCTTGTGCTAAAACGTCCCACCTAGAGATGAGGGTAGTCATGGGAACCCCAGCTTTGCAGAGTTGTAAAGTTTGAATTACTGCACGGGAAGTGCTTAGAACAGTGTTCCCTGTACAGTAATAATGGCATGTTTGCTTTTTTTTCTTCTAGAAAACATGTTTACAGGGATCATTGATCATGTTGTAGCAATGAGCACATGATTATACCTCCAAGATGATCTTAGAGGGAATACAGGAACATCCCACTTACTACCAAGTATAGAGGAAGGTCTATCAGCTGTGAATACAAATAGCCAAACACACACACACACACACACACAAACACACACACACACACCCCCTTCTGAATCATGGACCAAGCATGACAATGACAACTGTATTGTCCATTAGGTCAAAAATCACAAGACACTACTGAAGGCAGGAGGGTACCCTCACCCTCACAGCTGTGTTCAGGGGCAGGAGCACTGGAGTTAAGACTTACACAGACTTGGGTTTGACTCTTAGCTCTCCTAGTTCTGCTCTTTCTCAGTGGTCTGACCTTAGGCAAGTCACTTAACCTGAGTTTCCTCCCCATCAGAGTGGTGGCATGAGGCTGGGGGGAGTTAACTCCACCTGTCTCACCAGCATGTCATTGCCCCCTGGTGGGAACAAGAGAAACCCTCTTGACTCTGACTCCCTAGTGCTGCCAGCCGAACAGTCCTGGGAAACTGCCTCCTTTTACCTGCATGAGACCCAGCTCAGACCAGTCCATGGGCTGCTTTACTTTCCCCGAGACCCTCAAAGAGCAACCTGAAGAGTAAGTGTCAAAACAGCAGCTGTTGAGCTCTGGGAGACAGGAATGCAGGCCAGGGGCCTCAGGTCCCCCTACTCTGTTTATTCAAACTGAAGAGCATCTCTGGGCTTTTACAACCGTTGACTGGGCAGAAGGAAGCAGGACAGCTGGACCCCTTTCTGGCCTCGGCTCCCACTGGCCTTTCCTTTGGAGAAAGGCAGCCTGAGTGCTGCTCATTCTAGAAATAGCTCTGACACCGAGCTCCTGGAGGTGAGCAGACTCTCAGAGCACAGACTGGGCACACACAACCTCTGGAAGGAGCAGGGAAAGGGCACAGGGTGGGGCAAAACTGGAGACAAGAGTTATGGGGACAGGGATAAAAACAGTGGCTGCGACCAGAGCACACAACAGAAGGTTTAGGGACAGAAACAAGGGCAGGTCAAGGAGAGAGCCAGGGCTGGGCCAGCACAAAGTCAAAAGTGGACAGAGGGCAGCACAGGGTGGAGGTTGGGGGCAGAGAGAGGCACAAGTAAGCAGAGAGCAAGGCTGGGGAAGGGGTAACAGGCGGCTGGGGGAAGCCCTGCCTGGAGGGCTTATGTAATCTGGGGGCCCACTGTTGCTCCAAAGGGGCCCACAGGAAATCTGGGGTAGAGATCCCCAGTCAGAATCCGCATTTTCACTCTAATTCATGCATGCTTTCCAACAGCAAGCAAAAAGAGCACAATTTAGTTAAGTTAGGACGGGTCAGATTCACTTCTTATTTTAAAATGATGACAGCAACAATAAAGATACTCGGCTGAAATGCTACCCAACCAAGCCAACTCCCCTGGAAAGTTAAAGTCAGATGCCCCCATCCCAGCACCCTGTACCTTTAAGGAGGAAAAGGGTTCCCTTGCTCCCGGCTGAAGAGGCAGGTTATTCTTGGAGATAGCGACGACTTACCTAAAACTGAGTTATTCCCTTTTCCTCCTCTGGCCAGCCTCTCTTCACTCTGGGGAGCTTTTACCATTTAAGGTCAATGTTACATCTGGCTCCGGAGCTGGGAGCTGAGAAGCCTCTGGCTGCCGAGACTTGCTGCCCGCCTCCTCCGAGAGGGGCTGGGACTTAGCGCCCAGAGCTCCTCAGGGACCCCTCTGGCCCGGTTCAGGGGGCTAACGGCAGGGAAGCTGGCCAGGCAGCTGGGGGCTCAGCACCGGCCAGGCCTGCGAGGCAGCAGCTCGCCCTGGGCCCCTCCCATGGGCACCCGCACAGTGGAGGGCAATGCCCATGCCCCTGGGCAGCTCATGCTGCCGGCCACTGTCCTGGCCAGACTGGGACCAAGGGAACTTGGCAGATCTGCCTCCCAGCCTGGAATCTCCAGCAAGCATGTGAGCCTGGACAAGACCCTGGCCCTGTGCCAGGAAAACTGGGAACATTTCCTGTCCCAGGGATTCGGAGGCAGGGCTGTTCCTACCTTAAACCCTTGGGATTAGCAGAGAGAAGGGCCTGGAAGATTCTGCTAATCCCAGACCTGGCCCCAGCCCCAAGGGCTTCAATCTCTGCTCCTCCACTCAACAGCCTATGGTGATAAACCTCGTGGAGCCTGTCTCATCTCGAAAGTGGGAATCATAGTGATAACACCAGCCTAACTCCTAGGGTTGCAGGAGGCTTCAACAAGATAAGATTGTAGGGCTTAGCACAGTGCCAGCATCTCCTACCTCCTGATAGGCACAATTAGTTTCCTGCCCCTGCCCAGACACAGGTGAGGAAGGGCTGCCTCTCTCCTGGAAGTCCACACCCTGCCTAACTCGCTCCTCACCCACTTTGGATGCAGTGTCCATCTAGAGAAAGATCACGGAGCTGTGGGCTCTGGGCCAGTCACACAGGGGCTCTAGCCCTCTTCTGCGGAAGAAGCTCAGAGAAGTGCTGGGTAGGGTTGCCAGATAAAATACAGGACATTCACTTAAATCTGAATTTCAGAAAAACAACATGTATCTTTTTTAGTAATAAGTATGTCCCAAATATTACATGGGACATACTTATACTTAAAAAAATGTTTTTTTTTTAATCTGAAATTCTAATTTAACTGCTTATCCTGTAATTTTATTTGCTAAATCTGGCAACTCTAGCCCTGGGCCATCTCTTGCTACCTCAGGAAGCATTCACCAGTCATGCTGAGAGCTCCAGGGATTGGTGCTTCAAGGCTTGTGGCCTCCAGCCCTCCTGGTGACAGATGCCTGGCTGTACACAGTCCTTATCCCCAGCTCCTGGCCATGAGTCAGTCACCCCAGCCATGGCAAGCTTTCTCCACTGAACCTGGCCCACTGGGCCTCCATGCCGCCACTTCCATGGGCATCCAGTCCTGAACTATCTCTCCTCCCTGCTTGTTCTGAGAGAGATTCCTGCTGAGACTGCAGTGCATGCTGTCTGTTACAACCATAAATAACTGTGCTTTTATAGATGTACCCAGAGGAGACTCTCCTGGGTACAGGTCATGTTTCTCTCAGGTGTCAACACCTATCTATCTGCTGGAAACAGGCTCCCACTGGCAAAGCCACGTAGTGGTAACTACTAGAACTGTAGGTATAAGGCTGAAAGGCATTTACCAAACTCTTCTGCACAGTTTCTCTAGCTTCACTGTGCATTAGAATTCCCAAGTAAGAAGCTCTCTGGACCTCTCTTTCAGAAATTCTAATTCCATGGATCTACAAGTGGGACCCAGGAACCTATATGTTAATTAGGGCCCTTAGGTGATTCTTACAGTTGGTCCAAGGACCCCACTTTAGCGAATGGTGCTTCTAAGACTGACTTTGTGACTCCAGCAGCAATTACTGCAGAGGTAACTAGAAACTTTGGCTGAAATGAAACTAAAGGCTTTGTGTGCATGTGAGGAGGGTTTGCATGTCTGTATACCAATTATATGTTGAGCACCTACTGTCTCCCAACCACTGTATTAGATGCTCCACATAAAAGTGCCCTATGAAATAGAATTATTTTTACCATTCTTTCAAAAAGGAAACTGAGACTTGAAGAGGTAGAAGACTTATCTGATGTTCCACAGCCAATAAGTGGCAGAACTAAGAGAAGAACTTAGGTAGTCTGGCCTAAAGCTCTTCCCCCTGTACCATACTTCCTCCCCTCCCATCAGGGTTTCTTAAACTAAGGTTCATGGAGAGCCTTCAGGGGTCTCAGAGCCAACTGAAATTGTGTGCAAAACATGGTGTGATTTCTGTTTTTCTTGAGTACAGGCCCACAGCTTTCCTCCAGACTCACAAAGGGGTCACCAAATACTTTTTAAATCACTGCATTAACACTAGCATTTCATAAAACACATTACTGATTGGAGTGTGAAATGGAGCAGGCTCTACAGAAGACAGTTTAGTATGATCAAAATTACAAGGCTTATATCCTTTGACCCAATTCCACGTCAAGGAATTTATTCTATAAACATACTCCCACACTTGGGAAATGATAGATGAACACCATGATTCATTGTGCTTTGTCTATAAAAGCAAAAGGACTGGAAATAATATAAATGTCCACCAATTGGGGGCCATAAAAGATGATGAGTAGAGTCACAACAAAAGATGAGATCTTTGTGCAGTGATATGAAAAGCTTCCACAATCACATGATTAAGTGCAAAAAGTAAGATAACAGAACAGTATGGATATATACACACACACAAATATACTTAAAGTCACACATACACACAAGTACATATGTGTGTGTGCACACAATCTCACTAAAATTAGCACAAGAAACAAATAACATTAACATTAGGTGCCTATAAGGAGGGAATCTAAGTGGCTGGGGCAAAGAGTATCCACAGTATACCTCATTTATACATTTAAAGTTTTGGATCATATGAATAAGCCATGTGTTTACATTCAAAAAATAATAATGACACAACAGCATTGCTGTGAACAGGAATTTAATCAATTCCTCTTCCAGTTCTGCCCCTCTAAGTGTCAAAGAGTACTGACGCGAGCCTGACTAAAGGTTATTTTTGGTTTTCACTTTTTATTTTGGCATAATTACAGACACGCAGGAAGTTGCAAGAATAGTACATGGAGTCTCTTGTACCCTTCCTCCAGCTTCCCCCAGTGGTGATGTCTTACATGGCTGATGTATGACATGAAAACCATGAAGTGGGCATTGGCATGTTATTGTTAACTAGACTACAGATTTTATTCTAAAGGTTATTTTTAAGATATCGCCTTCTCTAAGTCAGACAGAGAGAGACAAATACCATATGATATCACTTACATGTGGAATCTAAAAAAAATGATACCGATGAACTTATTTACAAAATAGAAAGGGACTCACAGACATAGAAAACAAACTTATGGTTACCAAAGGGGAAAGGAGAGGGAAGGATAAATTAGGAGTTTGGGATTAGTAGAAACAAACTACTATATATAAAATAGATAAACTAGGTCCTACTATATAGCACAGGGAACTACATGTAATATCTTGTAACAACCTATAATGAAAAAGAATATATATATGTTTAACTGAATCACTATGCTGTATACCAGAAACTAATACAACATTGTAACTATACTTCAATAAAGAAAAAAATATATAGGCCTTCTCACAGCTCATATATTCATTTAAGACGTTTATCGAGCAACTTCAGTGTGCCAGACCAGGGCTGGATGATGGGGTGTGGCAGGGCCACTTCAGACCCATCCCTGCCCTTATGGGGTGTAGACTAGTGAAGGTGGCCCCTCACTTAAGCTTTGGAGACCCAGGATCCAGTAGTGCACAAGGGGTGCTGACCATGGCTCTAAAAAAGGCACTGTGTCCCTCACTGTCCTGGTCATGGAGCTTCACAGCTTGCCTGAAAGCTGACTTTTAATCCTTAAAAGAGCATAAGCAATTACTCAGGCTATATTTATCCTCGTTCCTGGAGCCACACAGGGATTTGGCCTCGCTCTACCAAAATCTCCAGCTCATCACTCATTTCCATTGGAGATAATCGTGCGTTCACAGCATCAAAGCCGAGGGCCTGCAGAGGCGCACTGGCATAAGGCTTGGGGAGGCTCTCCCCATAGGCCCTCTGACTCAAGACCAGGGTAGAAGCTGTAAGTCCCAGGCCAAAAGCACATCCTGGGGCCAAGGGAGGACAAGCCGGGAGGAGCAGCAGCTTGCCAAGAAGACTGCCAGCTCAGGGACTGGCTGCTGGGACGACCGCACTGGGATCGTTGGCCTCCCTGCCTGATTTATGCTTTGGGACTCTGTGCGAAGCGAAGCTCTTAGGTGGCCCTGGATGAGTAAGCAAATAGGTAAGTGGCCAAATCGGCAAGAATGGCATCCAGGTGTCAATGAAGGTGCCAACGGCAGGTGTCTTTTACTGAACATGGTACCAGGTACTATATCCAATACTTTACATATAAGGTCTAGTCAGTCCTCACCAAATCCATGTGCTGTAGGGCTTCTCACCCCCAAGTCCTAGATGAGGAATTTGGGACCTGGAGGGGTCAAGGGGCCTGCCAGTGCCTCACAATCTATAAACCCAGGTCTTTGTGACTCTAGAGTCTCTGGGTGGCAAGTTCAAGACAGCAGACTAGGAACATAAGGTGTCTCCTCTCCCTTCCAGGATCCCATTAAAATGACAGCAAAGGACTCCTTATAAATCCTTACCCCCAGAGGGGATAGGAGAGGCTTGAGTGCACACATTTCTGGAACTGGCAAGAGGATGGAGGAGCCTGTCTAATGAGGGTGGGACCCTGGACGACCCCGAGAGAAGGGGGCTTGGCTGCTCTGGTGCCCCTGAGAGGCTCTGGACCTCAAAAGCCAGGTGAGACAAGGACAGAATTGAGATATGGAGTCGAAGGGATTATTAAAAGTCTGTGGACAGAGGGGCTGGGAAGGAACCACTTCAAGTAACTTTTGTATACAGTATTTAGACTAAATGCCTTTTTTAAGCTAAAGGGAAAAAAGAACTGTAAACAATTATTGAGCAGACTTCTTTTTCATAGACATATGGATTAGCAATTTTCAAAATGCTTTCTATGCATTCTAGCATTAAGAAAATTAATAAATATGCTCAATATCACTATTTATCAGAGAAATACAAATCAAAACTACAATGAGGTATCACCTCACACCAGTCAGAAATGCCATCATTCGAAAGTCCACAAACGATAAATACTGGAGAGGGTGTAGAGAGAAGGGAACCTCTTACACTGCTGGTGGGAATGTAGTTTGGTGCAACCATTATGGAAAACAGGATGGAGATTCCTCAAAAAACTAAAATTAGAGTTACCATATGATCCAGCAATCCCACTCCTGGGCATATATCCAGAGGGAACTCTAATTCAGAAAGATACATGCACCCCAATGTTCATAGCAGCACTATTTACAACAGCCAAGACATGGAAGCAAACTAAATGTGAATCAACAGATGACTGGATAAAGAAGTTGTGGTATATTTATATAATGGAATACTACTCAGAGATTTAAAAAAAAAGAATAAAATAATGCCCTTTACAGCAACATGGATGGACCTGGAGATTGTCATTCTAAGCAAGTCAGAAAGAGAAAGAAAAATACCATATGATATCACTCATATGTGGAATCTAAAAAAAAAGAAAAAAAGAAAAAAGAGGACACTAATGAACTCATCCATGAAAGAAACAGACTCGCAGACACAGTAAACAATCTTATGGTTACTAGGGAAAGGGGGTGGGAAGGGATAAATTTAGGAGTTTGAGATATGCAAATGTTAACCACTATATATAAAAATAGATAAAAAGCAAGTTTCTTCTGTATAGCACAGGGAACTATATTCAATATCTTGTAATAAACTTTAATGAAAAAGAATATGAAAACAAATATATGCATATATATGCATGACTGAGACATTGTGCTGTACACCAGAAATCGACACATTGTAACTGACTGTACTTCAATTAAAAATAATAATAAAATCTTAAAAATAAAAAAAGAAGCCAATTTGCAGGGGTTAGTTATGGGTTTTGGTGAGGTCTTGGATGTGATGGCCATGAGGCTCAATTCATCATGCACTCAGCAACCCCGTGCTGACATGAGTGTATGGGAAAGGGAAGGAGGATGTGGGCAAGAATGGACTATGATACCAGGGTGACCTTAGATGTCCCATAAAGGGGGAGAGGACTGGGGAGGATTTCAGAGAAGGCAGTACTGCTCTTTGGAGAAGCCTGGATGAATCTATCCCCTCCTCTGGGCTCCCCTGCATCCTGTGCTCACAGACATCCATCACAGAAGAGCTTTCCATGGCTGACATACCTGCACACAGGGGTAAATGAACAAAGTTTTTCATGGCTGCCAGTGATCATTTGGAGATTTTGGTGGCCCCAGACCCCACCAATACACCCAAAGAGCTGAGTGAATCAGTATCTCAGCCTTACTGTATCCTATTCATAGCCTATGGGAATGCTGGAGCACCCCTAAGAGAAACTCGATATTAGACACCTGTCACTTGGTGTTGGGATTTTTCTGCCTCCCTTACCTAACTGTGGGGTCCTCAAAGACAGGGGCCCTAGGCAATGCATCTCTATACTGGTAATAATAGCAATGAAAACAGTGATGCGTGGAGTATCTTTTATGGGCCAGGCACTGTGCTAAGCTTCTCACACAGATAATTGCATTCAATCCTCACTAAAGCCCTATGAGGTAGGCACTCTATTTTACGAAGTATAGTTGATTTACAATGTTACATTAGTTTCAGGTGTAAAACATCGTGATTCAATATTTTTATAGATTATTCTCCATTTAAAGTTATTACAAAATATTAGCTATATTCCCTGTGCTGTACAATGTATCCTTATAGCTTATTTATTATATACATAGTAGTTTGTACCTCTTAGTCCCCTACTTCTATCTTGCCCTCTCCCTGTCCCATTTCCCACTGGTAGCCACTAGTTTGTCCTCTATATCTGTGAGTCTGTTTCTGTTTTGTTATATTAGTTCATTTGTTTTACTTTTTATAATCCACGTATAAATGGTAACATACAGTATTTGTCTTCCTCTGTCTATTTCACTTAGCATAAAACCCTCCAAGTCCACCCATGTTGTTTCAAATGGCAAAATGTCATTCTTTGTTATGGCTGAGTAATATTCCATTGTGTATATATACCACATCTTTTTTATTCATTCATTTGTTGGTGGGCACTTGGGTTGCCTCCATGTCTTGGCTATTGTAAATAGTGCTGCTATGAATACTGAAGTGCATGTATCTTTTTGAATTAGTGTTTCCATTTTCTTCAGAGATATACCCAGGAGTGGAATTGCTGGATCATATGGTAGTTCTATTTTAGTTTTTTGAGGAACCTCCATACTGTTTTGCACAGTGGCTATACCAATTTCCATTCCCAGCAATAGTATACAAATGGTTCCCTTTCTCCATATCCTCAGTAGGCACTCTATTATTAGGCACTCAACATCCGCCCATTCTAAAGATAAGGAAACTGAGGCTTGGGAATGTTAAGTAAATTGACCAAGGTTATCAGCTGTCAGAAAGCAAGCTCAGATTTTAATTCAGTCAAACTCCAGAACCAGCACCACAAACCATCACCCATATCACCTCCTTGTACAATGGGCCCAGTGCCTAATTTAATATCTGATACATGTTTTATATTTCAAAAATGTTGGCTGAATTAATCTGAGAATGAAAGAGCTAGTGACGGGGTGTGGGCAGACAGGGTCTAGGTCTTTGAGGGGATATGTAAGCTGATTTGTGGATAGAGAGATGAGTTAGTAGGAGGAGGAGCCTAGGGAGTACCAGTCTGCTAGGCACCACGTCCCTCCCAAGAAAGAGCAGAGGCCCAGGCACAGCCAGCCGAGGGGCTCAGTGAATAAGCCAATGGATGATACTTGCCTGCTGGGTGCTTCTCAGCTCCAAGCAGAGGTCAGGCCATGTAGGGGATGAAATGAGATTTGGGCTCTGCCTCCAAGGAGACCACTACCCAGCCTGCCCATGAGAAGATGGCAGAGCAGGGAAATCTAGAAAAGCAATAGAGACTCAAGGAAGAGAGATCTCTGGGGTCTAGGTTGGTCAGGAAAGGCTCCATGGGAAAGGAAAGAACTTCAGCTGGGCCTCAAGTGCTGAGTACAACAGGGAAATCAGGGGAGGAAGAAGGAATTCCAGGTTGGGCTGACAGGTGAGAAGAACTCGGGGGAGCAAAACTTAACGGCCAAAATGGATGGGGAAAGTGTAGGACTCCTTAAGTTGCAAAGAATAGAAACCCACTGTGGCTGGCTCAAGTGTAAAGGGGGTTTTGCCAATGATAACTGAACTCCCACAGAACCTAGGGACAGAAGAAGCAGCAGACCCAGGCCTCAAAGGAACAGAGAGCTATCAGGACCTGAGGCCTCTACCCCATCTGTCTTGATGTCTCCTGAGGGCCACATAATCCTCTCTGTCTGTCTCTGTCTCCCTCCCCTACCTCCCTCTTCTTCTCCCTCCTTCTCTCTGTGCATCTGCTCCCTCCTCCATCTCCTCTCTCTACTCCTGCTTTTTCTAGACACTTAAATTGCTGTGGCTCACATGGCCTCTCAGCTCCAGCTTTCTCCTCCCCCAATCACTTGACAAGTGTCTTGTTTCAGATTTTCAAAGCCATCTGACTGGCCTAGCTTGTCTGTTTAAGACAAGTCTCCTAAGTCATTAGCTACGTTGGGTGCAGGTACCCTCTCTGGTCTAAGAGTCATAGCTGTGGTCATGTGTTAAATACAGTAGCCCTTTACAGAGGCCAGCAACCTCAGATATTGTTGTCAGCCAACCAGAAGCCTCTTTATTCAGGGGATTCTGATTTCCTATGGCCAGGACCTCTTTGTTTTTGTTTTTTGGGTTTTTTTAAAACATTTTTTTTACTGAGTTATAGTCATTTTACAATATTGTGTTTAATTCCAGTGTAGAGCACAATTTTTCAGTTATACATGAACATACATATATTCATTATCACATTTTTTTTTTGCTGTGAGCTACCACAAGGTCTTGTATATATTTCCCTGTGCTATACCATATAATCTTGTTTATCTATTCTACATATGCCTGTCAGTATCTACAAATTTTGAACTTCCAGTCTATCCTTTCCCACCCCGCCCCCGACTTGGCAACCAAGAATTTGTATTCTATGTCTATGAGTCTGTTTCTGTTTTGTATTTATGTTTTCTTTTTTTTTTAGATTCCACATATGAGCAATCTCATATGGTATTTTTCTTTCTTTTTGGCTTACTTCACTTAGAATGGCATTCTCCAGGATCATCCATGTTGCTGCAAATAGCATTATGTTGTAGGTATTTATGGCTGAATAGTATTCCATTGTATAAATATACCACCTCTTCTTTATCCAGTCATCTGTCAATGGACATTTAGGTTGTTTCCATGTCTTGGCTATTGTAAATAGTGCTGCTATGAACATTAGGGTGCAGGTGTCTTTTTGAAGTAGGGTTCCTTCTGGATATATGCCCAGGAGCAGGATTCCTGGGTCATATGGTAAGTCTATTCCTAGTCTTTTGAGGAATCTCCATACTGTTTTCCACAGTGGCTGCACCAAACTGCATTCCCACCAGCAGTGCAGGAGGGTTCCCTTTTCTCCACAGCCTCTCCAGCATTTGTCATTCGTGGACTTTTGAGTGATGGCCATTCTGATTGGTGTAAGGTGATACCCCATTGTAGTTTTGATCTGCATTTCTCTGATAATTAGTGATACTGAGCATTTTTTCATGTGCCTATTGATCATTTGTATGTGTTCCTTGGAGAATTGCTTGCTTAGGTCTTCTGCCCATTTTTGGATTGGGTTGTTTGTTTTTTTCTTATTAAGTCGTATGAGCTGTTTATATATTCTGGAGATCAAGCCTTTGTCGGTTTCATTTGCAAACATTTTTCTCCCATTCTGTAGGCTGTCGTTTTGTTTTACTGATGGTTTCCTTTGGTGTGCAGAAGTTTGTAAGTTTCATTAGGTCCCATTTGTTTTGGTTTTTTTTTTCTTTTTTTTTTAAACATTTTTTATTGATTTATAATCATTTTACAATGTTGTGTCAAATTCCAGTGTTCAGCACAATTTTTCAGTCATTCATGGACATATACACACTCATTGTCACATTTTTTTCTGAGTTATCATAACATTTTGTGTATATTTCCCTGTGCTATACAGTGTAATCTTGTTTATCTATTCTACAATTTTGAAATCCCAGTCTATCCCTTCCCACCCTCCACCCCCCTGGCAACCACAAGTCTGTATTCTCTGTCTGTGAGTCTATTTCTGTCCTGTATTTACGCTTTGTTTTTGTTTGTTTGTTTGTTTTTGTTTTTGTTTTTTAGATTCCTCATATGAGCGATCTCATATGGTATTTTTCTTTCTCTTTCTGGCTTACTTCACTTAGAATGACATTTGTTTATTCTTGCTTTTATTTCTATTGCTTGGGTAGACTGCCCTAGGAGAACATTTTTGAGGTGTATGTCAGATAATGGTTTTCTTCTAGGAGGTTTATTGTATCTTGTCTTACGTTTAAGTCTTTGATCCATTCTGAGTTGATTTTTGTGTATGGTGTAAGGGAGCGTTCTAGCTTCATTGATTGACATGCTGCTGTCCAGTTTTCCCAATACCATTTGCTGAAGAGACTGTCTTTATTCCTTGTATATTCTTGCCTCCTTTGTCAAAGATGAGTTGACCAAAAGTTTGTGGGTTCATGTCTGGGCTCTCTATTCTGTTCCATTGGTCTAAATGTCTGTTTTTGGACCAGTACCATCCTGTCTTGATGACTGTAGCTCTGTAGGATTGTCTGAAGTCTGGGAGAGTTATTCCTCCAGCCTCTTTCTTTTTCTTCAGTAATGCTTTGGCAATTCTAGGTCTTTTGTGGTTCCACATAAATTTTACTATGATTTGTTCTAGTTCTGTGAAATATGTCCTGGGTAATTTGATAGGGATTGCACTAAATCTGTAGACTGCCTTGGGCAGTGTGACCATTTTAACAATATTGATTCTTCCAATCCAGGAGCATGGGATATCTTTCCATTTTTTTAAGTCTTCTTTAATTTCCTTAATCAGTGTTTTATAGTTTTCCATGTATAAGTCTTTCACCTCTTTGGTTAGATTTATTCCTAGGTATTTTATTACTTTGGGTACTATTTTAAAGGGGATTGTTTCTTTACTTTCTTTTTCTGTTGATTCATCGTTAGTGCAAAGAAATGCAACTCATTTTTGAACGTTAATCTTGTAACCTGCTACCTTGCTGAATTCTTCGATTATTTCTAGTAGTTTTTGTGTGGATCTTTTAGGGTTTTCTATATATAGTATCATGTCATCTGCTTATAGTGACACTTTTACCTCTTCTTTTCCAATTTAGATCCCTTTTATTTCTCTCTCTTGCCTGATTGCTGGGGCTAGGACTTCCAGGACTATGTTGAATAGGAGTGGTGATAGTGGGCATTCTTGTCTTGTCCCAGATTTTAGTGGGAAGCTTTTGAGTTTTTCACCATTGAGTACTATGCTGGCTGTAGGTTTGTCATATATAGCTTTTATTATGTTGAGATATGTTTCCTCTATACCCACTTTGGTGAGCATTTTTATCATAAATAGGTGCTGAATTTTATCAAATGCCTTTTCTGCATCTATTGAGATGATCATGTGGTTTTTGTCCTTTCTCTTGTTGATGTGATGTATTACATTGATTGATTTGCATATGCTGAACCACCCTTGTGTCCCTGGGGTGAGCCCCACTTGATCATGATGTATAATCTTTTTTATGTGCTGTTGGATTCTATTTGCTAATATTTTGGTAAGGATTTTTGCATCTATGTTCATCAGTGATATTGGTCTGTAATTCTCTTTTTTGGTGGTGTCTTTGCCTGGTTTTGGTACCAGGGTGATGGTGGCTTCATAGAATGAGTTGGGGAGTATTCCCTTCTTTTCAATCTTCTGGAAGAGTTTGAGAAGGACTGGTATGAGTTCTTCTTTGTATGTTTGGTAGAAGGCCAGGACCTCTTTGAATTCAACCTAAAATTGTGCTGACTCTTAAAACAACCAAGTCATTCTTGGCTCATAGAAATTCCGTGGTCCACTGAGACTCCCAGATCTTTATCACAAAAATTGAGCTATCAATACCTTGCCCTCCTCTAAACTATCCTGAGTAACACTGTAGTCTCAGTCTGTTCTTCAAACACAGGATTTCTGTGCTGGTGCAATGACACAACAGATTGTTCATCTCACCAAAGGAAGAGTCAGACCTTTTTCAGATTCTCCCTTCTGGCTTCACACAGGTTTTTGTGGGATTTTTTGTTTTGGTTTTCAGTTTTTTTTTTTTTTAAAGGGAAAGAGATGTACACATAAAAGGATTTTTGAGGTTTGAAAGTTGAATTCCATCATTAAATTAATGCTAACAAAAGCTCAATTTCACTAATCCTAAGAGGAACTTCAACTCCAGATACACTGACTTGTTGGTCTGATGCTTGCACTACGAGGCTCAGAGTTGGGTGTTTTTCCTTTTTAAAAACTGAAGTTGCAAAGAGCATATATCATTTTTGAAGAGTGAACCCCAAAGAAGTTTTTGCAAGCAGTTTTGCTCAAATGAAGGCTAACTGAATTAAAGAGAACAAATCCCTTTCACAGCAATACAAGAAGAATGAGAAAAAGGAGGAGGAGGAAGGGGAGGAGGAGGAGGATGCATTTGTTTTTCTTCATCTCCTGGATATGGAACTCTGGGCTGCTCTCAGACCTAGATTCTTTTCTACTGCTCTCACTCCCAAGAGGACCTTATCTGAGCTCATGATTTTAAATACCATCTATCTAAAAATCTCTGAAGACTCTCAAATGTTTATGTCCAGTCTGGACTTCTCCCCACAACTCCAGAGTCCTATACCCAACTGCCCTCTCGACACCTGCTCTTGGGTGACAGCACCAACTTAACCCATTCCAACCCCCAGGATATGCTTTGCCCTCAGTTGTCTCCATCTCAGTAAATGGCAAGTCCATCCTTCAAGCTGCTCAAGCACAAAACATGACTCATTCATGAGGCCCCTTCCTGCTCCTCACTCACACACCCCACAGGGAATCCAGCAGAAAATCCCATTAGCTCTATCTTCAAAATACATCCAGAGTCAGACTGTTTCTTACTACTTTTTTACCACTATGACTCTGGTCTAGGCCTCCATGATTTCTTGTCATATCATCAGTGCAACTGCCTCCTGATTGCTCTTTTGCCCCACAGAGGAGGCAGAGTGATTCTTTTCCATCATAAGTTATATCATATCTTACAAGACTTACTTTGTACCAGGTACTATACATGGCAATTTATACCCATCACTTATTCTCAAAATGTATTCCCCCAAAATGCTCTGTCTGCATTTTCCAGTTAAGGGAGTGAAATGAAACTCCTTATCTGAGATCACACAGCTGTTCCTTGGAAGAGATGGACCCGAACACTTCAAGGCCCAGGCTCTTTTCTTCAATCCAGCTGCTGAAGAAGAATTCAACTTTCGTCCCCAGGAAATCCCTTTCTCAAAGCTGGCTGCCTAATGAAGTCAATGCAATCTAAAGTCAAGTTCATAAAAAGAGATTTTAACAAAATCAGACAGGTAAAAATAGAAGAAAAGCAGGAAGAACACTTGTATAGGTCAATCTTCTTGACAGCAATTTACCTGCCCAATTTATTTCATTCAGTCAGTAGATCCATCCAACTTCTGGTGTGATATATCAGAAAGGCTTTTCAACCAGGTGTCCCAAGGCCACATGAGGATAATACCAACTAGGGCCATATTTACTTTCCTTCCCATCCTTGAGATTCTGAGCCCTGTGCCATCATTTATTTATTTTTCACATCATTCTGGGTGCAATGTTCCTCAGGCTCAGTAGCTCTTTTATTTCAACAATGACAAAAATTGCACAAATATCTGAGCACATCCTCCAAACTTGGAGAAATGTCTATGCTTCAGAATCCACAAATGCCCCATCCAGTCCATTTGTTTTTGTAACCTTGAACTTTCACATTTAAAATAAACCATGTACTAGACAAAAGAATTCACTTTGGATCTGAGCCTTTCTTTTCGATCATCCTTCCTTCTTCTGGATTAAAAGCAAAAGACATCTTTTTAAAGCATCTTAGCCTGTCTGGGATTCTCCGAAAGCTCATTTTGAGGGGTGCTAGGGACCACCCTCATCTTTCCTCGGTGGGAATGCTGTCAGTTTTTTATTTTTGTTTTTCTGAATGTTGAAAGCATTCGGGAGTGGAAAGCTACAAGGCAGGACCCTGAGGGCAGGGCACCTGGGTGATGGGTTCCCTAAGAGCAGTAAGGGCCTTCACAGAGAAGTCACCCCCTAGAAGACTCAGTTTTGGGCAACCACCTTGGCTCTGCATGGATGTTGTCTTTCCATGGCCCACAGAAACCTGCTTGTGATTTAAATGTGGATGTAGGGGATATGGCTGGGGATTGTGGTGGGGGGTGGGGGGGTGGCTAGAAATGTGATGTGAACCAGAAAGGTTCTGAGAAAATGTAGTGTCTGCTATTAAGCAAGACACAGCTCAGAACTACAAGAGGTGTAGAAGGGGAGTGTGCCAACGCAGAGAACCAGCCTTAACACCAGCTTGTGATCCAGCTCCAAAAACACCAATTTGCTCACAGAAAAACAGTATAGGATCTCAGGGACTACAGCCAAAGGGACCTGCCAGGAAGGGAGAGAGTGGGGATCTGTAGGGTCAGTGGAGGAGAGCAGTAAGGGAAGGGTTTTACTCTTCCAGAAGTCTGAAGACCCACCATGGTCCTCAGGGGACATGATGCAACTGCAGAGAGTGGCCTTGGGCCAGAGCATGGACTCAAAGCCACAGCTTAAAATCCACAGCTTAATATAAGTTCATTCATTCATTCATTCATTTGTTCAATAAACATGTATCTTTTCTACTTCCTCCTAATAAGTCTCTTTGTCTTTCCTCTTGCCTTTGTCCAATCCATTTCAGTCCCTGTTAGCAGCCAGAGAGACACTTCTAAAATGCCATTCTGTTGCTTACACCCTCTGGCAGAGGGAGACGAGACCCCATTGACTGAAAGGACTCCACTCCTGTATTAAGAGCTGCTCTCCCTGAGCTCTGCTAAGTCTACCCTCCACCTTCCTGCTTAAAAGAGCCACTGCTGATCTTGGGCCTTTCACATACCTTCTCCAGCTGTGTTGATATAAAAGCCGGAGTGATGTCTCCTTCCATTTCGTATTAGAATAACTCTTTGAACTTCCAGAGTTTAATCTTATTTTTTGGAGTTTTTAGAAGAGGAAAAGGGTGAGTGGGGTAGAACAAATGATGCCGCCTCACTGTGACTCATTTACCATTTCACTCTGCCCCCAGACCCTCTCTTTGAGACTTCCATGTAACATCTACATGTAACAGAGGGACTGCTAATGGGAAAAAAAAAAAAAAAACCTATAATCTTTACTATGGTTAGAAGCGGGAATAGCAAACCACGTTGGGGTAGATTATACCTACCATGGGGGAAAAATCAACTGGGTGAACTCTCCTAACAAATATAAAGCAAATAAACACTCATACACAGGAAAGAGATGTAACAGAAACTCCTGCAGCCTGACAAAGACCACTTCTCCCAAACATCTGTGCTGTCTACTTTGGTAATCTGCATAGGAGGCAGGGGCACTGACCCCTAACCCTTTCCTTTTGCAGAGGCATTATTACAATCTCACTGATGTACTGGGAAGTCCTCAGCTGGAATCTGTGAACAGAAAGGTATATCAAGGGCCCCAGAGGGGAACACACCCTGGGGGTCTGGGCTGCTGATCCAGCTCGTGGTAAGAGTCAAGTGTTCACGGAGGAGGCATGGCTTTGGTGGAGCCCACAGCTGAGGCTGCAAGTCTTTCTCAACCAAGCCACCCTGACACTGCGCTGTGCTTTGGGTCTAACGCCTGAGTTGAATGAATTAAAAGTGCTTTAACTTTAGGACCTAAATATGAGACACTCCTGTCACCCAAGAGGGTATATCAGTCAGCTAGAGAAGGTTATGCTACAGTAACAAAAAAACCCTCCAAAATCTCAGTGGCTTACAACAGTAAAGGTGTATGTCTTAGTCGTGTTACATGCTGGCTGTGGTTTGGCTATAGCTCTGCTCCATGAACTCTTCACTCCAAGACTTAAACTGAAGGAGCAATCCCACGTTGCCATTTTTGTGGCAGAAAATAAAAGACATATAGTGATGGTTCTTCAAGGTTCTAATCAGAAGCAGCACATGTTATTTCCATCACATTGGCCAAAGCAATTCACAGGGCCAAGCTAGACAGCAATGGAGTGAGAAATACAATCTTTTCACAAGCAGGGCCCAGGAGGGACAATCTACCACAGAGAGCTCTAGACTAATGAGGGCATTATCATGGCAATGACCCACAACTACACAAGACCTGTTTTCAATATGACACCAGATGATGGCTACAGAAGAGTGGCAGCAACATCACCGTTGGACCAATGAGACTCATAGAGTTCTCTCTCTGCCTGGCATTTGGCTGCAGGACTTCCCTTTGGACTGAGGAAACCTCTGAGGTTATTAGGAAAGGCGAGGGAGGATGTACCTCAAGTGGAAGACACTGGACTTCCTGCTAAAAGACAGGCATGTGGGTACACAGAAATTTTAAGGGAGATGATTTTAGTTGTACTCCAAGCTGGGAAGGCAGTTCATATGAATTATATGCAAAATCAAGAAGATGGCCTATCATTGTAACAGTAAACAGTCAATCATTGGTAACCAGATGCCAGATAAGCTCTGTTAAGCACTTCATACGAATTACTTTAATCCACACAGGAATTTATAAGTAGGTAGAAATACTACCCCTTTTTACAGAAACAAAGACTTAGAAAGGTGAAGTATCCTTTTCAAAGACACAGATCTAGCAGGTGGCAGAGTTCTGATTCAAACCCAAACATCTCTAAGTCCAGAATTTTCTCTCTAAACCACAACATTTGCTTGCCTCCCTCTGATGCCCTTGGTCTGATCCTCATCTCTTTAGTCCCCTTTCCTCTTCTAATTCGACTCCATTTCCTTTTTCGTGTCTTTGCCTGTCTTCCTCTTAGACATTCCCTCTGCTACTGTAGTGCCAGGAGCCTCTCCAGAGAAGGATCTCCACTCTCTGTCATCTTGAAAGTGGAAACTTAAACCTGCCTGAGCATAGCTCTAAAGGTCAAGGTTGCCCTGGAGTGTCCTAGGTCTCATGCCCCTCCCTCCTCTGCTAAGAATGGCCACCGCCCTACCTAGAGTCCATCTCTGGCTACAACTCTCTGCCGCCTATCCTACACTGGGAGCTTCTAGCTTTGCTAGAAAAGGGGTAGGAGGAGCAGAGCCCCAGAAGCAAACCCTGCAGCAAGTGCACAGCGAGCACAAGGCCAGCGTGTCCCCATTCACAAGAAGAGGTCCCCATTTCTAGAGGAAGCAAACCTATTCAGCCAAGAACAACTCAGGAATTGTAAAATGCTGAAAATACTCCAAGTGCCAGAGTCTTTCTGTTCCAGGCCCAGGCTGTTCAAGGCCTTAAGCAGCCCCACACTTGGCACTTGGAGAGTCAGCAATTACCATTTCATCTGAACAAACGGCATGCTAAAGTTTGCCCTTAGAGGGTGACCGTAAGCTTTGAACCAAAAACTAAGAAAACACTTTGGCAAGACAGATTTCTTTTCTGATTTGTGAATGTACTTAAAGGAAAAGTCTCCTGATGACCTAAAAATCATATGGCACTTGGTTTTGTATTCAACTAAATCCTCTGTATAAACAAAAAATAGAATTATATGAAATTGAAATTGTGCATCCTCCCCTAATTACTCTATCAAGGCAGGCTTACATTTGAAAGCCTTCTCCCAAAGTAGTGTATCTCAACATGTGATCACCTACTATGCATGCTTTAAATTTAGGTTCCTGGATTCTAGCCCAGATTGGGGGTGGTAGAGCTGGGAATTCTGTCATTTCTAGCAAGCTTTCTAAGAAATTCCCACTGAAATTTGAGAACCACTGCCCTAACTAGTGAAAAGCCAAAAAAAAAAAAAAAAAAAAAAAAGACTCCAATGAGTTCATGTGAAATAGAAGTTTTGGACTCCCCGAAATGCCTATAACCTCTCTCAAAAATTAGTCTATGCCGTTACTTAAAGAAGATTGATCAGTGGCCAAGACACCTCCTCCCATAAGCACACCAAAATTACAACTATTTACAGAAGGGAACTCATACAACTCAACATCAAACAAAAAAATAACCCGATTAAAAAACGGGCAGAGGAAGTAAATAGACATTTTTCCAAAGAAGACATACAAATGGCCAACAGACATATGAAAAGATGCCCAAAGGGCAAAGGACCAGCTGGTACTTTCATATACTTCTTACAACTGAAGCCTGTGGTTTTAGAAAAGCTGGGAGGCTTTCAGGGAAAAGCTGTGGTTACAGGGATCAGACCAGAGGATGGAATTCATGAATCTTGGACTCAAGCACCTTGAATAAGGGCAAACCTGGAAGACAAGCTAGTCCAGGCACTTGCTGAGCTGACCAAGGGGCCTGAGTACAGAGCAGAATGAAGAAAGTGCAGTCAAAATGCACAACTAGGCAGGAGCCATAACAGAGCTCCTGGCTCCTGGCTACTTATCTGAGATTCCAGCTGTTGCCAACTTAGGCTTCCCTGTCGTCCGGATCACCACTAGAGAGGCATCGCCAACTTACTTTGGACCCATGCTGTTGAGGGACAGTGAAATAACTGCTGCTTACTGCTTGGTCACCACGCGCGCCAGTCAGAATCCACTGTGCGCACCTGCCATTGGGTCACCATCTCTAGCACCTACCCAGCTGGCTGCGCTGGGGGGAAGAAGCAGGTAATCCTGTCTCCAGCCCTCTTGCCCTCCTGAAAATAGACTTATCCTATGATCCAGCAATCCCATTCTTGCTCTAAGTCATCATTCATCCACTCTGACTCCTGACCCATCCAGCCAGCTGAGGTCACACCCCATCTCTCTCCTGGAGACAGAAAGAGGCAGCAGCCTCCGGTTTTCCAGCCCCACCCCCAACCCCTGCCACATGAACCCACTGCACGGGAGGCGACCCCAACAGTCTTCTCCAGGCACAATCAGGGTCGGGCTGTCAAGCTGGCCTGAACCTCTTCAATGTCGTCCTCATGGCTTACAGGATAAACTCTAAATCCCTCAATGGCAAACCCAATCCAGGCACAAGCTACCCTTCTCATTTCATTTCCCTTTCTAGTCCCACACAAATCCCCAGCCTCGTGCTCAGGCGAGACCTAAATATGCGCTCTCCGAGAATGCTCTGCAGGTTCCAACCTTCCTATCTTTTCACAGTCTGTTCTTTCCCCTCTGAAGCCCTCCTCCCTCTCTGTACTCATCGAAAGTTGAGCCATTCTTTACAACTCAAGACAAATACCACCTCCTCCATGAAGCCGTCCCACTTGGAAGCAACTTCTCATTTCTCTCTGCTTCTTAGTACTTGTCATCATCTAAATAGCCATCCTCATCACTCTCTGCCTTTGCTTCAGTGAAACCTTTATTTGAATGTAAATTCCTTGAGGGCAGTGTCATGTATTAAATTGCTAGCATGGTGTGTATATTCAATAAATATCTGCTGAATCAGAGCTGATCTCAAAGATGAAACTAGAAAGGGAATTATGGAAAACAGTGTGGAGATTCCCTAAAAAACTGAAAATAGACTTACCCTATGATTCAGCAGTCCCACTCCTGAACGTATATCCAGAAGAAACTCTAATTTGAAAAGATATACACATCCCAATGTTCACAGCAGCACTATTTACAATATCCAAGACATGGAAGAAACCTAAATGTCCATTGACAGATGACTGGATAAAGAAGTTGTGATAGACATATACAATGGAATACAATTCAACCATAAAAAAGAATAAAATAATGTCATTTGCAGCAACATGGATAGACCTGGAGATCATCATACTAAGTGAAGTAAGCCAGAAAGAAAAAGAAAAATACCATATGATACCACTTATATGTGGATCTTTTTTAAAAAAGGACAAAATGAACTTATTTACAAAACAGAGACAGATTCACAGACATACAAAACAAACTTATCGTTACCAAGGTGGGAAGGGGGTGGGGAGGGATAAATTGGGAGTTTGGGATTTGCAGATACTAACTACTATATATAAAATAGATAAACAACAAGGTCCTACTGTATAGCACAGGGAACTATATTCAATACCTGTAATGGCCTATAATGAAAAAGAATATGAAAAAGAATACATACATATGTATAACTGAATCACTATGCTGTACACCAGAAATTAACACAACATTATAAATTGACTATACTTCAATTTAAGAAAAAGAGAAAGGGAATTCTGGGGTAGTTAACAGAAGAAAGAAAGAATAGAGGCTGTGTTCTCATCAAGCCAGCACGCCCTCAAGGATGAAGCTGGGGAGGAAGCCACAGTGTCCCCAGGCTTGGCCACATCCCAGGGCTCACAGCTGTCTCCAGCCACACAAATCCAGCCCTGTGTTCAAAGGCAGAGCCTTGACCTGGTGAGAAGCAGACACAACAACCATCTAAACTCAGGTCACCTGGGCGTTAAGATGCTGCGACCTTAATGCCGGAAGTGGGCATCCCAAACTCAAGCACCTACGCTCGTGCCTCCCTCTCAGGACAGAGCCTTTATGAATACGACTCTCCTTGGAGGGGGGTGCAAGGACAGCCAGCCATGACACTGGGCTCCAGTGAACAGCACCAAGATGGATTGGGGTGTACAGAATTTATAGAGGTTATGAAAGGTCTTCTGTTCAACCTGCACATACCGAGGTCCCTCTAACTTCCAGCTTTCCCACTTCCTTTGGTACCACATAAAGAAGACCCAGTTGTCAGCCTCTGGGTGCTACTTGTACTCCTGCCTCCATAGGTACCCAGGTTTCCCACGGAACAGGGAAGGTGGGGAGCTGTCAGCCCCTCCACTCCTCAGGGAATGAATTCCCAGCGATGTTGGAGTTTGCCATGAGGCCTGAAGCTTCCTGCTGGTGACTTGGGGTGGAGGTGGGAGGGAAAGGAGGCGAACAGAGTCAGGATCTGGTCTTGAACCCTAGGGATCCAACAGGGACACCAGGCTCAAGTACAGCCTGTCTGACCCTCGTGAGTCCACCACTACCAACATCACCACCCCACCTCACTGCCACTGCTGCTTAGAGAAAAGGGGAAAAAACAACGACTTTGTAATATTAGCTCCTACACATGAACTCCGGAGCTTGTGGGGCCCCACAGACCTGCCACTTCCAGTGTGTGACTGATACAACAGGTATCTCAGTAGAACGCAGTTCACGCCGAAGGTTGAATGGTTTAATTCCACTAAAATCCCATCAACTATCAGGGCTTTATAAGAGCTCCTGACAAATAATGATAGTTTACTACTATGGGTTGAATTGTGTCACCCCAAAATTCATATGTTGAAGTCTTAACCCCCAATACCTCAGAATGCGACCATATTGGAAAAAAGGATCATTGCAGATGTAATTAGTTAAGGTGAGGTCCCTAGGGTGGGCCTAATCCAATGACTGGTGTCCTTATAAAAAGGGAATTTGGACAGACACACACATGGAGAGCACTATGTGAAGAGACACAGGAGAAGATGGCCTTCTACAAGCCAAGGAGAGAGGCCTGGAACAGATCCTTCCCAAACAGCCCTCAGACAGAACCAACCCCGCAGACATCTTGATTCAGACTTCCAGCCTCCAGAGCTGCGAGACAAAATACTTCTGTTGTTTAATCCACTCCATTTGTGCTACTTTGTTATGACATCCCTAACAAACTAATACTCTTCCCATTAAAAAATTCTCACTGTAAATCATGATCACTTATTCCAGTTGGTCCTACAACAACCCATGAATCAAGTGCTTTTACTTAGCCTCATTTTCCAAACGAGGACTCTATGACTATGAAATGTTAAGACACTTGCCCACAGTATTAAGTTGCGGAGCCAAGATTTGAACTCTGCTGCCTGACTCTGAAATCCCTGTTCTTTTCTGCACCACCCATCACTGCCTTGGACAGAAGGGATGTCCTTATGCATAATGCTGTCATGGCAACCGGGCTCGCGGGTTCTACGCCTGGTCATTCTACTTCCTGGGAGGACATGCTCAATTCACTGTTATGAATACAATGGGCTTCCCAGCATGCCACTCAGAGTACACAACACTTGGCAGTTCCCAGATGGCCAAGATGGCCATGCAGGGACCAGGGAGGCCAAAAGGCCAACAAGGGCTGAGAGGTGAGGCCCAGTTAACAGGATTTGGCAGGAAGGTGAGGGGTGAGTCAGTACTCATGGACCTGACAGGCTCAGTCATGGTTCTCCAGGGTGAGTGGCACTGGGCACTAAGAGATGCCAATGAGAAGTCCGTGTAGGCAGGAAACAGTTGGGCAGTTACTTGGAATTGAGCCTGGAGAGGAATAAGGACAAGATGGGGCAGAGGTGCAGGATCTGGGACCCACGGAGACCAAAGAGGCTGAAATTCAAGGCCAGAAGGTGGGGAGAGACCACAGGAGCCTCTCAGAGAAGATGCGGCCCCAGGTCAGCAGTCACTGGTCTCTGAAGCTGATTCCCATGGGTCTGACTTTGGTGGGGCTTTCTGTGTAACTACAGGAGAAATAACTCCCTTTGGGCAAAGGAGGCAAATGGGGAAAATCTCGTGTAAAGCAGTTCACCCAATGGCAGGCTTAGAGAGCCATACTGGTTTCTATTTGGGGCTCTCTGCCCCTACTATGTCTGGTTCAAGTCCAAGGGTTATGAAAGGCTTTTAACAGCGCTGGACAAAACATGCCTTCCTCATTTCTCTTCTGATTCCAGGCCCTGACTTCCTACCAGATAAGGGACCAACAGGCCCAGAAGACCTGCCCCAGTCACTTCCTGAGTATTTCCCAGCCACTATCAGCTGGCCACCACTGCTTCCCCAAGTGGCTGGGGTATCAGATATGAGCTTATGGGCTCACCAGTTGGGACCAAGGCCAGCCTTCAGGAAGTTGGTGGCAGGGGACCTGCTTCCCTCTGAGCTCTGCTCACCCATTTTCACACCATTGCAGGACATCCCCTGGTGCAAATACTTGCCTTTCATTAGTTGTATATAATCTAACATATGTTTTGAAAAGGCGAAAGTTTAGAATCCCATTTCAGGTTGAGCCTATAGAGGAGAAGGCAAATATGTTCCATTCAGTCTAATTCTGATTGGTTGGTAGTGTCTGCCTGGAGCACTGTGTTGAGAAGGATTCTCAAGAGACATCTGGGCTCAGCAAGGAGGAGTTCCAAGATCAATCAGTGGACAGAAGTGTGGACATGGGCAGGGAGGCATGGGTGTCAAACATTTGCTGCTTCTGGCCTGTGGCTTTCCTTGTATTCACAGCCACTCTCTGCGTGCATGTCCTGCCCCCAAGCACGTCAGCTCCATGGGGCTCAGAGCTGAGGCAGATACCTGAGCCAACTTGGTCTCCTCAGCATCAGAACATAGCACATGGTAGGCATCCATACATATGTGCTGACCTGTCAGACTCTGCTGTCAGATTCTAGAAATGCGCTCCCTAAACTGGGATTCCTTTCAATCTTCCCACACAGGGAAACATTGTAAGTAGCAAAATAACTTACAGCCCTTTTGATAAGTTTAACAATGTCACAAGAACCATAGAGAAATTCTACTTTTTGACCCAGTAATAGCATCCTTGAGATGTCATTCCACAGAAACACTCAAGACACGAGGAATATATTCAGTCATGCATTTAGTAAGCTGGCTAAAGATGAGAGCGATGTGTGGAGGGTTCACTATGCAGGGCACTCATATTCCATCTTGTTAGCAACCTCTGACTTCCTGCATCTCCCTCCCCTTTTCATTTCTCCTCCCAGACAGCCTCAGAGGCTCCAAGTCCCTCCCCTCTATTATAAGACTAACTCAGCTCTCCATAACTCCTTCCCCAACACTCCCCCCGCCCCAAGCCCCCAAGATGCTCCAGTCAACACTCTCACTCCCCATGCCACAGAGGGCAGTGCAAAGTGGTTATTTTTAGCATACCTTTTCTTCCTCTCACATATACTATGGCAATTATATAGCTATTAGAAAAAAGACAAGGTTAGATCTGTATGTACCGACCTAAAAAAAGATGCCAATGATTTACCACCAAATGAAAATAACAAACAAATTGCAGAGCCAAAAAACAGTGTGATACCTTCATATCCATGAGGACTGGCAAGCTGCTTGTCAAACTGTTAGCTGCAGTTACCTGTGGGGAGGAAATGGAACTGAAGGTAAGTTATAAAGGAGGACATTCGCTTTTTTTACTCCATATAACTGTGTTGTTTGAACTGTATTTTACAATGAAAATGTACTGACTGAGAAAGAAAAGAAGATGTAGGATTTCAGCATGGGGAGAGCAGGCCAAGGATTGCCAAGGCCCTGCCCTCTTACAGAAGCAGATTTTTACCCTCAGCTGATTTGCTTGAGGCCAGATGCTCATTTACCCCCAGCTGCCACAGGAAGCTGAGAGATGGTGGCCTCTCCTGTTGGAGGCATTGCTTGAAGGGCAAGTCTTAACTGCTTTTGCATTGCTGCTGGGTAACAACCCTTCTGTCTCGGCTGTGTGGAAGAGCCTTTCCAGACCACTCAGGTGCATGCAGTGCACCAGGGTAGTCTGGGGTCTGGAAGACCCCTCCTTGATAGGTTCTCCTTCTTCTGCTGAGAGACATACCAAAATACCTGGGGTTCATCAGGACCACAAGCTCCTCTTCAACAAGGAGAGGTGAGGGGATTCTGACCTACTGATGTCGGTCCTCACCTTTCTCGACAGGATTAATCAGGCTTGGCCAAAACCAACCAGTAACTCTGAATGAAAACAGAGAACTCCCAGCCTCAGTTCTATTTTGTCCACCAAGACTCAACTCATGGGAAATATAGATAAGTCAACAGAATGTGGTTTTTAATCACTGTAATGGATCAGGGGAAGCAACAGCCTTGAATGTTCTCCCAGGTTGGATGGGAGTTCCCCTCCTAGGAGAAGAAAATGCCTGGCAAGTTAGTGCTGGTTGTTGGCAGGAGGCCTCTCAGTTCCTTGCCATGTGGCCCTCTCCATAGGGCTGCTGGAGTGTCCAAGAGTGATAAGGCCACGTCTTTTATGACCTAGTCTCAGAAGTCACACATCACTTCTGCCACATTCTATTCATTTTCTAATAGAAAGCTTAGCCCTGACTTAAAAGGAAAAGAATAAGACTCCACTTTTTGAAGAGAAAAGAAAGAACTTGTGAGCATATTCTAAAACTACCACAGTTATTACCTATCAGGACTCTGTATAGCCACAAGAAACATAGAAATGAGTCATATGAAACCCTTGCCATCAGCTGCAAATCAATCAATGTGATACATCACATTAACAAACTGAAGAATAAAAATCATATGATCATCTCAATAGGTGCAGAAAAAGCTTTTGACAACATTCAATATCCATTTATGACAAAAAGTCTCCACAAAGTGGGTGTAGAGGGAACATACCTCAACATAATAAAGGTCATATACAATAAGCCCACAGCTAATATCATACTCAATGGTGAAAAACTGAAAGAATTTCCTATAAGAGCAGGAACAAAACAAGGATGCCCACTCTTGCCACTTGTATTCAACATAGTATGGGAAGTCCTAGCCACAGAAATCAGAAAAAGAAATGGAAGGAATCCAAATCGGAAAGGAAGAAGTAAAAGTGTCACTGCTTGCAGATGACATGATACTATACATAGAAAATCCTAAAGATGCGACCAGAAAACTACTAGAGCTTATCAATGAATTCGGTAAGATGAAGGAAACAAAATTAATATATAGAAATCTGTCACATTTATATACACTAACAATGAACTATCAGAAAGAGAAATTAAGGAAACAATCCCATTTACAATCACATCAAAAAGAATAAAATACCTAGGAATAAATCTAAGGAGGTAAAAAAATGAATACTCAGAAAACTATGAGATGCTGATGAAAGAAACTGAAGATGACATCAACATATGGAAAGACATATCATGCTCATTTTTGGAAGAATTAATACTGTTAAAATACTACCCAAGGCAATCTACAAATTCAATGAAATTCATATCAAAATATCAATGGCATTTTTCACAGAACCAGAACAAATAATTTTAAAATTTGCATAGAAACACAAAAGACCCTGAATAGCCAAAACCATCTCGAGAAAGAAGAACAAAGCTGGAAGTATCATGCTTCCTGACTTCAGATTATACTACAAAGCTACAGTCACAAAAACTGTATGGTACTGGCACAAAAACAGACACATAGATCAATGCAACAGGCTAGAGAGTCCAGAAATAAATCCACGCACTTATGCTCAATTAATCCAAGACAAAGGAGGCAAGAATATACAATGAGGAAAGGACAGCCTCGTCAATAAATGGTGCTTGGAAAACTGGACAACTACATGTAATGAATGAAATTAAAACATCTTCTCACACTATATACAAAAATAAACTCAAAATGGGTTAAACATCCAAATGTAAGCCCATAAAACTCTTAGAAGAAAATATAGGCAGAACACTCTTTGACATAAATAATAGCAATATTTTTTTGGATCAGTCTCCTAAGACAAAGGAAACAAAAGCAAAAGTAAATAAATGGGACCTAATTGAACTTAATAGCTTTTGCACAGAAAAGGAAATCATTGACAAAACAAAAAGACGATCTACTGAATGAGAAAATACTTGCAGTAATATGACCAATAAGGGGTTACTATTCAAAATACATAAATAGGTCATGTAAGTCAATATTTTAAAAAACTCAATTAAAAAATGGGTAGAAGATCTGAATAGACATTCTTTCAAAGAATACATACAGATGGTCAACAGGCACATGAAAAGATGCTCAATGTCACTAATCACCAGAGAAATGCAAATCAGAACCACAACGAGATATTACCTCACACTTGCCAGAACGGCTATCATCAAAAAGACCACAAATAACAAATGCTGACCAGGATGTGGAGAAGAGGGAACCCTCCTACACTGCTGGTGGGAATGTAAATGGATGCAGCCACTGTGCAAAATAGTATGGAGGTTCTCAAAAACTAAAAATAGAACTACCATATGACCCAGCAATCCCACTCCTGGATATCTCTCTGAAGAAAACAGAAACCCTAATTCAAAAAGATACATGCACCCCAATGTTCACAGCAGCATTACTTATAGCAGCCAGGATATGGAAGCGCCCTAAGCAACCTAACCTCATCAACAGACAAACGGATAAAGAAAATGTGGTATATACATAAAAATAGATAAATTCATATATACATACAATAAAATGCTATTCAGCCATGACAGAGAATGAAATTTTGCCATTTGCAACAACATGGAATGTGATTAAAGCTCCAGGTGGTCTCCCCAGAAAATACACACAAGCCCATACACACAACACTGTGCATGTAATGACTTCAGAGACAGGCCTTCCAGAAGCTAAGGGTCTCACAGAGAAGGTACACAAACAAACAAAAATGCACGTAAATATAGATGAGAAAGTGACGGATGCTCTGAAAGACTGAGGTGCTTAAGCATTTTGAGACTTCATGGGGGAGAGAGCCCAAGCTGTAAGGTAAAGGACCACGCACAGGGGAACCAGTCCTAAAAGCACTCCCGTGTACTCCAGACATCCGCTGAGGGTCTCTGCTCTTTGATGTCCAAGGGAGGTGGCCTGGACTTCTGAGTCCCATGGACTGCGGCATTCCACACCCTCTCTAGGATTTCTGCTGATCCCCTGTGGGGACCCTGGTCTCCTGGCCCTTTTATCTCTCAAAATTCTAGCTTCCTCACACACCACTTCAGTCCCCACACAACATTCTCCCCAACATGAAATTCAGTCACTCCCTGGATTTCCACAACAGAAAAATGGAATCACACCGAGCATTGAGACATACGGGTTTTACAGAATATGGGGGAGTGGCTCCTGGCCTTCAGCCATTCACTGAGTCCTTCTGCCTTCTCGCCACATTTTCGTCTCTTTCCTCCCCTTTTTCCGGAAGCAACTTAGTTTCAGGTAACACCTAGGCCCAGGGTTGGGGGAGAGAGTGAGGGTAGAGGGGGAGGGGAACTACACCCTCTCCAGGGACTTACCAACTTATCCTTGCAAAACACACACACAGTGCATTCTCTAAGAAGAATCTGGCAATAAAAGTCTCTCCATCCTATTTGTGTTGGTTAGTTGAAGGGAACAAAATCCACTCCAGCTAAAGTAAGCAAGGAGGGATTTATGACAGGATATTAAGCATCTACCAGAACTACCAGGAGGAATTTAGGAAAGACTTTAGGCTGAGCTTTCAGAAAAGCTTCCCAAAGAAGATCTGGGCCACCAAGGAAGCCGCTCGCTCCAGAACCAGCACCGCTCCTGCCACCACACCAGGCCACCAGCAAAAGGGATGATCCTGGCCTCCCAACATTCACGAGGCTAGTGACAGGACACCAGGATGTCTGCTCATGCCACCAGACACAGCTCCGTCAGCCCCTCAACTGCAGAGCCAGCAGAAAGAGCAGGGGCAGCAGAAGCATGGCCCCTGCCCGCCCCCGCGCCTCTCCCCCAAGTGCATCTGATGGTCAAGCCTTAATTACCTGACTGCTGGGGGCTGGGAAATGTCGTTGTTAGCTTTCCAGTCTTGGCAGTACTGGAACAGTCCACTGGAAGGCAAATGGAACGAAGGCTGAGTAGTGGCTGGGGCAACCACTACGGAAAACAGTATCATGGTTCCTCAAAAAGTTGTAAGTAGAATTACCATACAATCCAGCAATCCCACTTCTGGGTATACACACCAAAGAACTGAGAGTAGGGTCTTGAGGAGATATTTGTACACCTGTGTTCATAGCAGTATTACTCACAATAGCCAAAAGGTGGAGGCAACTCAAGTGTCCACTGATGTCTGAATGGATAAACAAAATGTGGTGCATAAATACAGTGGAATATTATCCCACCTTGAAAAGGAAGGAAATTTCAAACATGCTGCAACATGGATGAACCTTAAGGACATTATGCTAAGTGAAATAAGCCAGTCACAAAAAGACACATTCTGTGTGATTCCACTTCCCTAGAGTAATCAAAGTCATAGAGACAGGAAGTAGAATGGTGATTCAGGAGGTGGGGCGTGGAGAATGGAGAGTTTTGCAAGATGAAAAGAATTCCGGAGACTGGTTGTGCAACAGTGTGAAGGTATTTAACACTACTGACCTGCACACTTAAAAATAGTTAAGATGGACGATGGCAGATTTTGTTACGTATATCTTACCACAATGAAAACTTTTCTTAATTTTTTTGAGAAAAAATAATTTATTCAGTCCTTAGTTTTTCTTATGAAAACTTTTCTTAACTAAAAAAAAGCACTGGGCATGAGCTGCCTCCTCTACATTATACAGTGTTTGAGCATTAAATTTTGGATTAGAAGGGGCCTTTAGAAGATCTGCCCAAGCCTGCAGCGGTCTGTCGTTTAATCTAGGATGATAACAGCTACTGTCGTGGGGTGGTGGGGAGGCAAGCCCTGTGCTAAGTGCTTTTCTTGCGGTCTCTTATTCAACCCACATGAAGACCCTGGGGCATAGGTCTCATTATGATCAGGCTTCAATGGGTTAAGTAACTTGCCAGAGGTCACAGAGCTAACACATCAGTGGTCCTGAGACCTGAACCCAGGTCCAGTTGGGCCCTGAGTCTCTGCCCAGCTACCACACCATACGGCCTCCCTGGCAGAGGCTGACTTTCCGAGGTCCATTTCGGTGACCTTCCCAACACAATGAGAACCCTGGTGTAAGAGGATCTCTATCCTCCCCATTCCATTAAATAAACATACGAGGATACCTCCCTCCTCCCTCTTCATAGCCCCCTCCCCAAGAGGCCCCCCAAGACTGACACAAACAGGAGGCAGCCTTGGGTGGGGTGGGTATGTGCTACCCTGGAAAGGAGACTGTGAGCTTTAGGGCCAAAGAGCCCTGGGTTGGAAGCCCAGAGCAACCCCATGTAGCTGTCTGAGCCTGAGCAGGGGATACCCTCTCTGAGCCTCATTCATTATCTGTCAAGTAGGGTAAGTGATACTCACCTCTTAGGGTGGCTAGAGGGATTAAATGACTATGTACACAGTTGCCCCTCAGCATCCATGGAGAATCGGTTCCAGAAGCTCCCGCAGACACCAAAATCCACGAATGCTCAAGTTGTTCATATAAACTGGTGCAGTACAATGAACACAGTCGGCCCTCCATATCCACAGGCTTCGCCTCCGTGGATTCATCCAATGTGGGATCCAACAGTTGGTTGAATCTACACACAGGGAAGGCCCAATTACATATACAAAGTCTCCGGTGTCAGTCCTTCGAAATACAGAATTCTTGACTTGAAACTCATCTCAGCCTCTGCCAGGACTAAGATCCATTTAGAGATTTACCCCTGCATAGATTGGAATTGTGTCATTTTCCTTCCAAGACAAAGAAGCTACAATTGGTCTTGGTTTTAAATACTCTTCTCTTCTCTGCTACCCATGAGAAGCCCCAAGAACTCTGCCAGGTCAGTCCTCTTGAGGACCAAGAGGCAAAAGGAGGGATAGGAAAGAACAGTCCTCCTATTAAAGCTGGACCCCTCCGAGGCCTTCCACAGACGACTTCCTGGGAGGAGTTGATCTGTTCTGAGGTTTTCTGATATAAGAAACTGAAAACCCAACCTGAAGGCCTTAAACACCAGGGCAACTTAATGGTTCACGAAATCTAAAGTTCAGAGGCAGGGTGGGCTTCTAGTAGGGGTTGTTTAGAGGATCCCAGTATTTGGGGGGCTACATCTCTGTTTGTCTGTGAGTCTCTCCCCTCCCCCTCCCATCAGCTTTTTCCAAACTGGCCTTTTCCTGGGGTAGCAGGATGGCTGCAGGCAGCTGTCGGGAGACATGTTTCCTCCTTCACATCTGATGGATGGATATTGTTAGATGTCCACTCCCAAAGCCATGGCAGAGGCCAAGGGAATGCCCAGGGGGCTGGGGTTATGTTGATGATTTAGGCCAGCTGGAAGCTACCCTGGTATCCAAAAGTTGATTTGACCTGGACTTAAACCACATGGTTGTTATACACAGTGGGATGGCAGCTGGAGAGGCAACTGTAACATTCACTACAAAAACCCTTTATCACTGGGTGCAGGTGTGTTGGGTTGGGTGTGTCAAGGTGTGTATGTGTGATATGTCAGTGTGTGTGAAGTGTGTGTGTGTGTGAGTGTGTGTGATGTGTATGCAATGTGTCGGTGTGAGCATGTGTGTGAGATGCAGGTATTTAAGTGTATGTGTGTTTGCTCGTTGTCTCACAATATATATAAATCAAATCATTATGCTGTGCACCTTAAACTTATACATGCTGTGTGCCAATCGTCTCTCAATAAAACTGTAAAAATTTTAAAAGAGTATATACGCTGGGTGATTGTGTGTATGTGTGTGCATGGGGATTGAGTCTGTGTATAGCTGAGGAGACGAAGTATCCAGATTGTCTCGCTTCTGTTTGGGGCCTTTCACTCTGATCTCTGCTGCTACCATCTTGGTGGCCACTAGGCGGCACTGTGGCCCACCTTTGACCCTCTGGCCAACGTGTGGGCAAAATCCTTTTCCCCTAAACACACACGAGACGTTGGAAATCTTAAAAACAATTATACTAACAAAGAAGAACAGAAAGGAAAACAATTCAGAGAGCATAAGAAACGTTCAAAGTTATTTCTGGCAACGTACGTCGTGGAGCCAATAATTACCTGAAGTTTTCCCCAGAGCGCTGTCTGCCTTTGAGCCTTCCCAGCTCCCGCCTGGCTGTGACCGAGGGACACCGCCTCATTCCCTGCGCTGCAGAACAGCCTCCAGGAAACCTGTTGCTTTGCAGCCAAGGCCAAAATTCCCACCTGCGCTCACCATTTCACCTCAGGGACCGTCCTCTGTCCCCCCCGCCGCTCCCCTCCCCCCGTCACTGCTCCGGGAGACGCCGCCTTTCCCAGCTGCAAGGGGCCCACAGTAAACAGCTTCATTATACTCTGCGTGGTAAGAAGCGCACACCCTAAATAAACACAAAGAGAAAGCAGGCCTCACGCTCTCCACCAGCGCACTTTAGACTCTAGCTAAGGACCGGAAGGTCACCTGCTCCTCAAGCCCTAGTCCAGCTCGAGCTCTAGCTGCCTGGCCGGCTGCCCAGCCCTTCCCCCCCCCCACCCCCGCCAATCGGGAGGATCCCCAGTCCAGTGCAGCGCTCTGCTGCCCTCTGCTGGGGTCTTGCTCACACAGCCCTGGAGTTCGCCAGCAACCGGGGAACAGGGGACTCTCTCCCCCAGCTCTTTCAGAGTTCCCCTTTCATCTGGCCGCTGGATCATAGCTCGCCAATGTTGTAACCCACCTATCGCTACTCAGATGTTTAATTATATTTTTAAAGGTGTAAGTAACTTAAAACTCTCATGTCACAGGGCCATGGTGAAGATTGAAAGGGATTACCTATTCATTCATTCACGATTTGCTTATGGCAGGCAGTTTGCTAGACTCCATGTTGTCACTAAGAATACAAAACGGAATAAAAAAGAAACTATCCCAAAGAGGGAATAAATAAGATGCTCTCCTAGAATATAACAAGAGGAAGCTACTTGGATGAGGAGGAGGCAACACGTCCTCACTGCAACTTTTGTTTTCCTCCTTCCCATCATAACAGCTGGAGTGACAATGTTATCCTCCAAGAAACTGGAGCAGGTCGCTTCCCTGCTTCAAATCCTAGTAAGTGTTTCCTTTTGTACCGAGGACAAAACCAAGCTCTCCCGACAAAACCTCGCCGATCTTTCCAGCCCCATCCCACATCCTTCTCTCCTACATTTGCTGTGCTCACCACACTGGTCTTTTTTTTTTTTTTTTTTTTTTTAGCTTCTTCAAATAAGTCAGGCTGTTTTCTGCCTCCCAACCTTTGGATATGTAGCTGCCTCTCCTTGAAATGTTCCTGCCTCCATCTCTGTAAAGCTGGTTACTTCTTTTTTTTTTTTTTTTTTAAAGTACAGTCTGTTTATACTGTTGTGTTAATTTCTGGTGTACAGCATGGTGATTCAGTTATAAATTCATATATATATATATGTATTCCTTTCATATTCTTTTTCATTATAGGCTATTAAAAGGTATTGAATATAGTTCCCTGTGCTCTACAGAAGAAATTTGTTTTTTATCTATTTTATCTATAGTAGTTAGTATCTGCAAATCTTAAACTCCCAATTTATCCCTTTCTACCCTCTTTCCTCCCCTGGTAACCATAAGTTTGTTTTCCATGTTTGTGAATTTGTTTCTGTCTTGTAAATAAGTTCATTTGTGTCCTTTTTTAGATTCCACATATAAGTGATATCATATGGTATTTTTCTTTCTCTTTCTGGCTTACTTCACTTAGTACGATGATCTCCAGGTCCATCCACGTTGCTGCAAATGGCATTATTTTATTCTTTTTTATGACTGAGTAGTATTCTATTGTGTGTATATATACCACAACTCCTTTATCCAGTCATCTATTGATGAACATTTAGATTGCATCCATGTCTTGGCTATTGTAAATAATGCTGCTGTGAACATTGGGGTGCATGTACCTTTTCAAATTAGAGTTTCTTCCAGAGATATACTCAGGAATGGGATTGCTAGATCATAGGGTGAGTCTATTTTCTGTTTTTTTTAAGGAATCTGCATACTGTTTTCCATAACAGCTGCACCAAACTACATTCCCACCAACAATGTAGGAGGGTTCCCTTTAAAGCTGGTTACTTCTTATTCTTCAAATGTCAGCCTAAATGTCACCCATCAGCAAGACCTTCACTTCCTACCCTGTCCAAAATATGTCCACTTCTAGGTCTAATACCAAAACATTATGAAACTTCAGTTAATAAAACAATTTGATATGAGAAGAAATTGATGAAACCAAAGAAAAATAAGAAATGGGCTCTAAAGCACAAGGGAATTTTCTATACTGTAAAGGTAGGAAAAGTGAGATTTCAAATAACTGGGAAAAAAGTTTGGTAAGTAAAATAAAAATAAACAGTGACAGGCACAAATAGTCAGTGCCTACAGAGATAAGGACACAGCTGGGTTCCTATCTCATGCCTCATATCCCAGGTCAATTCCAGATTGATCAAATATTAACTGTAAAAAAAATCATAAAATATGTTTTTTTAACATTTTTTATTGATTTATCATCATTTTACAATGTTGTGTCAAATTCCAGTGTTCAGCACAATTTTTCAGTTATTCATGGACATATACACACTCATTGTCACATTTTTTTCTCTGTGAGTTATCATAACATTTTGTGTATATTTCCCTGTGCTATACAGTGTAGTCTATTCTACAATTTTGAAATCCCAGTCTATCCCTTCCCACCCTCCACCCCCCTGGTAACCACAAGTCTGTATTCTCTGTCTGTGAGTCTATTTCTGTCCTTTATTTATGCTTTGTTTTTGTTTGTTTGTTTGTTTTTGTTTTTGTTTTTTAGATTCCACATATGAGCGATCTCTCTTTCTGGCTTACTTCACTTAGAATGACATTCTCCAGGAGCATCCATGTTGCTGCAAATGGCATTATGTTGTAGGTTTTTATGGCTGAGTAGTATTCCATTGTATAAATATACCACCTCTTCTTTATCCAGTCACCTGCTGATGGACATTTAGGCTGTTTCCATGTTTTGGCTATTGTAGATAGTGCTGCTATGAACACTGGGGTGCAGGTGTCATCCTGAAGTAGAGTCCCTTCTGGATACAAGCCCAGGAGTGGGATTCCTGGGTTATATGGTAAGTCTATTCCTAGCCTTTTGAGGAATCTCCACACTGTTTTCCATAGTGGCTGCACCAAACTTCATTCCTACCAGCAGTGTAGGAGGGTTCCCCTTTCTCCACAGCCTCTCCAGCATTTGTCATTTGTGGATTTTTGAATGACGGCCATTCTGACTGGTGTGAGGTGATACCTCATTGTAGTTTTGATTTGCATTTCTCTGATAATTAGTGATACTGAGCATTTTTTCATGTGCCTATTGATCATTTATATTTCTTCCTTGAGAATTGTTAGTTTAGGTCTTTTGCCCATTTTTGGATTGGGTTGTTCGCTTTTTTTTCTTATTAAGTCGTTGAGCTGCTTATATATTCTGCAGATCAAGCCTTTGTCGGTTTCAAACATTTAAAATATGTTTAAAAGAGGGTTAATTAAATACTAACCTAAGAAAGAGGCTTTTCTGAGAAGGCTATAAAATCCAGAAGCTATAAAAGAAAAAGTTAGTAAATGTGTCTAAGAAGCAATGTAACTCTGGTATTTAAAAAAAAATGAAAACAACAACAACAAAACCTGAAAGATAAATGAAAGGCTAAGTTCCAAAACAGAGAAAACAAACTTAAAACATATTTGTCAAAGAGCTCTTTTCCTTAACTTCAATAGAACTGATATAAATGTATATGAAAAAAAAGAATAGCCCAAAAGAAAAGTGTGCAAATGATAAAAACAGTTTATAGAAAAGCAAATTTAAAAGATTATAAACATGTGGAAATATGCTTTAATACATGTATATTTAAAGAATTCAAAATGTTAAGAAAACACTTTATTCACTTACCAAACTGGTACAAGTCTTCTCTGATGCTGTAGGGATGTGAAGAAATTAATACTCTCATCCACTTTTGATGGAAGGTGGGATACAAACTGAAGCAGTTTCTCACTGCAGATAAATTTGATAAATGCCAAAAACAATGGACATTCCTCCAAAAACTAAACATAGTACTACCATGTGATGCAGCAATTCCACTCCTGGGTATATATCAAAAAAAAAAAAGCACTAATTCAAAAAAGTACATGCACCCCAATGTTCATTGCAGCATTATTTACAGCAGCCAAGATATGGTTTATATCTATAAAACTTCAGCCACATATGTACAGGAGTCTTCCTGGCAGAATTTTTATAAAATAAAATCCTGAAGTGTCCGTTAACAGTTGAATAAATTATCCATCACCTGTGACACTATACACAGAGAATCCCAAAGATACCATGGAAAAACTATTAAAGCTTATCAAAAATATTCATTTATTTATTTGTATGTTTTATTGAAGTATAGCTGATTTACAGTGTTTCGTTAATTCTGATGTGCTGCATAGTGATTCAGTTATACATATATATTCTTCTGCTTATTCTTTTTCATTATAGGTTGTTACAAGGTATTGAATATAGTTTCCTGTGCTGTACAGTATAAACTTGTTATTTATCTATTTTTTTACATATTAGTAGTATCTGCAAATCCTGAAAAAACTTTGGATTTGTATTATTTTAATTATATTTTTATTTTTAATTATATAAATATAATTTCTATTTTTAATTATATATGTATAAAAAGTAACTTAAAAAAAAACTTCGCTTTCAACTGTTTGTAATCAATTTACGGCCTCTCAGCTCTGAATTCACCTTTCAGTACATGTTCTGTGCTAAACAGCAGAATGTCTTTAAGTATGTCTCCTGAAGTGAGCAAGATGTGAAAGCTTTCTTAATCCCACGCACAGGAGAGACATTGCAGGAGGAAGAGGCTTTCTTGCCATTTTGGGGCTCAGAGGGGTAGGTGTGAGGCCATATGCTGGAGCCTGCCCCAGCCACAGCCCAGAACCATGTCCCTCTGTAACTCAGCAGCCACAGCTTGTAGATAACCTTTCCACAAAATTCAAAATCCATGCAGCTCATGGGCTGTAAAAGCCTCTGGCCCAAGCCAGGACCCAGGGCCCCAGACCACCCACACTGATGGCCTGCACCCCATCCTGCATTCCAAAGGGTGGGCAATTGCTGTCCAGTGACTGTAGACCAGCCCGACCTGCCCAGATCAGCCAGCTGCTCTGCTGTCCCACGGCAGCACCACACTGCTGGGGACTGAAGTATCTTCCTCCCAAATGTGTAAATTAAGCCGCGACTCCCAATGGGATAGTATGTGGGGATGGGGCCTTTGGGAGGTAATTAGGGTTCGATGAGGTTATGGGGGTGGGTCCCTCATGGTGGGATTAGGGCCTTATCAGAAAACTTGCTTTCTTCTCCCTCAGGACCCAGCCAGAAGGTGGCAATCTGCAAGCCTGGAAGAAAGCCCTCGCCAGATGACCTAATCAGTAGACACACTGATCTTGGACTTCCCAACCTCCAGAACTGTGAGAAATACGTTCCTGTTATTGAAGCCTCCAATCTTGGCATTTTGTTATGACAGCCCAAGCTGACTAATACCCACACCTTCTCCAATGAGAGCTGAATCCCTCCCACGTTTGTCCTTCTTTGGGTCGCTCCCTCAATGCTAGGGTACCAGGGTTTATTTACATCGTAGAGCTGCTCGTTTATCACAGCCAATCATTCTTTATGTTAAGCTTCCTTGTTTAACCTCCTGTGTGGTTTCTGTCTCCTGAATGGACCGAAATGGCTTCACCAGTGTTTTCTATCTTTGCACCTATTTACTTCATAGCACTTACCCTAATTTGTATTTTTTTCTTTAATTACTTATTGTTCATGTGTCTCCCTCTGGACCATACACTCCATGATGACAAGGACCATGTCTCTCTCCTGTATCTTTTTACTCGGTGTAGAGTAGATACTTAATAAAGCCTTACTGATTGAGTGGAAGGCAATAAAGTATAGTGGTCAAGACCAAGGATTCTGGAGGTTAGCTCTGTAGGTTAAAATCCTGGCTTAGCCTCTTAAAAGCTGTGTGACCTTGAGCAGGGTACTTAACTATGCCTCATTTCCCATTTCTGTAAAATGGGAATAGTAATGGTACCTATCTTATAGGACTCTTGTGAGAATTAAATTAGCTAATATACATAAAGCATTTAGATTTCCTGACACATAGCAAGTGCTATATATGCTATGTTATGTGAGGAAAGGTCAAGAAGAATGAAGACAGTCTGGTGACTCGTGGAATGATCGTCGTCTTCAAATATCTGCAGTACTATCACGTACAAGATCCTATTAAACAAAACTACAGTAGAAATGGAAAAGTATAGGGAAGAAGGTGGGCTCATTATAAAGCATTTGAAATGGTTTGAACCACCCTAGAGTGATTAGTCATTCTGGGTTTTAAAACTGAAAGTCTCACCCTGGGAGGCTACTCGATCCCAAGCAAGCCAGATCTCTCTAGATGTCCCTAACAAGACCACCTTCATGAAGTAGTGAGTGCCCCTCTATGATCTGAGCAGAAGTCAAAGAACCATGGTTCAGGGATGTAGAGAAATTATTCCTGCAGGAGGAAGGAACTGGGACTGGAAGCACTTTAATTCAGATTTTAAGAAAGCATATTTTAACAGAAGTAGCATGCATCTTGAGACAGAAAAACCCAGGTTCAAATTCTGACTCCGCCACTTACTAGCTGTGTGAGCTTGGATAACTTAACTTTCTGAGCCTCAGTTTCTTGATCTACAAAATAGGAATACTCGTTCCCAACTTGTAAGGTTATTGCCTTGATTAAACATAATGGATGGAAAATGACTTGCACAGTGTCTGGCACAATGTAAGTACTCAAGAAATTAAAACTTTTCCTTCAGAGTTCTGACTCCAGGATTCTCTAATCCCAGGGCTTCTCAGCAGTGGTTCTCAAAGTGTGGTCCCTGGACCAAGAGCAGCAGCATCACTAGGAACTCATTAGAAATGCAGATTCTCCATCCCACCCACACCTACTGAATCAGAAAGTAGGATGGGGTTCAGAAATCTGAGTTTTAACTAACTCTCCAGGTGATGCTCGTTACACTAAAGAGTTTGAAAAGCGCTGCTCTAAGCGACCGTCCTGTCTCTGAAACAGAAGAATGGAAAATCTCTCCAAGACTTAAAAGCTCCCCGTTTAATACACCAAAAATGAAATTATTTTAAAATGAAAATAGTGCTAAAATGTTGATTCCAATACCTTTTTAAGTTTTTTTTTTTTTAATTGCATTTGTAAACAGGCTTCACAGGCAAGTCGCCTGCACTCTGGGGTAAATATGTCAGTATGACCAGGTCTTGGCATGCCCTGAGGCAAAAAGCACTGATAAATAGGCTTAGTTTGGTTACACTGTGTAAACCACTTACTTGACCAATCATAAACCACACAGCTGAGTTGATTTCCCACACTCATAGAGGTAGGTTAGTTGGAAAACAATTTCTTAAATTGTTACAACATACTTCTTTAGCAGAAAGTCGCCCTGAGGGTAACTAAAAGAATTCCCACTGGAGTGCACATTAATATTTCTCTCTGCCCTAACAAGTCCCCAAATACAGTGATGTGTTTATCTCACACATACAGCTGGACAAAGAATCAGGTAAAAGTATTTTTAAACAGCTCTAAACTCATTTTATAAACTAAGATCTTTTAATATCCAAAACCTAAGATAATTCAGTCAAGAGAATCCATCTCTTCTTGAATTTGAAATGCTTCTCATGAAATCAGGGATGAATGTAAAGAACAATCTTCACTTTTCAAGGTTTTGAGAATCTTTTCAAAATATTTATTTCAACACTCGAGCAGAAAGCTTCATCCACACAGAACAGCAACATGCAAATTCCATGTGTACCTTTGCTTTTGGGAGCAATATCCTTTGCTGTGCTTCCAACTGTGATTTTCATAAAGCAATTCAAAAGTTCAAAATCTATGTATTGAGAACTTCTTGGGTCCCTTCACTGGGAGATGAGAGTATTCAAAAAGTATTCTGGCTTTGAGGAAAGTCAGAGTCAGAGGGGAGTAAAGACTACATTCAAAATACGTATTTTAAATATACTGTGATGTATACTTTTTTTCCAAATTGAATATAGTTGAATGCCAAGCTATTTTTGGAGACAATAAGATGGAGGAAGCTCCTTGAATGATGTTAACAAGGAAGGCTTCCTGGAGGAGATGGGACACAAGGAAATCAAATTTATATTCTAAGGCAGGACAAGAAAACTTAAATATAATATTCTCTCTTTCTCTGCCCATTTAGGCTTCTTCCCTCCCTATCATGCAGTGTGCATCTGCATTACATGTTAACCAGACCACCTCAGAGATGAGGGTGCTTTCCTGACCTTAAAGATCAATTTTCCCCCTTTCTTCTGAGGCAATGTAACTTCTCAAAAGTTCCTTCTCAACTCTGTAGGCGGTCGTAGTGACTTACTGCTCACTTTGTGCTATGTATCTCTGGACTATGTATCTTTGGTGAACTTGAAGTAAAATATCGGTATATCATTTTGATGCATGATCCTTTGTCTCAAAAATGTACATGACTGTGCCCTTGACTTCTAACAGGCGAAACAGTTCTCAGAGCTTCTGAGAGTCTGTCTCCTGGGTTATAACCCTCAGTTTGGCTCAAATCAAACTCCATTTTTCCTTCTTAACTTGACTGTTAATTGAATTTTCATCAACAGACACATGATGGATATCAAAGAATGGGTCAATTTTAATGCTGGGAAGAATTCACTTGTCACCAGCCTTTAGAGTGTATAATTCTTACCATTAAGATTTTGCTCACACACACACAAAACACTTTTTGTAAAGATTTTGCTTACTATCTTCTCTGCTCAAAACTCTTCCCACACTCTGCCTATCAAATCCTACCCATCTTTCAAAGTCCACCTCAAATTCTACCTTCATTCCCTTCCTTCACCAAGGATCAATAATAAAATCCTTAATATGATACAGCAATCCCACTCCTGGGCATATATCCAGAGGGAACACTAATTCAAAAAGATACATGCACCCCAGTGTTCATAGCAGCACTATATACAATAGCCAAGATATGGAACCAACTCAAATGTCCATTGGTGGAGGACTGGGTAAAGAAGCTGCAGTATATTTATACAATGGAATACTACTCAGCCATTAAAAAAGAAGAAAATAATGCCATTTGCAGCAACGTGGATGGACCTGGAGATCATCATTCTAAGTGAAGTAAGCCAGAAAGAGAAAGAAAAATGTCATATGATATCACTCATATGCGGAATCTAAAAAAAAAAAAGAAAAAAGAAGACACTAATGAGCTTATCTACAAAACAGAAACAGGCTTACAGACATAGTAAACAAACTTATGGTTCCCAGGGTGGGGAAAGGAGGTGGGAAGTGATAAATTGGGAGCTCGAGATTTGCAAATATTAACTGCTATGTATAAAATAGATAAACAACAAGTTTCTTCTATATAGTACTGGGAACTATAATCAATATCTTGTAGTAACCTATAATGAAAAAGATTATGAAAACATATGTATGTATGTATATGTATGACTGAAACATTATGCTGTGCACCGGAAATTGACACATTGTAATTATGTGACTATACTTCAATTAAAAAAAAAAGTGACCTTGTGCTTCTTACCTTTGGTGACAACAAGAAAGAGGAAGGGAAGAGTTTGAGAGTCTGTGTCCTACCTGAAGTGAGAAAACCCTGAGGGATACAGCAGATGATTACAGTTTCCAAGGTAGAGTCATATGACTATTGGCCTGTCACTTTGCACCTCATCTTATTTTCACACCAGTCCCAGGAGACAGCTATGACCAGCTTCCATGGCCTCACACCACTGACAGATTTCTGTACCCGTGACACAGGGCTGTTCTGAAGATTAAATGAGTTTCAGCATGAAAAGTGCTGACACAAGTAAACATTCAACACCAGCTAGTTACTATTATTTAATTCCCACCAGGGGAATTAAGGATAAGTCAGTCAAAAATATTATGTAACTTGCCCAGGCATGCCAGGGATATATGCACACTTAGGGATAACGCCTATGCTGATTTCTTCCCCTGGAATTCCCAGGCCAAGTGGGAAATGTCAAACACCCAATCAACCTGAGATGCAGACCGGTGGTTGCAACGGCAGCTTCTTGAAGGAGACTTTCCCCACCTCTCCCATCCAGTCTCTATCACCACTACCACCACCAGCTGTAAGTTTTATGCCCAGAGACTAGACTCTTTTCTGTATTGGTGGAATTTTTTTCCATTAGGGATTTTTTTTCTTACCCACTTTTACATAGGGAGTAGCACTTTAAGGCTTCTAATTCTGTCTCTGCGTGAGCATTAAAACTCACCGCCCTGAAATAATGGAAAACAGAATCCCGCTTGTACCCACCACTATCTGGGTAGTCTTAGCGCAGGCTTTGGTTTCTGTTATTCAGATTAGTAGCTCTCTCAGTTATGCATTTACAAGGACATTTACTGTGCTGTTCTTGTTGGTTTTTAACTCAGCATACCTGGGTGTTTATAGCAGGAGGATTTTCTGGTTATTCTAATTTGCCAGAACTAAGATTTCTATCATAGTTGTTTTTTTTTTTTTTACTGACAATCAAATTAGTTCTGTTAAACTTTACATTCCTGGTTCTTACCTAAGGGAGCATTTTACACAGTTTTAAATTCCTGAAAATAAGCTCATGTTTTAGAGATGAGTATTTATTTAAGAACCCAGGGCTGGGGGGATAAAGAAAAAAGAAACCTAGAGGAGACCATGACCTAGATTATAAAACAACTACCCAGACAAATGTAATGACAAATTATAACCCTAAAATGTTTTATTAATGATCATATGTCCTGCTACTTCAGAAACAAGCCTTATTTTAGTAAATGACAGGGAAAAGCACAATTTAAAAATTCATCTGGGAAGACTTACCCTATAAGAGGCTCTTTTAAGGGCTGAATTCTGTTCTCCCAAATTCATACACTGTAGTACTAACCCCTAGCACCTCAGAATTTGACTTTATTTGGAGATAGGATCTAAAAAGGGATAATAAGTTAAAAATGAGGTCATTGGGGTGAGTCCTAATCCAATATGACTGGTGCCCTTATAAGAAGAAGAAATTAGGACACAGACACACCCAGAAGGAAGACCAGGTGAAGACAGAGGGAGAAGACAGCCGTCTCCGAGCCAAGGAGAGAAGCCCCAGAAGAAACCAACTCTGCTGACTCCTTGATCTTGGACTTTCCGCCTCTAGAATTATGAGAAAATTAATGTTCTGTTGTTTCAGTCACCCAATCTATGGTACTTTATTGTGGCAGCCTTAGCAAACAAATACAATTCCTATTCTTTCTTAATAATGTGTACAAACTACTTTAAATATATCCTTTTGAGTCCTTCTATTTAAAAGACACCTAATTTAAGACCTCAAATATTCTTCATTAAGATCAAATATTTTAATAATTAGCCTATTTTGTCCACATATGAAATAGCCCACTCTTCAGACTGGCTAAATATATGCATTTACCAAGCCTACAACCAAACACAGTATCAACAACAGAAAACTGAACAATCTCAGAAATCTATTTGGAACACATACTCAACATCACTCACACCGCAAGTGCACACATTGCTTTACCTGGGGCACTCAGGCCCAGCAGGGAGCACAGCGTTTGTGAAGAGACATTGCACAGTCTTGTCAGCTGAAGTGACATCTCTGTACTCACTCCAAAACTAGGTCTACAGCCTAAAAACATCTAGTTTCACCAGTGTCTGCTACAGTTCAGGGTAGCTGTCTGTACCGAATTACAGGTTAAGTCCCAACTGTTGCCATGTGGTTTTCTCTCCTTCTAGTCCTCTGATTCCTGGCAGAACCTCTTCCCCTACCTGCCCACTGTATACCAGAATTCCTCAGAGCTTGGTCCCGGGCCCTTCTCTTGACATTCTACAGTCTCTCTCTAGTTTATCTCATCCCATCCCATCATTTTACATTTCATCTGTATGCTAGCAGCTTTTGGACTTATTTCTCCAGCTCAAAAACTGTCTTCTGAGCTGCAGAGCTGTATATCCAACTGCCTGTCTGATACCTGTCTCAGAGATGTCAGAAACAGGGCAAACAACACACTTGAAACACGAGTGAACTACCCTTGCCCAAAAGGACTCCTCCACTCATCATTTCTATCTTGAAAGATGACACTTCATTCACCCCGTTGTCCATGCCAGAAACCTGGAAGTCCTTCTTGATACTACTTTTTCGATGACCCCTGTATTCAACTCATTAGCAAGTCCTAGTAATTAAGATTATAAGGGTGTGAGGAGGAGGATGGTATAGCTCAGTGGTAGAGCATCTGCTTAGCATGGAAGAGGCCCTGGGTTCAATACCCAGTACCTCCACTTAAAAACAATATTAATAAAATAAAACAATAAATAAATAAACCTAGTTACTTCCCCTCCAAAAAAACCAAAAACAAAACAAAAAAAAAGAGCAGTGACAACCAAAAAAAAAAAAAAGGGTTATATATATTTATTCCAGGTAGTGGAAGTGGAGAGAAATGGGGATACATTATGTATATCTCTCCACCTCTGCCACCTTAAACTTATTCCGAGCCTATTTATCATCTGTTACTCGGACACATGTTTCCTAGGTCTTCTGCGCATATCCTCTCACATACTCTGCAATCCATTCTCCACAATGTAGCCAGAACAACAGTTTGAAGCCACAAAACCAACTCTCTCTCTTTCATACACATATATTTATTGATACTTATACATAACTTCAGACTGTTCAGTTACATTGCACTTGAGATAAAATCCAAACTCCAAAACATATCCTATATCAAAACAAGTCTCAGAGACAAAATCTTTAGAATAAAAGTCCTTAGAAAAATGTTTGCAAAAGTTTACAAGTGAGTTTAAGGCTTTAGAAGGACTGGTTCTTCAAACACCCCTCCCTCCTCCCAAGGTGATAAGGTTAGAGTTAGCTGGTTCATGACTGAAAAAGAGCAATTTTCTCATATGTTGGCCATATCCCCCCAAACTCCTGCATATCTTCAGCCTTGCAAAAGTTAGCGATTGAGCTGTTTTTGTTAGGAAGTCAGTAATACGTAGGAAATGCTGAAGGTTTCATTCACTTTAGAGACTCATAGATAGTGTGACATGGATTTTTTTGGTTTACCTTAGAGTGCAAAGAGTTCTATTTTTCCTAACTGTGATGTCTACACTTACTCGTATTGGAAGCGGGTCAAGGCACTAGTTTTGCTTTCCATGGATAAATCTGGGCATGATCTGGCTACTGCTTATGTCTTCAGCCTCATTGTTTACAGGCTACTCTCCCTGTCATTTTTCACGTTCCAGCCACATGGCTTTCTTTCAGGTTCACAAAGCTCCTCCCCGCATGCTGTCCGTCTGTCTGGTACACAACTCTCCTATAACCTTTACCTAGCCACATTTTTCCTATCTTCCCAGTTGCAACCTAAATGTCACTTCCTCCAAATCCAAGTCTAAATTTAGTTCTCTGTATTATCCAATCATAGTGTTCTGTATTATCAGTTAGGATACCTTCAGTTGCCACTGAAACACCAATTCAAAAGTACTTCTGGGGCCTTTAAGGCCAGGGTTTGGGGAAGAAGAATAACATCACTAGGTGTACTTTTTTTTTTTTTTTTAATGCTTACTTTATAAACCTTAAAATGTATTAAATAATATTTCCTAGAAATACTGTACTATGCTGTCTAGTACAGCTTCCACTAACCACACATGGTTATTGAACACTTGAAATATGGCTAATGCAACTAAGGAACTGAATTTTAATTTTTTAAAATTTTTAATTAACTTAAAATTTTAAAGTGATCATTGATTCAGTTATTGGAAAACTTGTAAGCATGTTTGGAAAAACTCAAGTATGTGGATTTATTTTTTTCTGTTGCAAATTTTATGAAGTCTAAATACAGATCCAGTGTTTCCAGTTAAAATTAAACAAGTGAATTAAATATGTAAGTGTAAAGTACATACTGGATTTCTAAGACTTAGCATAAAAAAATGCAAACTATCTCAATTTTTATATTGATTATATATTGAAATTATATTTTGGATATATTGGGTAAAACAAAATATTTTATTAAAACTATTTTCATCTACTTCTTTTTACTTTTTTAATGTGGCTACTAGAAAATTTAAAATTACCTACATAACTAATACTATCCTTGGATTGGACAGCACAGCTGGAAAGGTTGAAATACTTACACAACTAATCAAAACATAAATGTAATAAAGTTTCCATCTAAAGGTTTTGAGGGAGGTGGGAGGAAAGACAAACACCAAATTGGTATTTTTTTTAAGATAGGTGTGTAACTTCCTAAAGCTGGACTGGAGTTTGGGACCAAGAGTGGATGAGGTACTGGGTAAAACAGGAGGTTATTGCAGCAAAGTGATGATATTGGTTTGGGCCAGAAGGAGGTGGTAAGAGGCACTTGGTAAAATTGACAGTGTTCACAAATTTATTTACTCAGATTCTTCTCTGGTTTAATCAAAATATTGATTACAAAGTAATTTAGTCATATTTTATAATTTAATTAAAACAAGTTAAAATGCATTTAATCAAATCTTATAATTTAATCAAAACGTTAACTACAGATTTAATCCGATTCTTCAACAATTTTATTTAAATCACAAATCTAGCAGATTCTCACAACGAAAAAAACTCAAAAAGCAAAATCCTCACAAAATACATGAACTATCATAATGATTACAGAACTCTTTGTAACATTTATATTTAAACTGGTTACACAAAGATAGCATAGGTGTAACTCGCAAATAATAGCCGCTAAACAAGGAATTGATGATTGGGATAAGCAATGAATGAATTATTCATAGCAATCTTAATTGGAAAACCAGACCTGAGGACAAGTCCGGGGTCGGGGGCGGAGTCAAGCTCAGGAGAGCATGACTATCATTGGCCAGGTGTCCCACGTCAATCAGTAGCCGGGCCCCGAGCCCGTGCCTGATTGGTCGCTCTGCCCATTGAGAGCAGTGCGGATACGCCCTCAATATATTTATTCCGGCGCCAGCGCGGCTCGAGGGTCCGGAGCCTCAGGCCCTCGGAGAGGTAGGCACGCCAACCGAAGCCTCGGAGCCCTCCTCCTAAATTCGGGGACCCTGAGCCTCAGGAGACGCCCTCCCATCGGACAGGCCCTCCCGCGGGGAAAGTTTCCGGGGCAGGGGGCGGGGCTGCCGGAAGTCGTCGGACGCCTCCTGCGGTTCGTTGTTTAAGCGGCTGACGGGAAGAAGACCCAGCTCCGGCTGCGCCGCGGGGCGGCAGTCACGACCAGACCCCGAGCCGCCGCTACCCTCAGGACGATCCAGAAGTCAGGACTACCGGCTGCGGAGCGGCGAGGCCACACGCCCGCTCGCCTTCTGATCTCACCATGTCGCGGGGCTCCATCGAGATTCCCCTCCGGGACACTGACGAGGTAGGTGCCGCGTATGGGGAAAGGTGGGGGTCGTGAACTTGGACGATCTCCCCCTCCCCCTTTCCGAAGCGAGAGCACCCTCTCCCCAGATGGAACTCCCCGGCCGAAGGGCCGATCACCTTCCCCAGCCCCTGCGCCCTCCCAGGCTGGGAACCGCGTCCCCGCAACCTCGAGGCCACCCCGAGAAGGAGTTCTTGAAAGTTCCCCTCCAACCTGTTCTTTTTTGACAGTACTCTGCTTTTTTCCTAATTCACGGGCGCAGAGAGCGCCTGGTAAAATGTAAAACAGATCAGAGAGGTGGGCGCTGATGTCACTGTCTTCTCTCTGCTGCTCAAACTAAGTATCTGTCCCCAGGAATATATAGGATGTCTCCTTTGCTCCCTTAGAAACTCGAGTCTGTCATGGTGCACCAGGTCCACCACACAAGGCTTCATCAGGGAAATTGAGACCCTCACAGCCGCTGCTGTGTGCTGATAGAATTAACCCCCTCTCCCTCTTTCATGGGTGGCCTATGGCTTGTCTGTGTAAAGCTCTCAGTATTAATGTTACTGGATATCTCATTCTCTTATATTTGTTTGTTTGATTGAGATATATTTCACTTACCATAAAATCTAGTGGTTTTTAGTAATATGCACCAAGATGTGTAACCATCACCACTACCTACTTCTAGAACATTTTCCTACTGTTATTTTTGTGCCACATTCAAGAGTGTGTGTAACTCAAATGCTGCCTCCATGATTAATGTGTACAGTGGCGTTCAACTTTGCATTGCCTCTAGGATTGTGCTGCCCAAGTTGTCCTACTGATGGCATCAGAGTCTCTGGGGTGTTTATCTGCGCTTTACTTGCATTATAGGTTTTGTTTTATTTTTAAGTAAGCAAAGCTTTTGTAGCATTATAGTTCTAGTGATTTGACAACTAGCAGGATTTGTTTGCTTCTCTGTGCTTTTATTTTAATATTACCATATAACCTCTTTGTCATATGCTCCTTAAACATTTCTTAACATATACTTGTTCAGCTGTATTGAAAGTGAGCACAAGTCCTCTGTATAACCATATTGATCTATGCTCAAGAAAGCAGCAAAGAAGAAATGTGAATTTAAGAAGAAAAATAAAGCTGCGTCATTAGCTCAGTAGGTAGCGTGTCAGTCTCATAAAAAGAAAAATAAGAGTTAAAGCTTGTGTTTTGTATTTTAGGTCATTGAACTTGACTTCGATCAGTTACCGGAGGGAGATGAAGTTATCAGTATTCTGAAACAGGAACACACACAACTGCACATATGGATTGCTTTGGCAGTGAGTATTCATGTAACAGATATTTCTTATATGTTGACTGGGAAAAATATGTGGTTTCTATTTTCAAATACAGTAATAGGCAGTTTGGGTGCGTGATAAATTAATAGTACTCTGTGTATGGAAGTTAATTGTATTACCCTTTATGAGCAAAAGTCCAGTTTCCTAAATGATGTGCTGGCCTCTGATAAATTGGTATAGGTTGGTAAAAACAATTCATTTAAGTTAAATAGTACTCTGTAAGGAATGTTTGATTTTTTTAGTGATTCCTCAGTGAAGACTGGATTAGAGATAAGCTGAGAAAAAAAACAAGGTGCCACAAAGTAAACATTGCTACTTACCATTGTTCCCCATAACAAGGTAACATTTCTCATGAAATATTCTAGAAGGTGATTAGGTTTCATGCTAACTCACAAAAGCCCTTTGGATGAAGTTTATCTCCACCTTAAGTTTTTTGTCCTGTTTGATCCCTTCCATAACATAAAAACTGCTGGAGACTGTCAGGAAGATCACCTCAGAGAGCCCAAAATTCTAACACCCTCTACCCTCCCCAGTATCAGCTGTGTAACGATGCTTCCTTTTTGTGGGAACATTATAGTAATAAAATATGGTAAATGCTGTAATCATCACTCCTAAGCCACAGGTCACTTCCATGTAAAGGTACATAGGAGACCCCTAATATTGTCTTGAAGGGTCAGAGAAGTAGATCTGGAATTGGGCTTACATCCAGTGCACAAGCTTAACTCTTCTCAGGTATGAGTTTACAGAGAAGTACTTTCAGTGACAAGCAGTGCCTTCCTGACTTGAAGTGCTGTTTTCCTAGGGTATGGACAACAAGCCATTAATGCTTGCCACACATTTTTAAAACCAGAAGGAAACCTAGGTTTTTTTTTTTTTTTAGTATAGATGCCTCCTTTAACAGCACTTACATGAAAATTGGAGTGCTGGAGGATTAACATGGCACCTGTGGTCAAATAAATGGAAACATTGTGGGCTATAGGTTGTTACAGAAGAAAGAATGTAGGCTTTGGGATTAGGGAGGCCTTTGTTCAAATTCCAACTTGGCTAGTAACTAGCTATGTGACTTCAGATAAATAATCTACTTTCTGAGCCTGTTTCCTCATCTAAAATAGGAGGATGCTAGTATTCACCTTAACAGGTGGTTAACAGCTGGTTGTACAGATTACAGATAATGTATATGAAGCTCCTGGCATTGTATGTGGCCCATTGTAAGTGGCTAATAAATGATGGATATTTCTTTTATTATAACTGAAACAGATGCCCAGGGAAGTTATTCAGCAGGCCCAAAGTCATTTAATTTTTGATGGATCTAAATCTAGAACTCAAGTTTTCTATTTAGAATTCTTTATACCTCTCATTATTGCTTTCTCTCCTGGGCTCTGGTTTAGTTTGAAATCAACTATTCCTAGGTAAGAAGTAAGATGGAAGCATTTGTAGCAATTGTAATTTTTTTAAACAGCTTTATTGGATATAACTCACTGATAGTAAACTGCATCTATTTGACTTGTACCATTTGAGAAGTTTTAGCGTATGTATACACCTGTGAAATTTTCACCACAATCAAGATCATATATCCATCACCCCCAAAAACTTTTCTCCCAGCTCTTCATTGCCCTACACTGTGCCCTAGCAAACCCCTGATCTGCTTTTTGGGGTTTTTTTTTTTTAATTGAGTTATAGTCAGTTTACAGTGATCTGCTTTTTGTTGCTAAAGATTAGTTTGAGATTTATCCATGTTGTAGCATGTGTCAGTAGTTCCTTTCTATTGATGAGCAGTAGTCGTTGTACAGATATACCACAGTTTCTTTGACCATTCACCTTTTGATCAATCATTGGGTTGTTTCCAGTTTGGGGCTGTTACAGATAGAGCTGTAGACATTTGTGTACAACTTTTTGTATGGACTTATGCTTAAGTAATTCTAATCTGATTCTTTATCTTATAGCTGGAATACTACAAGCAAGGAAAAACAGAAGAGTTTGTAAAGTTGTTGGAAGCAGCACGTATAGATGGCAATTTGGACTATAGAGACCATGAAAAAGACCAGATGACTTGCTTGGATACTTTGGCAGCCTACTATGTACAACAAGCTCGGAAGGAAAAGAATAAGGACAACAAGAAAGATCTTATTACACAAGCAACACTGCTGTATACAATGGCGGATAAAATTATTATGTATGATCAGGTAAAATAAGTCAGATTTCTTTGAACTTATGAAAGAAAAAAAAATACCACATGAAAGCAAAATGTGTGTAATAGACAGCAGATTTTTTAAAAATTTTTCTTAAAATAATATGGTTGATAAAAATAGCCAAAAGGAAGAGTAGTTCCTTATTAAAATAGAAATTTCTTTGGTCCTTTAAGGAGTGTGAACTTTTCTTTTTGTCACTTGTTCCTGATACAGAAGACTTGCATTTCAGGATAATTTCTCAGTTTTCTGGTTAAGAATTGCTTATTGGTAGATTAGACACATTACAGTGGTAGAGGAATTTGTGTGATGCTCCACCTCCTTCCTCTGTGGTTTTCATTTTTGTGTTACACACTCCTGTTAAATTGTGTTCAGTCCGTGGTGAAGTCAAGTCTGAGATGATGCGTTACTTTTTCAGAACCACTTGTTGGGAAGAGCCTGCTTCTGCCTACTTGAAGGGGACAAAATGGATCAGGCTGATGCACAGTTTCACTTTGTACTTAACCAGTCTCCAAATAATATTCCAGCTCTTCTTGGTAAGTCATTTTCAACAACCATCTTAGGAATCTGTATTTCTCATCATGTGCCTAGAATATATCTCTTTGTTACTATCTCCTTAGTAACTGGGCTGGGCCGCAAAGTAGAAGAGCTTTGCCTTATTAAAAATAAGACTGTTGTAATAGATTGTTGTTTCTGTTGAAATTACAGAAATAAGATATATACCAGTTAAGCATAATTTGTTATCCACTTCTAAAGAGTTAATAAGCAGTCTGTTTGGACAACTCTAAGCTACTTTGATTATTGTTTTATAACATTTAACATAAAGATAGTACTGTTCTATTTATAGGCATAAATTAAAATACCCTAATGGAAAAACAAGTTTTAATATGAAATCACTTTTGCTCTTTTCAAGTATTTCTTACTGAGAGATATATATGATTTAGGTGAGTTAGTGCAGAACATATGAGATTTGTGTTCTTTAATAAATGTATGTTTATTTTTAAAAATTATTACAGGTAAAGCTTGCATTTCATTCAACAAGAAGGATTACAGGGGAGCTCTTGCTTACTATAAGAAAGCCTTGCGTACTAACCCAGGGTGTCCAGGTAAGGGAAAAACTTTAAGTCTAAGCTATGTATGCTCCAACTTAAAATACTCCTGTTTGATTCAAAAGCTGAATAGTAGATCATAATATAATCTTTTTGCCCTATACTATTTTTTCTTTCCAAAATCTCAATTTATTTAGCCAATTTTTGAAGTCAAATGTAAAATGTTTCCAGCAGGAGAGGATAGCAGACTGTGTCAAATTCTGTTGTTAGGCCATGTGAAATAGGGAATGAGAATTGATCATTGGATTTGGCCGCATGCAAATCATTAGTGACCTTGATAAAGGGAGTTTTCCTGGAATGCTCGAGGAGAGATACTCATTGGAGTGGAGTCAAGCGAAAAGGGAAGGAAAGGAATTGGAGGCAGCAAGTGTAGATAGATCTCTCATGGAGTTTTGCTATCTAGGGAAGAGTAGGAATGAATTGACAACTAGAAAGGGAGGTAGAATCGAGAGGATTTTTTTACAATGGGAAAATGTATATGGATGAGAATGATCTAGAAAGGAGGGAAAATTTGATGATGCAGAAAAAGTAGGGGAGGGTTGCAGGAGTAGTGTCCTTGGATGAGAAGGAGTAGGATCTAGTGAACAGTGGAGAGGTTGGCCTTCAGAACATGGCTGTGTTTTGGCAGGGCCTTGAAATTGGGAAGCATTTATAAGCATAGCTCTGCAGATGCGCATGTGGTCAGTCACTATATTTAAGGCCTTAATGAAGCTTTTTGTTCTCTGTTTAAAAACTACTCTTCAAAAATTAGATATTTAAGGTACAATGCAACCAGGAGTGTTGGAAGACGAGAAAAATAGCACTATTATAGACGTTCTGTGCTATGAAGAGAGAGGCATCCATAAGGAGGGGGTGAGGCTGGCAGGCTGTGGGGAGAGTGTATGATCTGACCTCCAGGGAAATCAAGTTTGTGATACAGCAGAAGATTTTATAGTGTAGCTAGATGGAGGTTAATTTTGGGATTTTGCAACTCATAAATAGAGAATGTTCAAACATTTTTAAAAATTTGAAGCCTAAAAATATCCTAGTATAACAGACTGAATGATTTGACTTTATTTTTTTAGCGGAAGTTCGTTTAGGAATGGGCCATTGCTTTGTGAAACTTAACAAATTGGAGAAGGCGCGTCTGGCATTCAGCAGAGCCCTGGAACTCAATCCCAAATGTGTAGGGGCATTGGTGGGACTGGCTGTTCTGGAACTCAACAATAAAGAGGTATGTGAGTGAAGAAACTAGTTCCTGGCTGATTTGTCAGGTGAATAGGATGTGAATTTTATCTCAACAAAGCTGTTAAACACAATCTTTTGGGGGGTTTGCCCCTATTATTTGCCTTAGGGATGAGCAGTAAATTATTTAGAACAATAATATCAAGTATATTTATTACATGCACCCAATTTCAAAGGGCAGGAAATGCTTTCCAGTGGAGATGCCTTTGCAGTTAAGTTTAAGAAAGCTAAATTCTTTAGAGTTTCGCTCACTATTTGAAATTTTTTTATCCCTGGTGAAAATTAACTAAAACAAGAGCTATATTTTGGTATCTGCACTTTTGTATAACTATTTCTTTAGACTGTAAAGGAAACTTTGCAAAAGTGCTATTTAAGTAATATTCCACTCAACCCCGCCATCACTGTTTTTCTTCTAGGCTGACTCTATCAAGAACGGCGTCCAGCTTCTTTCCAGGGCCTATACTATTGACCCCAGCAACCCTATGGTCTTGAACCACTTGGCAAACCACTTTTTCTTCAAAAAGGTAGGCAAGGCCATTTATGAGTTGTTTGACTTTAAATCTTCATTTTGGGGGTTTTTTGTACTGCAGTTGATACGTTATCTTTCTAACTTGGAAAGAAATTTGAGTCAAGAATTTTTTTTCAAGTTAGAGTTTGTAAGGGGAAGGGTATAGCTCAAGTGGTAGAGCGCATGCTTAGCATACATGCGGTCCTGGGTTCAATCCCCAGTACCTCCTCTAAACATAAACAAACTAATCACCCCCCCAAAAAAAACAAAAGTTAAGAGTTTGTGTTAGTATCTGGGGTTGGATATGTTTGTTCGTTCGTTCACACATTTGTTTAATAATTATTGATCCTTTGTACTGTACCCAACATTGCAATGTGGTTGTGGAGTTCATGGTATCTTTACTCGAGGAGTTCAGTTTCTTGAAAACAGAGACATGTAAACAAATGAAAATGTGAAAATAAAGGTCTCTACCCTGCTGTGGTAAAGAAATGAAAGATGAAGTGACTAAGTGGTTAAGGAGAGTTTTCACCTCCAAGAAAGAAAAGCTCTTGAACTAGGTTTTTAGAAAAAGGTCACTAGGTAGTTGAAAGAAGCATAGATCTATGAAACAGTCTCAGTTTATTAAGAGCATAACATATGGGGAGATGTTTGCTTGTTTATTTTTGATCATGACATTTTTAAAGTTGTCATTCATTCTGTAGAAGCAGTGGCGTTCTGGATTTCTTAAATACTAACTCCAAGATGTCATTGGCAAAGTGTTTATATAGTAAGCATGAGTTTAATCTGTCATACTGAAACCAGGTAATAAATTATACTAAGAACTCTAATTAAATAGCAGTTTAAGTAAAAGTTCACAAAACAGCATCAATCCTTATTAATAATAGATGCTATGTTGCTGCCATTGTTGCTATTAATATGCATTCTGTGCTTACTAAATGCCAAGTACTATTAAAAGTGCGTTCCATGAATTTATATATCGTTCAAAACAATCCTATGTGGTAGGTAATATTTTCCTCATTTTGTGGATGAATAATGGAGGCAGAGTTAATAGCCTGAGGTCACACAGCTATAACCACGATGCTGTGCTCTCTAGCTATGGAAGCATACTCCCCTTTCATAATGAATTATTTATTACACTTTAAGCTGTACCTGCTATGGTACTAAAAGGTAACTATTTAGGGAGAAGATGGAAATGTATCTTATAAGTAGCTGAAGTGTTACTATTTAAGAAAAAATAAGTTACACAAGTTAGTTTGGTTTTTACTGGGGTGGGGGGAAACCCAAAGGACTGATGATTTTAAATATTTGAGTGCCTACCTAGTATTCAGTGCTCACAGCTTTTGGGACAGCTTCCTAGAACCAAATGAGAATTATTCAGTTTTTAATTTTCAATTCTAGTCACCCTTCCACTGCTGAAGATAAGACTTGCTTCTAGTTAACACAATCAGTATATTCAGAACCTTAGATTACATAAGTGAAATATATAAATCAAGCCAATCTAATTAAGTGTCAACTGAATACCTGATCTGTGATCAGCACTGTGCCAGGTGACATGAGATCATCTTGCACTGAATATATGTCTTTAAGGTTTACAGAGCACGTTTACAAACATTTTCTCAGTTGGTCATTACAATAGCCCTAGAAGGTAGGCAGGATATTTCCATATCCTCATCCCAGTGAACAATGTATAAATTTAGCTAAAAGTCTGTATAATGTAAGTAAAAGTGTGGAGTTTAAATCACTTGGTTCAAATTCAGGCATCACCATTATATAGTTCTGTGGCTTTGGGGAAATAAGCTAATTTCCCCAAACTTTAATTGCCTCACTTATAAACTAATAATAATACCTACCTTATAGGATTTGAGGAGTGGTAGTTAGGATTAAATATGAATATTAAATACTTATCTAATGGGAAACCCTCAGTTACTGTTAAAAACTGCAGTCCCATTATTATTTCTAATGTAAAAAAAATGTCAAAACTGGTCATTGACAAAATAAAAACTCTACTTCAGACCGAATTTCTAGTGCTAGTGAAATGAATAAAACACATTCCTATTAAAACTGGTAAGTTGTCTAAGGTGGATCAGTGATGAAAACAGCCAAATCTGAGCATCAAAAGACCTTCTAATCTACCTGATACACGATTTCTGTAGTTCTATGAAGCAAAAGTATAAAATATTAAAAATAACAGAAGCTTATGTCTGGGGTAGTGGGGTGTGTGTGTGTAAAGGTGACAGTGGATAACAGGACTTGTTGATGGGTGAGTGAGAACGGGCTCAGGGTGTGTGCGTGTGAAAGGCTTACCAGTTTTGAGCAATGATGAAAAGGTTTTACTACTGACCTTTTAACTATGAAGGTTTCTACACTTGATTGGAGCTCAGAATTTTTAAAAAAATTTTTTTAAATTTAGAACATATTTTTTAAAAACTGGGAAGTGGTTTCTACCTCTGTTGTTTGAACTCTGACTTTGAGTCTCTCAGATTAATCCAAATGAAAGTCAGGTGTAATAGAAAGATCATGACCCATGCATTCAAATAGAGCTGAATGCAAGTTCAAGCCGCTGGCACTTGCTACCCTCATGTGATAGAACATATCCTTGGAGTCAGAAAAAAAGCTAAATTAAGATTCTAGCTTTTCACCTCAGATAGCAAACTTCTCTAAGCCTTTATTTCCCCATTAATAAAATGGTAATAAAGACATAATTCACAGGGGTTTTGATTAAGCTTAGAACTAATGTAAGTATCATACTTAGCAGAGTGCTTCGCATGTAATAGTCCTTAATAAATTGTAACTGCTCACATTACTGTTAATAAGGGACTTTACCTCTCTTGGGTTTTCTTATCACAAAAATAGGCTAATACCTCAAAGGATTGTCGTGGGGGTTAAATGAAGTAATAAATGTACTGAGCAAATGTTAAGTGCTATGCAAATGTTAGTTCTCCTCTTCCCTGGATTTATCAGCAAGGGGAATGAGGAAAATGATTTGTAATTCTGGGTCCAGTGCTGTTGTTGCTAATTCAGTTAACAAATTTTAAAAATGAAATTTGGGGAAGCCTTATGATTGAGACAGTTAGCATTGTTTGAGTTCAGTCGATTGATTTCCGGGTCTTGGTTGTGCAGGATTACAGTAAAGTCCAGCACCTGGCTCTCCATGCATTCCACAACACAGAAGTGGAGGCTATGCAAGCAGAAAGTTGCTACCAGTTGGCTAGATCATTCCACGTCCAGGTAAGTGAATTTTATGCCCTCTCTAAATATCTGATTTTTTAGTGATTTTTCAGATCTTTTAAAAACTTTTGTACATATTGTCCGTCTTGTTTTATTTTCACTTTTTAGGAAGATTATGACCAAGCTTTCCAGTACTACTATCAAGCCACACAGTTTGCTTCCTCGTCTTTCGTGCTGCCATTTTTTGGCTTGGGACAAATGTACATTTATCGAGGTGACAAAGAAAATGCATCTCAGTGCTTTGAGAAAGTTTTGAAAGCTTATCCTAATAATTACGAAACTATGAAAATTCTTGGCTCTCTATATGCTGCCTCAGAAGATCAAGAGAAGCGAGATATCGCCAAGGTATGTTTTTTTAAAAATCTTAGTTATTTTCTGTTAGCTCTCCCTAGACCCTCCTTCCTCATTTCTTATTATTGCTGCTAGAAATATGGTGGACACAGTTTTGTTAGCTGAGTTTTTCCAGTTGAAATAACAATTGACTTTTTATAGCCTATTCTTGGAATGTTTCAGCTTAATGATCTCTTTTATCCCAGGGCCATTTGAAGAAGGTCACAGAACAATATCCTGATGATGTTGAAGCTTGGATTGAATTGGCACAAATCTTAGAACAGACTGATATCCAGGTATTTAGCAATATTTTTCATCTCCCACCTAATGTGTTTTGGTAAGCCTGGTATAATGTTTCTCTCTTATTTTCACTTACAACTTATTCTGTCTGCCATGAAAACACAGGGTGCCCTGTCAGCCTATGGAACAGCAACACGGATCCTTCAGGAGAAAGTGCAGGCTGATGTCCCCCCGGAGATTTTGAATAACGTGGGTGCCCTTCATTTCAGACTTGGGAATCTAGGAGAAGCAAAGGTAGCAATATAGAAATAGTCCCTTCTTTTATGCTGTCAGATTCAATGTACGCTATTTTAGATGTATGACCAAGTCTTTTAACAATGTAATTTCTTTTTTTTCTCCTAGAAATACTTTTTGGCATCACTGGATCGTGCAAAGGCAGAAGCTGAGCATGATGAACATTATTACAATGCCATTTCTGTTACAACGTCATACAATTTAGCCAGGCTGTATGAGGCCATGTGTGAATTCCATGAAGCAGAAAAACTATATAAAAACATCTTACGGGAACATCCTAATTATGTTGACTGTAAGAATTTTAAACCTTTTTTTTTTTATGTGTTGAAATGCCCATAATAGCAGCAAAAATTTAACCTGAAAAAAAATTTTTTTCTTAGAACCAAGAGTAAAAAATTTTGAAGGTTATAATGTACACTTTTTATCAAGGCAAATTTGTGGCTTTAAAAAAAAAAAGATGCAGCTTCACCTAAATTTATGCTAGAAACGAAAAGAAGCAACTAAAAACCAGTTGGACCGTATTTGATAGACTAGGCTATCTTCAGTGGATCAGCTACCTTTATTTTTAACAACTCCTCCTTTATGATGCTTTGATTTCATATAAACATTTTGCAGCATTTATAATAATGAGATAGTGAGAACTATGTTTTCCCTTGAAGTAATTATTACTAAAAATGTCTCACCTTGAGTTTTTACAACCTAGACATCGTGAAGTTTGGAAAATTTTTAGTTAAAAATAATTTATATGCTGTACTTCCCTTGAAAGAACCTAAGCTATGATGTTTTGACTCAGGTCAAATCAGGAGCTGTTAACTTGGCCCCTGTCATACTGTTATGGATACAAAAGTGATTTAAAATAAATAAGATTTTAGTTGAATGCCAGGCTGAATTTGAATTGACTTGATAGGCAGTAGTAAGCCATTGTTGGTTTCTTGAGGAGAGTAACATTTTCTGGAGAAAACAGCTTACATTTGTGTGGCACTTTTTTATTGTCATTATTTAAGTGGGAAGAGCTAACCAGTAATCCCTAGTAGATTGGCTTTCAGTATTTCAGTGCCATGTGCCAAAAGCAGCTCTTTGAGGAAAAGTAAGTCCAGTGCTGCTGTGCATCAGAGGGGAATTGGAAACAGCAGGGCGAGGCTTTTAAAATAAGCTAGCTTGAGTTGAGGACTTGGTCCAGGGTGCTAGCCTTGGGAATGGAGTAGAAGAGGTAAATCTCAGATCTTAAACAGTAAGACTTGATGGTGACAGAGTTGCTGTTAAACTTATTAGAATATTAATTAGCTATATTGATGCTTGATATTTTTTCACCTGTAGGACTTTTCATTTTTATGAACGTATTAATGACAAACAATTGTTTCAAAGGTATGACTTTAAAATTATGATCCTATTTTATAGCAAATATTTTAAACATAAAAAGTTGTGTATTTTTAGGCTATCTGCGTCTAGGAGCCATGGCTAGAGATAAAGGAAACTTTTATGAGGCTTCAGATTGGTTTAAGGAAGCTCTTCAGATTAATCAGGTTGGTAATATTAACTCTTGGGTTTAAAAAATAATTATTTCACCACTTTCCCTCAGTAAATCAGTTTTTCCTTTTAATGGCTATCATATTTCTAGGCTTGGCATCTCCGTATTTTCTTCATTTACTCATTATCTTTAAAACTGAAGAATATAGAAGTCATCTAAACTTTTGGATTGTGGCCCACAGTAAGAAATAGATTTCTCATCGCAGCCTAGTACACACGTGTGTACCAACAACTGGACTCAAAGTTTCACAGATCATTATGTGCTCTTGCCACAGGCAGTACATTGATATTTTTATTGTATTCCATTCTGTTGCATTTCTTATGCTGATAACTACACACTAAACGGATTTTACAAGTCACTAATTCATCTCAATTCTGTTTGAAAAACTCTGTTGTAAAGGTACCTTGTAAACCTCTGCAGTCATCAGCTGCTGTGGAAAGATAATTGATCTCCCTGAATGCTTCTTTTTATATGTGCGTTTCAGGACCATCCTGATGCTTGGTCTTTGATCGGTAATCTTCATTTGGCAAAACAAGAATGGGGTCCAGGCCAGAAGAAATTCGAGAGGATATTAAAACAGCCAGCTACACAGAGTGACACTTACTCAATGCTGGCCCTTGGCAACGTCTGGCTGCAAACTTTGCATCAGCCCACCCGAGATAGAGAAAAGGTAATTTCTTTTTATCTCTTTAAAACAAAACTGATACTTGTTTGATTCTTGTTCGAATTGTTTCTAATAATGTTTGCATCTTTTTATAGGAAAAGCGTCATCAAGATCGTGCTCTGGCCATCTATAAGCAAGTACTCAGAAATGATGCAAAGAATCTGTATGCTGCTAATGGCATAGGTAATTAGAAGATTTGGATAGCCATAATCATTTGTGAAATGAATGCTTTTGGAGGAATATAGATCAGAATTTCTAAATGTAGTAAACGTAGTTTTAAAACAGGACTTTTCATTGTTTTTCTGACTACAATTAGAAAATTCTTAACTGAATTTTTCTATAACTTCAGGAGCTGTGTTGGCCCACAAAGGATATTTCCGTGAAGCTCGTGATGTATTTGCCCAAGTAAGAGAAGCAACAGCAGATATCAGTGATGTGTGGTTGAACCTAGCACACATCTACGTGGAACAAAAACAATATATCAGCGCCGTTCAGATGGTAATATCTTAGTTTTCAAGATATTTTTACACTGTGTTCATTGTTAGAGCGCTTGTTTTCTTAACTGGTCTGGCCCTGTCTTGGAGCTGCATACTGTCTCTTCTGGTACTGTTATCTGTTCAGAGGCTTATAATTATGTAAGGTTAAGGCCAGTCTTTGGTGTCCAGACAGAGATATGAGTCCTGGTTCCACTGTTAATTACATGCGTTAGGTAAAGGGCATCCTCTCTGAGCCAGTTTTCCTATGTGCAAAATAGAAATAATTGTACCTTAATCCCATAGAATTTTGTGAGGTTCCAGAATGATGGTATTGGCACCATCATTGGCACTAAGTTGCCTGGCATATCAGTAAGTACCCAGAAGGTAGAGGGGTTTAATATTCATTTGCTTGTTTTACCCTCTTACTTCTCAGTTGGGAGAACTGAGTTTCTTAAAAAGAAGAAACTCCACGGGGATAAGTTTTTATGACTATAGAATTTTGTATGCTTTTCACATTTGTTGAGTGCTGGAACTTTGGAAGTAAGAGAGTCCTGCTCAGCATCTGTAGCATGTCAGAAAGTGAAAAGGCTCTGAGGCTCTGTGGGAAGTATTATGGTCAGAAAAAACAAGTTTCATACCGAAGGCAGGAGACAAGAGCAGTCCAGGCTCTGGGAAATTGGTTAACCTTTTTCCCAGAAGGCTGGATATCATTATTGTATTCAGAATATTGGAAAGGTGTTAGTCACAAGGGCTTACAGGACCCAGATTGCATGTGGTGGTCTCAGAGGTTGTATTTCTGGAAGGGGGCTTCCCTGATCTGCAAATTAATTACTGGGAATATTCAGAGAAAACCTGTCTGAGCAGCTTCCATGAAAAAGATCTTACCTATGACGAGATCTGTACCATGGTTAGAAAGTGACATGACATGTTCATGGCAAATTTTTGCTAGTATAGCTGCGTGGGTTTTATGGAGAAATTAGCAGCCAGAACTGTGTGATGTCTCATGCTCATTGTCAGTAGGTCCCACCAGTCCTTAAGAAAGGTGGTAGAGAGCCAGAGGGGCCGGGTGAATGACTTCTAGTAAGTTGTCGGTAAGCCGATCTAGTTAGTACTGCTAACGATGTAAGAAAGTCCTTCCAATCTGTTTAACCTTTCAGTGTTGGTCCAAATTTCAAATGGAAAAAGTTTTTCGAGTAGTAGCTTTTCTTATGATCAGATTTTTATGTTGTGAAAATGTATCCTGGTGAAAGTAAAAAATGATTCTCAAATTAATCTTTGAAATTCGCCATTCAAAAGATAAAATACCTTTTCATATAGCTTTAAAATCGCTTGAAACTTTGTTACAAAATGACAATATCATTTAGTTCTTGCTGGATTGAAATTAACTCTTTCTTTTATTGCAGTATGAAAACTGCCTCAGAAAGTTCTATAAACACCAGAACACCGAAGTTGTGCTCTATTTGGCCCGGGCGCTCTTCAAGTGTGGCAAGCTACAGGAATGCAAGCAGACTTTGCTGAAGGTAAGAACAACTCATCATTCTCGTTCAGTTCTGTGTTGTATTCTGTTTTATGCATGCTCACACACGTAACACTCTATTTGACCAAAATCCTTTTCATGTCATTAGACCATACCAAAGATTTGCTTTGTTTTTCATTTATAGGCTAGACATGTGGCACCCAATGACACAGTTCTTATGTTCAATGTGGCCTTGGTCCTGCAAAGATTAGCTACCTCTGTCCTGAAAGATGAAAAGAGTAATCTGAAGGAAGTACTTAATGCTGTGAAAGAACTGGAGCTTGCACACAGGTAAGACTGTGTAGGAACAACCTTTGAAATGCTTTGTTTCTTTAAACAAAAGGTGCTGAAAATCACTACCCTCAGGAGTATCATTATTAAAAACATTCCCGCCAATGTAGGCAGCTGCCACCTGGTGGCGCCAAACCGTAGCAAGGATCCTGCCAGATTTGGATCTCGTAGCTCAACCCCTACAACTCCCTGGCTAGCTTCGCAAGCTTGCCCTCGAGTTTTCATTAAATGATAATAATATGACCTAGCATTTTACACACTAGAAATGTTTAGACTCTATTTATGTTGGTTTTACTGGTTATACCAGTGTCTTTAGATGAGACATTTTCATTGAGCTAGATTAAAGCCTTTCCTCTTAAGTATTGAATAGGTTTATTTGGCTCAACATTAAATTTATGTGTTTAGTATTTATTTGGTAATTCAGTGTGTAGTAAAATTAAACCCTGACATCTCTTCAGGTTTTTTCCAACTTTATTTGAATTCTTATTTAAGCATTTCTTCCCTTGCCTAGTAGGTTGTACAATGAACTTATCTCTTACTAAACATGTTGAGTGGTGTATTGATGAGAGTCCTTTTTTAAGTGAGTTGCATATATTTTTTTTTCCTGTCGAGATGACAGCCCTTCATGTATTAAATGCATTCATATAAGTCAGTCAACAGTAAGCCTTCTTTCAGACTGTTTTTGTAGAACAGATCAAAACCTAAAGGGTCTGTTTCATTAATTTTTTTTAAAAAGTAAAGTATTTCATTTTCTCATTCCATTTAGATACTTCAGTTACTTGAGTAAAGTGGGAGATAAAATGAGATTCGACTTGGCCCTCGCTGCTACAGAAGCCAGGTAATGATGCTGTTTATGGAAGCTGCCCTTGGGTGAGGCAGTGATAACAGCGTGGGCTGGGAGAGGGACACAGCAGGGAAGTGTTCCTGGCCTTCCAGATGGCAGCCTTTCACACTCCTCTCTGCGACTCCCCAACCTGGACCCAGGCTTTTCCTAAGGGTCCTTTCAAGGAATATGGCAAAATTAATTTAGTTTAAGTATTTAAGTTGTATGGGAAAACACTTCTCTATTTCACTAATATCAGCTGTGTCGCCAGAATCAAGACATGATTCCTGACTCTTGGGAATCTTTTTAGCTGTGCTTTGGGAGGACGTTTATAATTTGGAAACATAACATAGTTGACAGTATTGGCTTATGAGAAACTAAGTTAGTTTTGCTAATTAAGACTTTCCATAGAGGCCTGCTTCAGACTTTTAAATTTGTGTAAGGAAAACAGATGCTCTGAGTTTTTGTATAAAGAGCGTATTTGCTGCATTCATGTTTCTCTCACTTTGGAACATTCTAGGCAGTGCTCTGACTTACTGAGCCAGGCCCAATACCACGTGGCCCGGGCGCGAAAACAGGACGAAGAAGAAAGGGAGTTGCGGGCCAAACAAGAACAGGAAAAAGAACTATTAAGGCAGAAACTTCTCAAAGAACAGGTATTTATTTATTGTGTTTCCAGTTATACTGGAATTAAAGGTGTGCATCCATATGCTTTGTGTGTTAAAAAAGAAGTCCTTCAAGGGCTAGGATGTAGCTCAGTGGTAGAGCACGTGCTTAGCCTGTGTGAGGTCCTGGGTTTTATCCATTAAAAAAAAAATCCTGATGGTAGCCTCAGGTTTTTTTTGTCAATAAGAACATTCAGATGAGGTTTTTTTCCTACAATTTTTTCCCTCATAGGAAGAGAAACGTCTCAGAGAAAAAGAAGAACAAAAGAAACTTCTGGAGCAGCGGGCCCAGTATGTCGAGAAGACCAAAAATATTCTTATGTTTACTGGAGAGACTGAAGCAACGAAAGAGAAGAAAAGAGGCGGCGGTGGGGGCCGGGTAAGAGACGACTCCGGTTAGAGGGAGTTCCGTGGTTATGTTCACGCAGCACTTAGCCCTGAGCTCTGGCTTCCTCCTCTGCTAAGAAATAGTCTTCCAACACCGAGAGTGCTTTAAATGGTATCCAGTGTTTAGAAATGCATTTCAGTGTTAGCTCAATACATTTTACCTTGTAGTTTTACTTAGCAGTTCTGATTTTTGCCCTTTGAGGCATTTCACGTCAACTAGAAGTCTTCGAAGGACAGGCCTCACCAGCACCCCTTCCATGTGGCTAGAGGCCTGACGGGCTGCGGCCGGATTCCTGCCTGAGCCTCCCGGCCGCGCTCTGGCAGCCAGGGGAGCACTGATGGGCTCTTGTTTGATTTCAGCGTTCCAAGAAGGGAGGAGAGTTTGATGAATTTGTCAACGATGACACCGATGAGGACCTGCCTGTCTCCAAAAAGAAGAAGAGGAGGAAGGGCAGTGGTAGCGAACCAGAGGGCGAAGAGGAGGAGGGTGGTGAGAGGAGGAAGAAGAAGAGGAGGAGGTAAGACCGGGAGATGACCATGTCTCTCCCCGGGGTTTTCAGTCCCCTCATGAAAGCAGTCAGAGACCTTCACGTTCTGAATCTGAGGCAGAAGATTTGCAAACGCTTGGTTGTCACTTGGTCCCCCAGACAGGGAAGCCTTTCCTTTCCCCGCTTCCTACTTTAATCCCAAGATGGAGCCCACTGCCCAGTCCCCCGAGTGCTTGGACTCCACATGTCGCCCAGCTCCTTTTGAGCGCTCCCGGAGCTCACCATTGCCTTTCCTACGACTGTAACATTATAGCGATAGTGTTTATTTGAAAATGTAGGCTGTGTAGGACGGGACAACTCAGTGTGTCCACACTCACTGTCCATGTGCAATCTTAGAAAAGTCATGGAGCCTCAGTTTCCTCTCTGTAAAATGGTAGCGATAGTCTGCCTCGTGGTTGTGAATATGAATCTCAGAAAGAAGGGCCCCCTGGCCCTCCCAGGGCCGCCCGCTGTCACGGTAGTGGTGCCCTGCCCGCCTCACCTGCACTGCCCCGCGCTGCCCCCTTCCCCTCACAGTGCCTCCTCGTCCAAGAAGCCCTAATCTTACCCACGCCTGCTCGTCCCAGCCCGCCGCTGACCGTACTTGTTGAATTCATTCACACACAGACCCGTGGGATTGAAACTGTGGCGCGACATTCAGCAGGCCTGGAATGAGTAGTCAGGAAGGAAGAAAGCAGGGGAAGGATGTTGAGTGTGGAGCCTGGCTCTTTTCTCACATCCTCTCTCACTCACAAGGGCAAGATTCAGGCTCATCTTAGGTTAATAAGAGGGTCAGCAGTGACTAAGGTAGTCCTCAGACATGGCGTAAGCACACGGGCTTCGCAGGCTGCTGAGCCGCATGCAGCAGGAGTAAGTGGTGGCCTCTGCCCTGGAGTGTACAGGGTGGTTGAGGGCAGGCCCGGAGAGAAGGCTGTGCAGAATGACTGTGTTAACTGGGTGGCAAAGAAGCCTTGGACTTTATAGGCATGAGCGAATCTTGACAGACTTTCTCTTGCTGTTCACCATTTAAGGCCTCCGAAGGGAGACGAAGGATCTGATGATGAGGAAACAGAAAATGGCCCCAAACCGAAAAAGCGCCGTCCACCAAAAGCAGAGAAGAAGAAGGCTGTAAGTGTCTAACACTGTGGTTTTCCGTCCCCTGTAGGGAGAAGTGCAGCACACTAGGCTGCCTTCTTCCCCTGCAGTTTCTGCACGCACAGGTGCTCGTTTCTGAAGTTTTTTGGTTGCTGTTGGATTGTATCATTGTAGTGCAAACCCAGTTTAACAAGATGTCATAATGCAAGGGTCTTGCCTAATCTATTGATCTTTCTTCAGCCCAAGCCGGAACGTCTGCCTCCTTCAATGAAGGGAAAAATAAAATCCAAAGCCATAATATCATCAAGTGACGATTCATCTGATGAAGATAAACTTAAAATTGCTGATGAAGGGTAGGAATTTTTCACTTGATATATCCTAATACAAGATAACAGAGTGGTCCCTGTGCTGAGAGGTCTCCTCTGCAGCATCTTAGCCTCTTAAAACTGGAAGCAACCGTAGCACACATCTCTCTAATCTGGTCATTTTGTCCTACCACGTTTGTCCCTCAGATGATGAAACCTATTTTAAAATCTCGTTTTTTCATGGAGATTAGCTGAAATATCCCAGGTGACCTCTTCCTAAATAAAATGTACCATTTTGCTACACTGCCATTGACTGGCTTAAAGTATTACGTGTAGCCTGATCTTGGTCACAGGGAGAAAGGGACTTTCTCGACCATTTCCCCCCTTGTCAGGCAGGGATAACCCAGTGCTGCCTGCATTGTGGAGGCTCATGCTAGACTCCTTTAACTCGTCCCGCTTGGTGGAGCAGTACTCTATTTCACTTGTCCCAAATCTGCCCCTCAAGCTCAAGGTGCCCTGCGCTTGGATTCCTAGACTGTGACTCGACACCGTGCTCCACCAGGTCGTTCTGATGGCCGTCATTTCATTCCTTCGTTCAACAGACGTTGGAACATCCACGCTATGAGATAAGGCACTAGGTGCTGGGGATGCAGAGGAAAGAGACATAGACCCTGCGCCCGAGGGATTCATGCTTTAGAAACAGTGAAGAATAACAGAGAAACCTAAACCACGTTATTGTGCGGAAAGTGTTATCCCTCACAGTTTGTGTTCTTTGCTCTCCAGGGACCATGTATAACCTGGAGCCGGGATAGTGAGGGGAATTGTTGGGGCATTCTTTGTAAAAGGCTGTTTGAGTTGAGTCTTAGAAGAAGAGAGGGTTCTAATCAACTATATTTTAATAAAAATAAACAATTTTTTAAATAGAAAAATCAAAAGAATGGAAAGTCCTGGTTGGTTAGAGGTGAGGCAGGAGTGAGGGGTTAGCATGTTGAAGGGCTGAGGGTCCTGGTGGCAGACTGGCCGGGTAGGATTGAGACCTATAGGGAACCATGTGTAAAGATTGGCAGTTCTCTTTTTCTGTGAAGACACTGACTGACACAAATTGGGATTGCTTTCCCTAAAACACTGTTTGGCCCTTGGCCACAGTGTCACCCTGGTCCACTGGTTAGAGGCCTGATGGTTAGACCATCATGGAGTGTTGGCTCATTTGGCCAGATGGGCTGGAGTGAGAGAGCCCAGGGGCCCACGGGCCGTAGGGTAGATACAGAATGAATAACCAGTGTCTCCCCCCCCCCCCCAAGTCACTCTTCCCATTCTGTCAGAGTGACCTGGGATGCGTGACGTGTGTCTGGATTTCTTCTTCCAGACGTAAACACGAGTCCTCTCTTCAGTCTGCAGGGATGTTTTCACTTCTGAGGGGAGAAATATATTTCACCTCCCTCACCCTCCTTAGACTGAACCCTGTAGGGTTTCTTATTCCTTTCTTGGAATATCTGTTGTGGAAACCAAAAATTGAGAATATACCAGAGGAGAAGTATGCCCTCCTCTTCACAGCTCTGGGGGGTGAGCAGCCGTCACAGTGGTTAAGGGAATGTCCTTTCCTCCAGAGCCTCCAGGAAGCCACGATCCCCTGCGTGAGTCTAAGCGTCAGCACAAGTCCTCTTCCTTTCACGTAATATCCGACAAGTAGAGCGGGTGCTCGGGCAAAAGGAAACACGCTGCCGACCTGTTTCAGCCCCAGCTTCCCATCTGGAGGAAGCCCTGTCGTGGTGGAGGGCACTGGGGCAGAAGCAGACCCGGGGACGGACATGATGGCTTTGCTCCTCAGCATCTCCTAGCGCAGATGGCAGGGGGACGGGGTTTGTCTTCAGAGTGTCTACAGCCGAGTCAGATCCTGGGCTTCACCTCTGCCCGCTGTGTATTTGCTTATGGAGATAAATGTATCCCTTCCTTTCCCTAACGTTACATGTGAAATTGAGGAACACTTCATTCTGATGAAAGGTGCCTGGTACAACCAGTCAGGCATCCTTCTCTGTTTATGATCTGTTTTAGAGCTAAAGTGCCTTGTTCTTTCTTCCTTTTTAATCCTCTTTTTATTATGAACTACATCACATGAACAAAAAAGACAAGTATCACAAAAATGAACACCTGTGTAAACAGCATTCAGGTCAAGAAATGGGACATTAAACGTCCTTATGTTTTTAAAAGCGCATCCCTGCTCGCCGGAATCCGGTGTCTAACCAGCCTTTGTCTTTCCCAGACACCCCCGCCGCAGCCGGAGCCACAGCCACAGCGACTCGGACGAGGGCGGCGGGAAGAAGGGCGCGTCTTCGGAGAGCGAGTCGGATGAGAGCCTGAACGAGGCCGGCAGCGAGGCCGGCAGCCCCCGGCGGCCGCGGCGGCCGCGCTCCGAGGAGGATTCAGACAGCGACCAGCCGGCCCGCAAGCGAAGGCCCTCGGGCTCCGAACCGTCCGACAACGAGTCCCTACAGTCCGGGAGGAGCCGCTCGGGGGCTTCGGAGCTGGACTCTCGGCCCGCATCCCCGTCTCCCAGCGCCGAGTCTGACCGCGACTCCGACCGAGGGTCGGATATCGAGGGTTCCGGCCGAGGCTCCGGCAATGACTCCGAACCCGAGGGGTCCAACAATGAGGCCTCGGATCGGGGCTCGGAACGTGGGTCAGATGAGAGCGACTAGGTTTTATTTCATAAATAAACTTCATCTCTGGAGGAGACATTTTTTAATATATGAAAGCTGTGATAAAAACATTTCAGGTGTTCAAACAATGGTGAGATTTTTCCTAAGGCAGTTTTTTTTCCTATCCATTTGTATATTACTGCACCCCAAGAGACATTTCGTGCCCTAGAATCCAATATCTGAGTCGCAAGCAAATGAAGGTGACTGTTCTTCATTATGGTACAATTCCACCTGTCACATGTGAAAACTGAAGTAAAATAAACCCACATGCAAAAGCATTCCTACAAAGGTTTGATTGAAACTGGCAAGTGTCTCATCTTCTTTGTATATTAAGTAGCATACTATTTGGGTTTTTATTGCTGTCTTCTACCAAGTAGTGTGACAAACTTGGTATTAATGTCTTTGTTCCATTTCCAGTGTAGATCGAGAATATTTTTATGTTCTGGAGGAAGAGGTATCTACTGTATAATTGCACCAAAGTACAAATGAAAGGAAGGGTTTCTTCGATAATGTAATACTGCAGCCATGTAGATAAAGCCGCAAATATATAATTTGTTAGGTTGAATAAGATGTGGGAAAATGCTTTTCTGTTAGTAGAATGCAAAGACCTACCTAAGCCACATAATAAAATTCTTCTACCAACTTTTATGTGTAACTTTATGTCATTTTGGAGGGGGGAGGGGAAGCTCAGTACATGTGTATATAAAAATTTAGCATAAAACTATGCAGATATTCAGGAAAATCTGGATTAAACTGGAGGTTGTTGACTCAAAACTTTTATAAATGTTTGTAGATTTGTGGAGTTTTTTTAAAAGATACAAGAAAACTAAGGTACTGGTAAGTATTTTTATTTTTATTAACTTGGATTAAGAATTTAAGGGTAATAGTTTTGAGGAGCACTGCACAGCTTGTAAAGAGCTGTAACGAGTTTAGTCGGGTGTGAAACGCATTATATTGGGCACTGAGGACACAGAGATGAAATGTCTTTCCTGTCTTCAATGGCGGGAGGGTATAGCTCAGCAGTAGGGTGCATGCTTAGCATGCACGAGGTCCTGGGTTCAATCCCCAGTATCCTCCAAATATAAATAAATAAACCTAATTACCTCCCCCTCATTAAAAATCAAAATGGCGTTCCTGTCCTCAAAAATCTAATGGAGAAGATAAGTTCATCATTCCTATGGTGTGAACAGAGGGTAATGTTTGTGCAGGTTGTGGGAGCAAACGGAGGGCGGAAGGCCTGAGGTCACTCAAAGGACCAAGTGGAGAGTTAAGGGAGGTGTTCTCGGAGGTGGGAGCTGCACGTGCAGCTCCTAGAATAACCAAGGGAGGCAGAGTGGCCAGTCCTCGGTGGAAAATGAACAGCTTGAGATTCAGAATCTAGTGAAGATGAGGTTCACACTAGAACCCAGGTCTTCCACCTCCTCCCTCCCTGCATTTTCCAGTATGTCTAACGTAACTTGAGGTGACTTAGTTAAGCCCCAAATGACAAATCCATCTACATTAAAAAGCATTTCCCAACTGATGACTCACTTGACTTCAAGCAGTAACTAAACCCGAGACTATTGATAGATGGTCCCTTGGAAAGCTACTTATGGAGGGATTCAGCCTAATACGGATAGTGATTTCTTTCTCTTAACGTTCGCTGCCCATTTCAGGTTTTGGCTACCCTGGTCATTAAACATCCTCATTTGCACTTTGTGAGTCAGTTTCATCTTCATAAGGATGTTTCTCTCAAATGTGCCCTCAGATCAGCAGAACAGCAATATTCTTCCCCGCCACTTGGCCCACATTAGAAGCCACCGTGTGGTTTTTTCAGGTGCAACTCCCTCTGGCCACGTTTTGGAGCCTGGAGATGACAGATAAGACAGAGTTGCATAGAATGCCCCTGAGGACGGAAGGCCCTTCTGACAAAGGAAACTTGACTAACCCATTGTCTTTCCTCTGCAGCTGCTGCCCTCAGGGACTTAGAGCAACTCCCTTGCTATGGAGCTTGCACGTCAGGATCAGGCCTTTTTAGGGGGGTGCGTGTATAATTGACATATAACATGATCTTAGTTTCAAGTGTACAACATAATATTACATTTGTATATACTGCAAAATGATCACCACATTCAATCTAATGTCTGTCATCTTACAGAGTTACAAAAGTGGAAACATTATGGAGGTTCCACAAATAATTAAAACCAGAACCTCCGCATGATCCAGCAACTCCACTTCCTGGTATTGATCAGAAGAAATTGAAAACACGAACTCAAAAAGGTATCTACAACCCCCATGTTTATTCCAGAATTATTTACAATAACCAAGCTATGGAAACAACCTAAGTATCCTTTAATAGACGAAAACAATAGAAAAAGAAGATGTGATATACATACGTATATGATACTATTCAGCCATAAAAAAGAAGGAAATCTTGTCACTTGCAATGACATGGATGGACCTTGGGAGCATTATGCTAAGTGGAATAAGTTAGACAGAGAAAGGCAAATACTGAATGATCGTTTATACATGGTAGCTAAAAAACAAATAAACCTAAACTCATAGACACAGAGAACAGATTGGTGGATGCCAGAGGCAGAGGGGATGGGAGAGTGGATGAAACTGGTAAAGGGGGTGGAAAGGTTCAAATCTCCAGTATAAAACAAGTAAGTCATGATATGTAATGTACAGGGTGGTGACTATAGGTAAAAGCCGCTGAAACAGTAGATCTTAAAAGTTCTCAGCACAAGAAAATAAAATGTTTTGTAACCACAGATGGTGCCAGGTGAACTTTACTGTTCAAACCCCTCCCCCCAGCTCTTGGTTACCTCTTCAACCTTTGTGATTGTCCAAGCAGCCTATTTTATTTTTAATAGCTCTTAGTGGTTGAAGGTGTGCTGACACCTGTCAGTGTCCCAAAACGGAGGCTCTCAATCAGCACCTAGATGAAGGCTGATTGGAAGCCAGACTCTCAGGCAGCAGCTATGATGATAAGCTAATAGGCCTCTTTCACAGAAAGTCTGAATTCCTGGGCCTGTTGCCTCTCGCTGTGCTGGGAGCGTGGTTGCTCATTTAGGATACAGGTGAGCTGAGGCGAGGCGGAGGGAGAACGCAAAGATGGCGTCCACCAGCCTCTGTTCCCTGAGACGGGCCCTTGAAGTCTACCTTCCCCTCCGGCCAAAGCTCCTGGATAAGTAAGTAGGCCTCTTTCAACAGAAAGTCGGGTATGTTTAAGTCGGCTGTCTGTGCAGTGCCCTGGGGGTGGTTGCCTGCCAACAGCTAATCTCTGATTGTTACAGTCCCATGGGCCCCAGGAACTCAACCCCTCGACCCTGGCCTCCAGAGTCTGGCAATGGAGGGGTGTCCCCTGGGCTACAGCCACAAAAACTGGGTCACCAGGTGTAAAAACCAGGGCACCAGACGAGTGTAGAAGCTCTCCTCCAGGAGGTCCTGGTCCTGGTTCTGCAGGGGGAGCAAAGATGGCGCTGGCTGGATAGATACTGTGTGAGGGAGGTGCAAAGATGGAGCGCACTGAAAAATTTTTTTTAAATTTTTTTAAAAGAAAGAAAGAAAAAGATTTTTAAGAAAAAAGGAAAAGACAAAAAGAAAAAAGAAAGGAAAGAAAAAGACAAAGACAATGCCTGCTGGCTTTAGCAAGGCAGAGGGAGAACTCAAAGATGTCACCCACCAGCCTCCAGCCCAGGACAGCATCCCAGCAGGCCCCAGTCCTGCAGCTCAATGCCTTAAAAAAATTCACAAATAAGGAAGCGGAGGGGATAGCTCAGTGACAGATCATGTTCTTTGCATGTACAAGGTCCTGGGTTCAATCCCCAGCACCTCCATTAAATAAATAAATAAACAACCTAATTACCTCCCCTCGCCAAAAAAAATGTTTCAAAAGTTTTAAAAAATAAATGTAAAGGAAAAAAATAGCAAATAAAACTTTCACATAAAGCCTTGGCTCTTTTCAGAGGCTGCTCTGCGCTGGGCCCTGAGTGAGTCTGCAGAGCTGCTTAGGAGATGTTTCTCAGTTTGCCACAGCCCCCTGGGTCGTTGAGGCATGAGCCGTTGGTTTTCAAAGCTATATGTTTTGGGGGCTTGTCTCAGGTGGAGGTCTTAAAAGTTGGGGTGCCCAGTGTGGGGTACAAACCTCCTCAGGGAGAAGCTCTGGGTATGGGGTTCCCTCCCCATTGTGGGATTGTGTCTCAGCCTTTCTGACTCACATTAATGTGGCTTTTGTCTGATGTGTCTGATGTGATGAAGGAGTGGTTTTACTCGTTTTTAGGTTTTTTCCAGAGAAACCTGTCCCGTAGGTAGCTGTAGGTTCGGCATGACCCTGGGAGGAGGTGAGTTCAGGATCCTCCTCTGTTGCCACCCTGAACAGGCACCTTCTTGTCTTGGTGGAGTTGGTGTCAGCGGGGGAGGGCGTCAGTGGTTAGTTGGTGAAGAGCGGAGATACTGGAGTCCAGGAGTTCCCGAGTGGAATTTCACTTTTTGCCACTGACAAGCTCTGGGACGTGCGGCAAGTTAGTTCCCTAATTAGGCTTCTGTCCCTCCAGAACAAGCCATTTCTCCTACACTGCATGTTTTTGAAAGCCTCAGTTGGATCTGCCACATTTAGAGAATCTGATTTGCATTGGCTTTGATGTTGGCTCAGGACTAGACCAAGTTCCACAACCATAATTCGAGCTATTAAATTTTAAAATAAATTTTGCTTAAGTTGAGGCAAGAAAAACCACTTTGTTATTCTGACTCTGAAACTAAATCACTGCCTCCACTGACGTTACTATGTTTATAACATGAAGTTTCCTAATGGGGCAACAATTCCATCATAGCAGAAGACAATACCTAACTCATGGAGTTGTTGCGAGGATTATGGAGGCAGATTCAGTGTGAGCCTATATTGAATTCCCGGCAACGTCCTCCCCGTGATGGAATCGGTTCTGAATGCCTGACAGTATTCATCAGGCTCACTGATCCTTGTTCAAGTGGGGCTGGGTCAGTTACTCTTTCATAGGTCATCCTTTTAAAAATGCTGGCTTCTTCCTAATTCCTCTTGAGAAAAATATTTTTAATCTCCAGGAAATATGACTTTCCTGGAGCTTTTTAAGTATCCCTTGTTTTGATTCCACTGATGAATAATCTCTTCCCTGAGAGAGTAAGTAGCCAATAGAGGCAAGGAAGACCTTTTAAAGGAGATGAGAATCGGCTCCTAAAACCAGCATTTGGAGCACAGGACAGCACAGCCTTTTCCTAAAGGTAGTTGATGCTCTTGTCGGAAGGGTTAGAGCAGAACAGGTCGGGGGTGACGCTCACCTGCACAGCATCAGAATAGATGCTACAGGCCAACTAAGTCCTTCTAGATGTCAGTGCATCCACTGCTTTGGGTGGGGCGAATCAACACACTGCAGCCTGTCCTCAGAGTCTGACTTTGCATCAGGCCCCTGTGAAAGGCTGGCTGCCCTGGCCTCTAGCCTGGCTCTGTCACTCACACGGATGTGACCAAACGCTTCACTTTCCCACCTCAGTATCCCTACTTATAAAATAAGGTTATTTGGGATCCTTTCAAGTTATACATTCCAGGGTCATTGCAGTGAATTTTAAACAGACTGTCTAGCCTATGTCAACTGCGTTAGTACCTTGAGGTCCTTCTGTGTCAAGTAATTGGAAACTATGCTGTGTTAGGCCTAATTTTTTCATCAGTACAGATAGATTATATTTTTTGCTTGTGAAATACAGTGTGTTTGCTCTTGCTTTTTGCTTTTATTTATTCTGCTTACTATAGGAAAAATGTTTGGTAACATTTTTCATTTTGAAAATATTGGGTTTTGGAAAAGATCTTAACTTTTTATGCATCTTCCTTGACATAGTTGATCAATTCTAGATTGTCACTATGGCAACACTCCCAGGACAAATCTGTATTTGTTCATGCACCTCACAGTGAAGTCGTGAAGAGGACATTTATTAGATAAAAGACATCAGGGCTGGATTTTCAAGTCCCTTATCCAGAAGCCACTAAATTTGTAAATTCACCTTCTTGTCATTTCTGTCTCCTAAGTAGAACTCTAATCCAGTGTGTTCACCAGAATGGTTTCCCTGAAGCACCAGTCCCAAAAGCTGTTCCTTGAGAAAGAATTCCACAGCCAGATAAGTTAGGTAAATGCTGCATCCTATTGCAATTAAGATGCTTTTGATGACAAATCACAGAAAACACTGTTTCAAACTGACTTAACAGTAAGGAAAGATGACTGTAGCCTGTGCTGGAATCTGGATCTGGGGAAAGGAAGTTCCGTCACAATACTCCATGTTGCCAAAGACTCAGCTTCATTCATTATTTTTATCATGAACACAGACAAAGATGTGATGTGATTAAATATGAAAATATGACACCTACACACCTACCAGAGGCTTCTCGTGTGTCCTTTCTCAATTGTACCCACATATAGCACTTTTGAGTGAGATATTTATCCCTCTTTGGATGGCTCAGGGTCATAATTTGAACACTGGTTATTGTTGTGTGTTCCTACAGAAAGTGAGGTTGTGCCAGGCTCCTCACCTCTGCTCTGAATGACCCCAGACCACTGACTGAAATGATCTGTTCATCTGTCCCCACCAGACAGTGAACCCAAGGACAGGGATTATACCTTCTTCATCTGTTTTCCAAGGGCTGAGCCTAAGATGGCAAGAAGTAGGTGCTCACTGATACTTTGTTCTTAAAATGGAATTTCTTATCTAAAAATGGAGAGAAAGATTGGAGCCTCTGCTCTGAGAGCTCCGGCAGCTCCATTCTTCTCTCCTACAATGGCTTTTCAGCAGATCTGTTTTGTTGGAGCCATGTTTACACTTGAACTGTGAATGGCAGGCCTTGGGTCTGAGTCCAGGGGCCCCTTCCCAGACATGGCGGCCGTCAGCAAGGGCGCGGCTGGACTCTCCACGTTGCTGTTTCTTAGAAACCATGAATAATGCTCACCAGATTTTGTTCTCATTTTGACCATCGTGAAGGCACTGACTATTAGTCAAACTAAAAGATGACTCCTCTAAGCACGATCCTAGTTAATGAATCTGTAAGTGGGTTTTTAGTCCCAGACAGATTGGATTCCTCTAAGTGGGGTGGAGTGTCTGTGATAGCATCTTCTCCCAAGCGGGCTCCACGCCACAGCCTTTGCTCTCTCCCGGGCTGTTTTGTTCTTTGAAACAATGCTGCTTTGATTTCTCCTGTGCAAGCTAGTGCTCCAATTTCCTCCACTGGAAAGAAGTGGAGACTTCATTTCCTGCCTGCTGCCGGGTTGTCCTGGCCAGCGTGTGTGGCCGTGCTGTGTGCAGCACACTCCTCGTTTATCTCTCCTCCTGCTGCCTCCAACCTGGAGTGGCAGGGAAGCCATGCGAAGGGGCATTCTTGGGCCAAGGAGATGGGAGGCGGGAGACCATCATCTTCCTTGGCTGTGAGCAATTAAGTGAAGGACAAGTGCTGGGGCTGGTTTAGCAGGTTTTTAAACCTTCCTTCAACACCTGCAACCATCTATTGGTCTACTCTGAACTTTTGGCATTGGAGCCACAAGCATCCCTCTTTTTCTTGGTTCACAGAAGTTCCGGAACTCATGTATCCAACCTTTTGGTCCTCCAAGAAGACCCAGGGGCTCATCCTGCTGGAATCTCATATTGCAAACAGCTGATCTTGTCCCAAACCCCTATTCAAAGCAGCCTCAAAGCTCTTGGTTGTCATATGAGCTGGCAGTGTACTCCCACAGACAGTTGTGCTGGATTCAGTGGCCCCCTGCTCCCTGTGGTGGGGACAACAAATGCCTTGCAGTTTTTTGGTCCCAGGGAATGGGGTCTGAGAATGGGGAGAGGGTTAGGCTTTTGGAAAGAGCTGGGACCTTTCAACTATAGTAAAAGGAGGGGGATCACACACTGGGGCAACTGTGGGCAAGTCAGTAGTTTCAACGGCAGGAAGGCATGGGAGGGAAAGAACTGCTTCTTGAGGAAGTAGCAGCTGAGTCCCAGGCCACCACAGCTGGTTGTCAGCAAGGGAGGCCTGGTAAATTGTGCATCAGGGCTCGTCCAACCTTAATGGGATTCCGATCCAGTAGATCTGGAGTAAGACCAGATATTTTGCAATTCTAACAAGCTCCCAGGTGATACTAGTCCAAAGACTACACTGGGAGTAGCGAGATTATATACTGTTACAAATACGCTCTGGCTGGTGGAACACCAACAATGTTTTTTTCCATTGAGGGTGAAAAGCCTGGCGAGGCAACTTCACCAGCTAGGGCTGGAGTGTGGAGAGACATGGAAGTGGGAGGGAGGAGTCAGAGGAGGCTTAGGTGGGGAAGGAGGAGAAGATGGGAGAGGGTTATTTTGAAGAGTGGGGAAGTATGCATACCCCAGGGATGTAGTAACGTCTGGTGGTGCAAACTTCAAAGGATCCAGGTCCTTGGAAGAAAGGAGGGCAGAAGTGACTGGACAGTGCTGGTGGGAAGTGAGGTGGACACTGGACCACCAAGGCCATTGGCATCAGAGGAAAGACAGCGGGGGAAGTGATGGCATCAGGGAACAACCAGGTTTCCTTCAGAACAAGGTGGCAGGAATGTCTGGAGAGAGATTGAGGATACAGGGACGGGTGCTGGTGAGAGACTGTGGGACCCAGAGGGTGCGGACGAAGGTTTCGAGAGAGCAGGGGTGGGGACTTGGGACAGAGAGACAGATGTATGGAGAAGTTCACAGTGGCGAGGGTCCAGGGTGGACGGAGACAGCGGGGGGCACCCTCAGGCTTCTGGTGGGCTGAGGAGGGAGTGAGGCACGATGGGAAGATGGGTGACCAGTTCAGGCTGCATGGAGGGAGCCACTGGCGATAATCTCTCCTGCAGCGGGGAGTGGGGCATAAGAACTATGGGAGCAACGTCAGTCCTAGAGCAGAGGCTGGGTGCCCTTCTCAGCTCCCCTGTGGCCCTGGAGCAGAAGTGTGTGGATGCGACCTTGTCTCTCCATGGTGCTTTGCTATTGATGCTGCTTTTGTAAAGCGATGGGACCAAACAATGCAGTGTCCACTTTACACGAGACACTTAGTGTTCACTGCTCAGCATTTCCAAAGATAAAGCAGCAATTGAACTTTGAGCCCCAAATATCATATATGCCCAAATATATGGTGGTCTGAATTACAACGTGACCTCATTTGATGGTAAAGGTTACCTCACCACTGCAAAGGTTTTTGATTAACTTAAGTGTATAAACTTTGGGGATGTAGGTGTAATAGTTCCACGTCTACCAGTAATATTTATTAATTTAATTACAAATGCATGCTTAAAATTACGTATTATATAAAGTAAAACAGTAAGAACAAGTGCTTTTCTCCATTCATGTTTCATAAAATTATTTTATTCGAATTCATCACAAAATCTTTGACCAGGATCCTGGTCCCAAGCCACTTTCTGAATCATCTAACGTGGTTTTTGAGAGAACGTTTCTTTCCCTTTCATGGCATTGTTTGAGATCCAGGTCTGTCTATGTGTGGCTGGAGAGGTCACTGGAGCTATAAGGGTCCATCTGCGTTGCATTAGGACATTAGGGCTTCCCTTTTATCCAGCAGGTGGGGGTGTTTTCCATCTCCACTTAGTGTACCGATTTTTAAAGCGATTCTTTTAAAATGGCGTATTTATAACTTTTGCTCAGTCTTTAGATTATGTGATCACATCCCCAGGAATAATGAGGAAATCTGCGTTAAATTTCTTTGTGCTTTTTCAGTTTGGTTTTTTACACCAAGTCCACCAAAGATCCTCCA